>NC_056735.1:1858137086-1858199586 GCF_019279795.1 Protopterus annectens | reverse complement strand
GGAGACCACTTGGTGTGTGTACTTATCTGTCATTTGTAGCCTTGTGGTTGGACTGTGGGTGCTGGACACAGTATAACTACAGCCTTCTTATAGCTACTTTATACCTTCTCTTACCTGGAAGATCCATGGAGGGAATTTATGTTGACACTACCTGATTTTTTCTACACATATTCACAAAATCCTAGTTGAAATTATGCATACAGCTTATTACCATTCCCGGGATTTGAACCATGGCTGTTTCTGCTAAAATACAGCAAGTTTGTGTTTCATCCGAAGGAGCTATTGAGAAACTACTGCCTTTTTATTGAATGATTTCTGTCTCATTCTCTCTTTGTTGTACAATCTGACCTTGTAATTATAACATTCTTATACATACATTCCTATACATACCTTTTGACATAGCACAGTGTGGAAAACAGTGATTAACACAGCATTATTATTCAGATATCAGAGCTTGGTGCATGAAAGATTTCATATCAGTTAATCTCATGTCTTACAGAGGCACTAACTTTGTCAGATGAGACTTGATTGTTTAATGAGTTCAGAGCTATAGTTGCTATGCATAACTATTAGACATTTCAATTCATACCAGTCCAGGGTTTTGAATTTTATTGACAGGCAGTTACAGTTTTATTTATATATAACCTATATGAGAGTATTACTGTAATATTGTCTGGTTTATTCAGTACAAACCATACCCATTTTTAATTCTGCCAGGTGACATTCTACTCCTTTATATTTATTTGGTATGAATATTACAAGCTAGATTGTTACTCACCAGCCTCACAATGCAGCCTTTGCAACCTGCTGGCATGGGCTTCCTGGTTTGCAACCTGCTCAGCTGGAGCTGTAAAGAAGATAGAGAAACATTTATGCATACCTACCTATCACAGACACAGTCTGGACTTTGGTAAACAGTTATTGAAATTAATACTTACACATGCCAGGGACATCACCCCTCTGCTGTTCTTGGAACCACTGGTTCAACAACTTGCTCTTCCTCCACTCCAAGTTGGCATAGTGGTGCCAGACCTGCTCATCAGTCCAAGAGATGCCAGTGGCACTGGTGAGATCATGGGCAAGACTTTCCCAGGCCTTCACGTTGTATTGAGAGCCCTGGTACTGGTCTTGCAGCAGTCTCACGTCATGGTTTTTAACAACGTGTCCTACCATGACCTTAGACTCCTATATGTCCCAGTGCTGCACCCGAATGCACATTCCCTCTCCAACACCTGCCATATTGCCTACAGTGGGGAACTTACCAGTTATGAGCTGTATTCTCACCTGTGAGGTTTAAATACGGCCAATTTCCCACCCTATGCTGTGATTGAATGGTTTTGAATATGCTGAGCTAAGCTAAGCTATGGGAAAACCTGCTTAGCTAAGGGTGGCAATGCTTAAAATAGCAGGTTCACACTGCTTACCAATGGGAAAATCCACTTAGCATTCATATTTAATCAATGCTTATACCCGGTTGCATGGGATTGATTCATCATTCCTGATATATTATAATTTTGCTTACCTTCCCTGACACCCTCCTATGTGCTTTCATTACATTTATTCTTGTGTGACTATACTGTATGGGGCACTTGTGTTTATATGGAGGTTTCACAACTTTATTACACTGACACCTCACATCTGGACCTACTACACTACTCTGGTTTACAAATATATGTTATTTACTACATAACTGTTTAAAAAAAATGTACTGCTTTCACATGTAAAATGCAAATTGGCTTCTGTGAGGACCAAACAGGGAATGATTATTTGCCCAACAAATGCTCTAACCACTTTGCTATTTCCATACTGCTATTTCATCTGGTATATTCATATTTAGCTGCTTGTGATGTGCAAGCTAGGCTGAGCAGAGCTGCGTGATGTGCACACCCGCTCAGCTATGCTTAAACTTTATTGAAGACTGAAAAAAAAAATTAAACTGTTGTGTTTTAGTTTTGTACTGTAGGGGTATGCACATTGATTTCTGCAACATTATCTGTGGGGGGCTGTGCTTTTAAAATGATGATGATATGACAGGCTTTGCATTTTGAGAAGTATGCTCCACGGACATTAACAGTGCCCACTATACCTCTGAACTGTACAGATTGTCACAGAATGTCCAGATTTTTTGCCTTATATTTTTGGTCCAGTTTTCATACAATTGTGGCCTTCTGGCAGATTAGTGGCAAAGCATTAGGGACTGCAGTTAGTACGTAATGGCAGACATTTGAGTTTTATACTTCATACCCTTTGGGGAATTCATGCTAATGCAATGCTTGTCATTCTATCAACGTTATAAGTTTGTGAGAGCAATCTCACATTTGTCCCTATTTGTTCCTTTTGTTATGGCTCTGTCCAAATTTCCTTTCAGGTTGCGAGGTAATGGTGTCCATGGACACTCTTGCTACTGTTACATTGCTGTACAGCAATTATGGAGTGCAGGGGGTGTGTGTTTTTTGAGAGCACTGCTCTCAGACACACCCACTGTGATCGCGCACAGAATTGTGTCCGTATTACAGCACGGCAGCATGCCTTCATGAATATGCATGGCGCACTGCCATGCTGCATGAGAACTGCTGCATGGGAATGGTACCTTCTTGCATGGAAGTTTGGTGAATCCTGAGGAATGAATGAAAAAATTTAACAAAGTTGTAACAAATAAAATGTAAATAATTGCTTAAAATGTAAACGTGAGTAATACCGCATTGCTCTTGCCTTTTTGGTAAAGTGTAATGCAAAAAACATGTAAATAGTATATAATTGAATTTGCTACCATGAAAAGGTATTACAGTTTAAAACTAAAACTGAAGTTTGCTTCTCAAATGTGTGTACAGTTGCAAAGTGTGCAGCTGCTTTGAGATGCTGAAACAGATCAATTTTGGCTTGCCTAATAATACTTTCTCCCCTTGGACATGTAACAGTAGAAACAAGAAAATATTTTCTAAAAATATAATCAAACCAACAGCCACATGAAAGCCTACTTGGGACTTACAGAAATAATGAGAGCCGATTTATTCAAGTCAGCCGTTTAAGGGAATTACTGAAATCTGCCTGCTAGAGCATACCCTTGGGATGGGACTCTGAGATTGTTTTCTGATTCTGAAAGCTAGTCAGTAATGGTGTGGTTCACCACTTTAGTTAAAACAGTTCAGAGGCTTTTCTGATCATATATGGGATCCAAAAAAAACACCATTGTGAGCACAAACTGCTGTGGCCAGAAGGATCTATTTCTACAATCATGGAAAATGGGATTCCAATGCATGATTAGCCCCAATGAGGAAAGGTCTCATTATCAGCTCATTTGCATTTCTCTGAATCATGTGATTTTACCACCAGTGCTAATGAGCACTTTCCCATGGTAAGCACCACTGGTGGCCCATTGCACAGTCACCCCCTATTTACTCCCACCTACACAAACAAACACACACACACACACACACACACACACACACACACACACACACACACACACACACACACACACATGCAGACAAACAAACATACACACACTCCTAACTCCTACCCCCAACTGTCCCTAAGTTTACAACACTTCTCTGGTGGCACCTCTTACTTTTTCCTGTCTTTCATAAATCATGGATTATTACAGTCATTATCAATCTAGTTTACTTATCTACCTACTTATATGTTTTTAGTTCTCATCACGGACTTAATGAAGGCTTTATTGAATTAGTTAGCCAAAAGCGGTTTAATTAAAAGTCACTATTTTTATGTGTTTGTTATGCTTTTCTTAATACCTGATTTGGGAATTTGGGTTCAAATAAATATGTATTGTTTTCCTTAACTAGGATTTAGTTTAACCTAATCAGTAGTAGTGTGTAGGGGTGGGTACCTGCTGTTGTAAAATGCACTTTTTACTTCCCTGTTTTTATTGTTTGCCTTGAACAGGCTGGTTTAAAATGAAAAAAATACATATATTCTCCACACCTACTTCTAAGTGTATAAAAGCTGATCTGTTTAACTTTGTAAAATATTTCTGATTTTTTTGTTATCGAGGAATGCTTGTCTGTGAAAAATAAAGGCTTGTTGCTTTGGATCACTACCTGGGTTTCATAATTTTTGGGGAATTATTTTGACTGAGCTCATCAACAAAGTTTTAAGACCACTAATTTCTCTGTTTTTTATTAAGTTTTATATATTAGTTCCAAACTCATCAACATATAACAAGTAACTATTTATACAAATGTCTTGCATTAAAAGAGCATGTTAGTTGAACATTTTTTACATTATAAGACAATTGCATATTTGTATCATTCAGAAAACATAAAAAATATCACAAACAAATACCAATGACCCGTGTCTTTGGCAGAAAAAAATAATGTGATTATTAACTTATTATAATCTAAACTTTGATGAAATCAACAGAAGAGTCTATATATTGTATGATATAGATTAGAAATTTATATGTAAACCCAGAGACAACACCTTTAATGGTAAATTACTTTGTGTAACTATATATAACCTAACTATTGCTAATAAGCTTCAGAGAAGTGGGACTTGAGAATTAAGTACATATTTCACAATTGAAACATTTCACCATACATTTAGTTAATATAAATTTATCAGACCACAATGCTTGCATGAAACATTGATTTTTTTTTCAAAAAAAGGTTGTACAAGTTTGCAGTCATAAACCATATGTTGCCAATCTCCTTTGACTAGGGATTTGCACTTCCAATTATTAATGCTTTCCTTTTGTATATAATATCAATTCTTTGTGTAGAGATAAATTATCTGTGTAGACATTTTCAAGAGAATAATTTCTAAAACAAAGATGATGTCGTTTTTTGAGTATATTAAAATCATTCTTGTTTATGTACTGTAGTTAAAGTTGAGTTATTCATATAGAAAGCATATTCCTAATAGTTATCTTTGATATCAGATTTGTAGTTTTTGTTTATTTTTTAAACAGGAAACAGCTTTATTAAATTATCACGTATGACATAGGCAATCATACATTTATATAAATGAAAACAGACCACACTGACATAATTTTAGTTGCAAACATTGTACATCACTTATAATCTATCCAGTCATTGTCAGTCAAACATTACATAGCTCTTTCAAATTCTGCCGTCTTTTAAACCTCATTCCCCCTCTGCATGTATTGTTCCCACAATTCCATTTTTTCTATGTAATTTGCTCCTACCATTTTCCAAAGATCACAATTCCAATTATTTTACCTCTGTTACTATATTCACTACTTCTAGTACAGTTGGTTTAAACTTTGATTTCCATTTTCTAGTAAGTGCTGTTTTGGCAGATAGCAAAATTAGACCCAGCAAGGCATTACTGTGTCTAGGCAATTCTGATTTGGGATTGTAGTTCAAAAAATAATTCCTTAGTTTTACCAATTTATCAACCAGCATGTCTGACATGTTAGTCTGCAGGGAATCTTTAGAGTCTGCCAACTCATTACAATCCCAGAAAATATGTTCCCAGTTACCTCTTTCTTCCCCGTTACACGTCCAACAGTTGTTGTCTACTTGAGGAAAAATTCTTTGCAGTGTACTTGGGGTATAAAAAAATACCTATGTACACACGTCCAAGCAATGATCTTAAATCTTCTAGACTTTGTTGCATATTTGGGAGATATACATATATCCCCCCCAATTGTTTCTTTGTGAATTGCTTATCCAGTCTCTCTTCCCAGTCCTTTATATCCTCACATGATTGATTCTTATAGTTATCATGCAATATTTTATATGATCTACTAATAATTCCTTTTTAACAGCAGCTTCTGTTGTGGTCTTTTGCTTAGGATCCCCCTATTTCTTTCTCTTTGTCTATAATGTGATATCAGTCGAACAGTTAAACTGTTTTTAGTCATTTTAGTTTTATACACAGGTCAGGCATATTTTTATCAACCAGATGAAAAGTTGTGGATAGCAATTAGTAACGAGCAGAAGGATTTTATCTGGGAGGGGAAGAAGGCAAGAGTCAAGTGGGATAAGCTGATTCTTCCAATAGAACAAGGCGGTTTGGGATTACCTGATTTGAAGGGATATTTCAGAGCTACATAGGTAAGGCTGCTATACATAGCACAAGCTGAAATGTATAATTCAAAATGGAAAGAGATGATGATGAAATGGGGGGATCAAGAAACAAGTAGAGACTAGGCTTTTGGGTGCAGATGCTTAAGAAGAATAATAACCATACAGAATATTATATTCATAAAGTATCAGAAAGTATTACAAGAACTAAGCCAACATGGAAATGAAGAAAGGAGAGTCTGTTGATAGGGTTGACTGCAATTAGGGATACATGCTACAGGCAAGAAGGGGCTGGAATTTATTGGAGAAAACTGGCAAAACAATCAAGGTATTAGGAGCAAATATTTAGAGAGGGAAACGTAATAGAATGGGAAGAAGCCAAGAATTTATTTGGACAGCAGGCTAGAGATTGCCTTCCCTATCAATGATTAATGTTTGTTTGTGTCTTTCGGCTTTTCCCGGTTAGGGGTCGCCACAGTGGAACTCCGGTCCGCTAATGATTGGTAGTTGATTTTTACGTGCTGAGTTACCAGCCCTGATGCACAACCTTCAACGAAGATACGACCATTCACGCATATCTCCATGCAGAAGATGCTCTAGCTGAGAATCGAACCAGACACCATCTTACTGTGAGGCGACAACGCTATTGCAGCATGATTAATATCAGCTCTTAATTAATTTATATATTTTGGAAACTATGATTTCCCTATTTCACATTTGTTTTGAGATTGTTTAGAAAATCAAGAAAGAGTGTTTATTGTTTTTTAATTATATTTGACTTTGTCAGCTTAAGAGATTAAGAACTGTCTACTGATTTGTACTTTTTTCCATTTCAAAACTGTATTTACCCACTAAATACAACAATTTAAGCACTTTAGTTTCTCTTAACAATGGGGCACCCACAGTGGTGCAGCGGTTAGCATTGCCACCTCACAGCAAGAGGTTCTCTGGTTCAATTCTCAGCTGGGGTGCCTTCTGCGTGGAGTCTGCATGTCCTCCTTGTGGTCGTGTGGGTTCCCTCCAGGTGCTCCAGTTTCCTCCCACATACCAAAGACATGCTGTAGCTGGATTGGACACTCTACATTGGCCCTAGGTGTGAGTGCGTGCATGTGTGTACCTTCTGTAGAAGGTTGGGAACCAGGCTGGCAACTCAACACTGTAAAACTCCACTGCCAATCATGAGCGGACAGGTGATCCGCTGTGGCGACCTCTAACCAGGAAAAGCAGGAAGAAGAAGAAATCTCTCGTAACAATGGAATCCAAAAGAACAAATCCTTACTTTTTAAGTTTTAACATTTTTAAAAGTTCAGACTGTCTACACATTCTAGTGTAAATACTATAGAGAATAATGTGAAATACCATGCTTTTATATCTGGGCATTTATACATAAAATCATTGATCGACCCTAATAATATCCATAGGTGTATATTAAATAGCATAAAGCACAATTTAGCCACCTCCTTAACAACACTGTTCAACCTCAACCTCCATGCAGGTTTTGTACCAAGTGATTGGAATACAACTGCAGTTATTCCTCTTCCTAAGGGAGGACCTTTCACAGTGCCAGGGGATTACAGACCCATACTTTTGACCAGTCTTACATGTAAAGCCATGGACATGTGTATCATAGAACTAAACTTTAAGGACAAAGAGGTCTTCCAAACACTGGACCTGTCACTGTTTGCTTTCATCAAGGGCTGTTCATGCTTACTCAGCCTGGTGGACATTTTTTTAAAAGGTCATCAAATCAATGGATAAAGGTAAAAAGGTATGTGTCGACCTGGCAAAAGATTTTGACACAAACCTCCACTCAGGCATAGTAGAAAAGCTAAATAAATTGGGAATAAACTCCTATGCCATCCACTGGATTTTCAACTGGCTTACAAATAGGATGTGGGAGATCCAAATGCTAACTCTACAAAGAGACCAGTCACAAGTGGAGTCTCCCAGGGTTCAGTGCTAGTAGTAGTAGTAATAGCCCATGTAGTGTTGTTTGGCATCTACTTTTTGGAAGTAAAACCAATACCACAAAGTTCTGGCTAACTGAGTTTGAAAATGACTGCAATGTAGTAGTAGTCAATGAATCCCCAAAATGACTTGGCCATTCTGCAGGAATGTTTAACTGGTGCCAAAATCATGAACTGAAACTAAATACCAAGAATGCATTACTGTAGCCTTTGGGAAGTCATGAGAAATTATCACACTTTCAATACACCCCTAAGAGTTGTTTGGGATTTGGGAACTTATGTGGACAGTGACCTAACTTTTGACCATGTGTCCACTGTCTTAAGAAAGTCCTTCTATATTGCATAGCTTGTAAATAAAGGGTTTGTGCCTAGATCTGGAGATGTCATTGACTCCATTTACTCAGCCCTCATTAGGCCAGTCATTGAATATAATGGCTCCTTTGGTATGTATCTGTCCAGACACATGCAAAAACTGGAATGTCCACAGAAATACCATACTAAAAGGATACAAGGCCAATACAACATGTCCTACGTATATTGACTCAAATCTGTGTCACTATGCTTGATATTCTACAGACTGCTAAGTAATGACCTGTGTCTGTCATACAAGGCATTCTCTGATCCAGTACTGAGATATTTACTGCACATTAGTGAGTCAAATAGCATCAGAAATACTCACTCTAGGGATCTGAACCTCTTCTACACCATCAACACAACAGGTTGGAGGGACAGGTATATCTCACAGAAAATACAGCTGCTCTATAACAAACTCCCCATCCATATAAAGCAAAGCTCATCTCTGTCCATATTCAAGTGCAGTTTGGATGTATGGCTAGTTATTAAGAAATTTACCCCAGGACTGTACCCTGTACTACTTATGGACAGAGGCAGTTCTTGAATAATTTATCTCATGCATGGGGCTTCCTCATATTATCTATGGTATGATCCCAGTTATTCTCACTAGGGGCTACATATAATTATCAAACATGGAATGGATAAGGCCAGTCTAA
Organism: Protopterus annectens; assembly: GCF_019279795.1. NCBI lineage: Eukaryota > Metazoa > Chordata > Ceratodontiformes > Protopteridae > Protopterus > Protopterus annectens. The sequence continues at coordinate 1,858,190,601 of NC_056735.1, read as the reverse complement.
CACCAAATTGGATAGGTTAATTCAAGCACCAAAAGGAAATTGGCTTGGCTTAAATTGGACCACAAGGTCAGCTAACCTAGTATTTACCCATGATCCTATGTATCTATAAAATGTTTTTAGATTTTGTGTATGTAAGTAGAATTTGTTGGATTGTTGGTGTTTTTAGATAAATATTTTCTTATTTAAATAGTGGTTTCATGGAGTTTTTTTTTTAAATAGGTAAATAATCATAATTTAATTACAAAGTTACTTTTTAATAACTAAGGGTATAACATAGGTTTCTCAATTAAGAAATCCTATTCTACCATCATTTCATTCTCATATATCTCAGAGCTGTGTCATACGAACTTCAAACAGATGTTAAATTGCTTGTGTTCTTTGCAAGGAACTAGAGAAGCTGTCTGCATGAAATATTGTATCTTGAGTAAAATAGCCATTTTGATTAAAATCAGCCTATCTTCTGTGGAATGTAATAACTTATCCAATTTATTTATTACTGTTTTAATATTGTCAAAAATATTTTTTTATAATTTATTGTTGCTATTTTTTTACAATTGCATGTCTTTGCCATAGAAAGAGTAACCCTTTAATATTTAATATCTTTACTGTCTTCTTTAAATTAGCTATACATTTCCATCAAATAATTTAACTCTTTCTAATTAATAAGACATTAGTTTTATTCTGATTGAACTTTAGACCTGACACTGAGCAGACTTCGTAAAGGTTACCTTGAGTGATATCACTTATTACTTTTAATGGGTGAGATCATGTTGGGGGTAAGTGCTGCGGAGTTTAGTGACAAGGTACTGGTTGGAGGTATGTGCATGTGTGTATGTGTGTGGATGCATGTGTGAGTGTATACATGAGGGTGAGTAGCCTCATATATGTCTGTGTGTGCACTCCCTGGGTGGTTGAAATGGGGGGGGGTCAGCCAGGGGAAAGGTAGAGTAGGTGTGTATGCATATGAATGGGTGATTGCACCAGTGAATGTGTACGAGTGAGGAAGGGACTGCATGTGTGTGTGTGTGTGTGTGTGTGTGTGTGTGTGTGTGTGTGTGTGTGTGTGTGTGTGTGTGTGTGTGTGTAAGACCATGTCCCTCCTTGGGTGGTGGAAATAGTGGGCTAGTTAGGGGAAAAGTGGTGTAGGTGTGTGTGTATGGATGAATGGGTGAGTGCATCTGTGAGTGCAATCGGGTGAAGGAAGGGTTTTGTGCGTGTGTGTGTGTGTGTGTGTGTGTGTGTGTGTGTGTGTGTGTGTGTGTGTGTGCATAAATGTGAGAAAATGCTTGTGGGGGATTATTAAAACAAATCCTGCAATATAGGGGAGACAGGTCTCTTGATACTCTTTATATCACGCCCTAAAGGCACTTGAAAAGCTAATAGAAAAGTTTTGCAGCATGAAAGACGTGGGGCTGCAGGAATACTAGACAGCATGGATACACTTTATATTGTGCCGTAAAGGTACTTGAAAAGGTTCAAAAACTCTACCCTCAGCAGTCAAAAACAGCACAACTACTAGACTCCAGAGATGCTCCTAAGCACGACCGTAATTCTTTAACAAAAAAATAAATAAATAAAATAGGTAAAAGGGGAGGAAGTTTTGAACCTTACACCCTGGGTACAGAAAGCAGTATATGAACCAGAGGCTTATTTTTCCAAACTAACTGAGAAGTCTTTGTGTTATAGTGCATTATTTAGACTATGAAACTCAAATGACTGACATTATTTACTGACTGCAATAGTCCATGAGTCTTGAGGGGCAGGGCACATATAAGAGGCAACATCAGGAGACTTCTGTAAAATCAGGGACAGTTGAGAAGGATTGGGTAGATTCATGTGTTGGGGGCATCATACCTGTATACAGCTGTGCCAAGACTTTGCAGCAAAACTGGGAGGAACAGTAGATGACAACAGGGATGAGTTTTAAAATAGTAAATGACTCATTAAAAAGTTACTAGAGCAAGAATAGCATCATGATGCACATTACAAACATTAACAATAGACACTCTAATGTCTGGCATTATTGACTGACTGTAAGGATGCATGATTTATAAGGGCAGGAACAAAAATAACAATGTGTATCAGGGATGTTCGATTAGTTTATGGACAGGTAAGAGGTATGTCAGTGAGTGTGTGTGTGTGTGTGTGTGTGTGTGTGTCTGTATGAGGGTGTGTGTGTGTGTGTGTGTGTGTGTGTGTGTGTGTGTGTGTGTGTGTGTGTGTGTGTGTCTGTGTGTGTGTGTGTGTATATGTGTCTGTCTGTCTGTATGAGGGTGTGTGCATATGTGTGTGTGTGTGTGTGTGTCTGTGTGCATATGTGTGTGTGTGTGTGTGTGTGTGTGTGTGTGTGTGTGTGAATGTGGAGGGTGCCTCTGCCAACATAATGCTAGTTTGCTCTCAGGTAATTATGGGTGATTCAGAGACATCAAATTACCTAATAATCAGATTTTTCCTCATTGCGGCTAACATTTTCTGTGATCATGAAAACAGTCTCTTTTGGCCACAACTGTTACTTCCCATGGTGGTATCCTTTCTGAATCCCAGAGATTGATTCAAAATATTTTAACAGCAGTTGGTCATATCAAATTCGGAAATTGTAAAGGGATCTTTCCCACACAGTGAGGGAAGATCAGGATCCTCCCACATTTATTTACTGTTTAGTGATGGAAGGTTGTGATAAAAGGATTGATTGACTTGCTCTTAAAGATTTTCCTTTATACATATTTTGCAGATGCCCATAGCTATACTAGACCTACTCCTTCTGAAGGCATGTGTCCAACAAATTCCTAGTAAGTGTTCCTATACTAGGCTTGTGTAATTAATTATCTTATTTAAGAATTGTCTGTGTACTGCAGTATTATATGCAAATCTAACATAGTTCTACAGGCTAAACCACAAAGTGCAATCAAGATTTCCTAGTCTGCCATGTCTCTTATGTGCACTGCTGCTTGGACCTGCTAAAACGTTTTTGCATTAGAGTACTATTGGTTACTAACCAGAGGGACAGTCATGGTTACTTTAGTCCAGATGGTTCTATCCTTCAGTAGTGAAATCAGTGTTTCAGTACACTGCCTACCATTTTCTTACTCAAAGTAAAAGATACAGTGACCCCCCTTCTGACTAATCTTTGGTCTTACAGGTAGGGCCCCAATAGCACCTTGAGTCTCCAGTTTACCAACCAGCTTGGACATATGCCTCTTTGTTGCCTTTCCTGTTTTCCATAATAAAGTAAATTCTTTCATGAAATGTTCTAGAGCTTGAAGAAGATGAGGTGTTCTTTGGCCAGTGCCCCCTTTCCCTTGTTGTAGTAATTGCTTGTCTGTGGGATGACTGCATTTTTCTTGCCTTTTTAAAACCAGCCTTTATGCAAAACCAGGGTGACAAACTTGTTTATGCTAGAACTGCCAACACTCATGCTTTCAGAAATAGTACATGTCATGAACCTTCATGCTGACCTCCTTTCATATCTCAGTATACCCCCTACCTCCACAAAATGGTTAATTCAAGATTGTCCTTGCACCTGCATGGGCAAAGAGTTGTTACTCATATTAAACCACGAATTACTGATGATATCTATATTTCTGAACATTCTACCATTTTCAAATACAATCTCTGAATAAACCCAGACTAGCTGAACCACTGGAAAGATACTCTAACATCAGTTCCATTTTGGTGCTCTTCTGGCCTAGCTTCAAATATTTTGAGGTAATTCAGACAGCTATGATAAGTCAAACCAGTACTCTAAACCAGGTTCATGCATGATTACTGCTGTAAATCCCTGATGTTTTGTCTGTCTCTGAAATTTGATTTCAACCCTTTTGGTATACAAAGGCATCTCCATTTAAGTATACAAGCTGGAAAGGCTCACCCAGGCTCTGCTGCAGTTTGGTGTGAGGGAAAGGTTAGTTTGCTTTTTATTTGTTGTATTTTGTATTACTTTATTGCCTTTTTCTATTTTGTATACTGTGATTTGTTTTCTTTACATTGTGTTTTACTTGTATTCTGCTTTTAACTGCATATTAAAACTTGAAAAGTCGACAACTCTGTCTCTTGTGAGTCAGACAGAAATTTTTCCCACCCTCCCACCTGGTTACTGTTGTATTCTTAAACACCACTGTCTTTTTAGTTGCCTGCCCCTTATATTAATTTGACCATGTATATCATTTCCTCTCTCCTTTACTGGCTGGTGTGAATAAGCACAAAATTATCATTTTGTGAAATCACTCACCTTCAACTATTTAAATGTATTGGCCATCCTATTGTATTTCATAGTACCAGAATACAAAAGTAACCACGCCCTTTCAATCTATCTTGCTGTTTTAAAAATAGTGAATGTCCACTAAAACTTAACTTTTTAGACAGGTAAAACTTAACTTACCTACTTTCACATCTAACTCCTGTAGTGCACGCTGCAGTGTTTAGGATAAACCATTTTTTTTCAACTTACATTTCAGCATCTATTGCAAGGCCACCAGTTATTGGATTCTGCCTCTCAGTAGTCATCTTGGGATTAGTGCTGATCACCAGAAAGTTTAATAACTGCTTTATAGGTGACAGCTTGGAATCTGTGCTTATATTCTGATCCTGGTGAGAGTAGGAGCAGAGTGCATTGGTTCCTGACTCTTTCTGGTTGGAGAGTGAGTGTCTGTGCTTAACGTACCTGACTCATCTGGTTGCTATTGAAGGCATCTACCAGAAAAAGGCTACAAACCTGCAGACCCTTGCATCATCTGGGACAAGACTGTGGATCACCAAACAGGCCGTAGGATGCTTCTCTTCTTGGGATTGGTGCTAATATTTTGCTTCTGGTGAGAGAAGAAACAAAAGAGTACTGTATCTCAACAGAGTGAAGCTGTGCTGAGACTCCCCTCTTTTCATTATTCTTGACAAGCTATTTTTTTTATTTTTCGGTAAGTACTGCTTGATTTCTTTCTAACTTCAGAATATCTGCCTAAATACTTCATCCTTAAATTTTCAGGGTCTACGTATTAGTTTTCCCTCAAGTGCTTAGCAGTGCTCTGTACAGACTCAGACACCTTGAGTGACATTTTTCTTGTAAAAGGACTATATAAAGAAACAGTACTTAGTATTAATAACCATCCCTCCTGGCATGTCTAAAGATCAGTTCTCTGTGCTTTTTCCTATTAACCTGGTGAACTTGGGCATTCTGAGGCAGTGTAGCAACTGTCTCATGTACACAGAAAACCTTCTCCTCTTACCTCCCAACACTTAGACTTTTGTGAGATGCACGTATATATCCAAATTGGAAGCCATGCACTCTCAAGCCAAGACCGGAATAGCTGGTCAAGAGGAGAAGGTCAACACCTGCACCACACCACATGCAACACATAACCCACCAGAATACCACCATCACAGCTCTCACATAAAAACACAAACCACACACCTACCTTCATAGAGGGTCTCAATAGAAATCTACCCAGACAGCAGAGAACTCCAAGGCAGAAAATCACTCAACCACCACAGCACAGCACAAACCACAAGACACATAGCTCACCTACACAGAGTGCCCCTCAACCTAAGCCCCTAAGGCAAAACAGCTTGCCCAATGCACTAATCATAGGTGACTTGATAGTGAGGCACACTGATATCCCACTCATTAGGTTGAATAAGGAGAAGGTAACAGTCAGCTGTCTATCAGGTGCCAGAATTTGACACATAGCACACACACTCAGGTCACTCCACAACAAGAACAAGTATGACTGTCACTGTCCATGTGGGTGTGAATGACCTGAGACACACCTCCCTGTTCTACTTGAAAAGAGAAATGGAGTTGTTATTGGATTATGTGGCCCAGGCAGGTATGACCCTAGACCTTTGCAGCATCCTACCGTTGCCCAGAATGATACCACAGTACAAGCCGAAAATGATTGACTACAACAATTGGCTAGTTTCTGGTGTCATTCTAAGGGTATCCAGTATCTGTCTGCTTGGGATGACATGACTGAGAGACCCTGTTGCTTTGCCAGAGATGGCCTGCATCTGTCAACCCTGGGTTTCCAGATACTGGCTAAGGCTCTTGCCACCCATAGTGCCTTTTTTAGGCAATGTTCCAAAGACCAAATTACCACCATAACAGCTATAAATAAATGCAATCTGAGGGTCATGCTGCTCAATGCTAGAAGTCTAAATCTCAAGATGCACTTGCTCGAAGCACTCCTTAAAATGGAGAACATCAACATTTGTGCTGTAAAAGAGACCTGGTTTAAAGCAGCAGAAAGCACCCTTGCGCTACCAGGCTATAACTCATTCCACACCTTTCGGACCCAGAACATGGATGGAAGCTCCAAAGATGGTGGTGTCTCCATATTCATAAAGGATATGCACACCTCAGACTAGTAGCCCAGCATAATACATCTGAGATACTTCAGGTACAACTAACATTGGGTAAGATGCCAATTCAGGTTGTAGCCTGCTATGGGTCCCCAACTATGTTCCAAGTCTCTCACTCCACATTCCTAAGCACCCTGGAAACTATTAGGGTCCAACCCAACACTCTCATACTAGGTGACTTCAACTAACCCTCCATCAATTGGGAAAACTACTCATGCACCAGTACACTGGCCCAACGCTTCCTAGAATTCATCATTTCCAATGCCTTGGACCAGCTCATTCTTATCCCCATTAGAGGAAGCAACATCCTTGACCTGGTTATTACTAACATGGGCAACCATTGCTCTAGCATGAAGTTGGCTTTGGAGAAGATTTTTAAGTAAGGAAACCTCATTAAAAAAACTTCTCCAAAGCCAACTTCATGCTACTGAAGTCAGAAGTGACAAACTTCATGACACCCATGCAGACAGGATCTGGAAGTTCGACTGCAGAAGCCTACACTAAGGCACTGTATGAGCACATCCACTTGTGCATGAATTATGCCATCCCAAATAGAACCAAGATGCTCTTCTCCAAAAAAAAGGAAGCCAATCTGGCGATGCCCTGCTATAAACAAACTATACAACAGAAGGAAGAAACTGCTGCAGAAAAAGAGGAAAATCCCAGGATGCAAAAACCCCCCTCACCAGCCTCAGTAAGAAGCTGAGATCCCTCATAAAATCCTCAAAAGCTAGTTCCGAAAATAAAATTGCCAAAGATTCCAAAGACAACCACAAGGTATTCTATAGTTATGTCAAGAATCTAAATGGCAATGCTCAGACCTACTCTGAGCTACAACAGAATGGCATTAAATATACTGATCCCAAGGATATTGCCAATATCCTGGCAGATCGATTTAGTGCCAACTTCACCTCCCTCTCACCCCTAAAGGGCCCATCTCAATACCAAAAGATTGCCAAATTTCGGTAATCATGGCCACACAGGTAGAAACTGCACTCTCCAAAGCTAAGAATACAGCATCCATGGGACCAGATGACATCCCAGGCTGTGTACTACATGAACTACAAAATGAACTGGCACCTCACCTAAGTGTCATGTTTAATCATAGCCTCACCTCAGGCTTCGAGCCCACTGAGTGGTGCACAGCTACAGTTATCCCACTCCACAAGGGAGGATCCACCTTGGATCCCGGGAACTACCGTCCCATCAGTCTGACAAGCCTGATCTGCAAGGGCATGGAACGCATTATCATGGAACTTATAAACAAAGACACTGGCAACCTTCAAACACTGGACCCCACCCAGTTTGGGTTTGTGAAGGGCCAATCTTGTCTCCTGAATCTGATTGACTTCTTTGATTCAGTCTCCAGAGCTGTGGACAAGGGTAAGGCAGTCCACACTGCCTATCTGGACCTTGCCAAGGCCTTCGACACCATCCCCCACTCTGGAATCATTGATAAACTTACTAAGCTGGGCATAAATCCCTACGTCACTCAATGGGTTGCCAACTGGCTTACTGACAGAGCCCAGACTGTAAAAGTAGCCGACTCCAAATCCAGCTCCAGACAAGTGATAAGTGGAGTAACTCAGGGTTCAGTCCTGGGACCACTCTTGTTTGGCATCCACTTCTCTGAAGTACAGGCCAACACTAAGGGACTCTGGCTAACAAAGTTCGCAGATGACTGCAAACTGAGAGCCATTATTGAATCCCCAAATGATGTGCATATTCTACAAAAGGGCCTTACAGAAACAGATGCCTGGTGCCAGAGCCATGGGCTCAAGCTTAATGCCAAGAAATGTATAGTTATTCCTTTTGGAAAAAAACATGTACCCATGAATTACCACATAGGTGGCAGGACACTAAACATCGAAAGTGTGATGAGAGACTTAGGGACACAGGTGGACAGTGGTCTCACTTTCGATAACCACATCACCACAACAGTCAGAAAATCCTTCTATGTGGCACACCTCATCACTAAGGGCATTTCATCCAGAAAAAAAGGAGATCATTGTCCCACTGTACTCATCCCTCATTAGATCCATTATAGAGTATAATGCCCCATTTGGAATGTACCTCTCAAAACATCTGCAACAGCTGGAAAGGCCACAGAAATACCTCACTAAAAGAATCACAGGCCTAAAGCAGATGCCATATGCTGACCGTCTAAAAAAACTCCAGCTATACTCTGTGGCATATTGTCTACTCAGAGGCAATCTCTGCTTAACATACAAGGCCATGTCAAACCCTGAGCTGTTGGACATGCTCCACTTAATCCCTCAGAGCCACACACTCCAGAGATCTAAACCTTGTCATCACAATGAACAAAACATGCTGGAGGGATAGGTTCCTGACCCAGACACTCCCCATACTCTGGAATAGACTGCCCATACATGTCAAGCAGAGCACCTCATTGGCCCTCTTCAAAAGGAACATTGATGATTGGATGGGAGATAGGAAATTCACCCCGGGGATCATGTCAGTCACCCTGCTAGACAGGGGTCCAGAGAAGTAAATACTGTGGGAAGAAATATCCAGGGAATTGTTATGGCTATTCTTCAATAGGCCCTAGGGCCGATAGCCTAGTACCAACCTATGAACCTATGAACCTACACCAATAGTCAATTCCTCCCCGGTTAGATCCGACCACAAACTAATCACCATGGAAATCGACATCTCACCCACACCCCCCATAAAGGTAACCACCATGAAAAACTTCTACAAAACTGACTTTGGGCTTCTAAAAAAAGAGGTGGCTAACTTCATGGCACCCACGTCAATGGAAAATAGATGCATGACTGCTGAATCATACACCAATGCACTGTACGAACACGTACATAAATGTATGGAACTAGCTATACCCAACAGAACCAAGACGCTCTCCTCCAAAAAAAAGGAAGCCAATCTGGTGGTCCCCTGCCATTAATAAATTCTAAAATGTATGTCTTCTGGCTTATCCCGGTTAGGAGTCGCCACAGCGGAACTCCGGTCCGCTAATGATTGGCAGTTGATTTTTATGGTGCCGAGTTGCCAGCCCAATGCCCAACCTTCAAAGAAGGCACACCCATTCATGCACGCACCTACCTGCATGTCTTTAGATGTCATTTGACCATGGGGAGGACATGCAGACTCCACACAGAGGGTGCTCCAGCCAAAGAAACTGTTGCAGAAAAAGGTGAAGTCCCAAGACTGGAAAATCTCCCTTATTAGCCTCAACAAAAAGTTGAGATCCCTCATAAAAACTCTAAAGCCAGCTATGAAGGCAGAATTGAGGCACACACTAAAAACAACCACAAAACCTTCTACTTTTATATCAAGAATCCCCATGGCAATACCCAGGTTTGCTCTGAGTTACTGCACAATGGTACCTCCTATACTGAGCCAACAGATATTGCCAACATACTGGCTGACAGATTCAGTTCCAACTTTACCCCTCTCTCCCCCCCAAAGGACCAATCACAATACTAGAGGAATGCCAGGCACCCAGTATTACTGCAGCACAGATTAAAGCTGCATTGTCCAAGGCCAAGAATACAGCTTCCATGAGACCTGACAATATCCCTGGATGTGTTCTACATGAACTACAAAGTGAACTGGCACCACATCTGTGTGCCCTGTTCAATCACAGCCACACCTCAGGCTTTGCCCCTATCAAATGGTGCACTGCTACAGTCATCCCTCTCCATAAAGGGGAAGCGATTACAGACCCTGGGAATTATCACCCCATTAGCCTGATGTGTCTGATATATAAGGCTATGGAGTGCATCATAATGGACTTAATTAACAAGGATATAGAGAATCTCCAAACCCTAGATCCCACTCAATTTGGTTTTGTGAAAGGTAGATCTTGCCTGCTGAACCTGGTTGACTTCTTTGAGTCAGTAACCAAAGCTATGGATGAGGGTAAGACAGTTCATACAGCCTACCTAGAGCAGGCCAAGGCCTTTGATACCATTCCCCACTCAGGAATTTTTGATAAACTCACCAAACTAGGCATCAACCCCTATATCAGTAGGTGGGTTGCAAATTGCCTCACAGATAGAACCCACAGTGTGAAAGTAGCGGACTCCAAGTCAGACTGCCGACCAGTCACAAGTGGAGTACCACAGGGATCGGTCCTGGGTCCTCTCCTGTTTGGCATCTACTTCTCAGAAGTCCAGGCCAACACAGAGGGGATTCTAGCTGACCAAGTTTGCAGATGACTGCAAGCTGGGAGCCATTATTAACTCCCCAAGTGATGTATACATCCTACAGAAAGAGCTCACTGAGACCAATGACTGGTGTCAAAACTATGGCCTTAAGCTTAATGCCAAAAAATGCATCATCATCCCCTTTGGGAAAACTCAGTTTCCACTAATTACCACACTTTTGGGAGCCCACTGAACACTGAAGGCATTATAAGAGATCTGGGGACACAGGCTGACAGCAACCTCTCCTTCGACCACCACATTGCCACTGTGGTCAAAAAGTCCTTCTATGAGGCACACCTCATTACCAAGGGTTTTGCATCCAGGAAGAAAGAGGTCATCATCTCTCTCTACTCTTCCCTCATTAGGCCAGTCATTGAGTATAATGCCCCATTTGGCATGCACCTCACTAGACACATGCAACAGCTGGAAAGGCCACAAAGGTACCTCATGAAGAGGATCCTAGGCCTTAAACACATGTCCTACATGGACAGACTAAAAAAACTCCAGCTATTCTCTGTCTCATATCGTCTACTAAGAGACGATCTCTGCTTGACTTACAAATCAATGTCTGACCCAGCTCTGTTAGAAATGATGCATCTAAAGAAATCCCAGCCCCTACACACCACACGCTCCAGAGACCTCAACCTCATTACCACAATCAACAGAACATGCTCTAGGGACAGGTTCATAAACCAGAGGCTGCCCATGCTCTGGAATATACTTCCCATACATGTCAAGCAGAGCACTTCACTGGCTCTCTTCAAGAAGAATCTTGATGAGTGGATGGGAAATAGAAAGTTCACCTCAGGGATCACTCCAGTGGCTCTACTTGATAGAGGCACTGGGAACTAACGTTGGGCAGCATGATGCCAGGGCACTTCTACTGGCTAGGCTTGCAAAGGCTCCAGGGCCATTAGCCAAGTACACACCTATGAACATATGAACAAAAGGTAAGGTAAGACTAGGAGTGCTGTAGTTTTCTATGCTATTCTTTTTGTATCAGCCTCAGGCCTTGACAATTCCTTTATCATTAGGAAACAAGTAGCTTTTAACCCAATTGAGCTAATTTAGTACAAGGAACTCCCACCTGGTAATTTATGCCATGCTTCAGGGCACACTTAATTCAGTTGCCTTGTGTACTTCCCTGGGTACTAGAGAACATTAACAGTGAAGCTCACCTGATGGGTGGGTTTAACATAAACTGACATAATCTGCAGACCATAGGGACTAGCTGGATTTTTGTCTATTAAAATTTTCATCATCTAAAACTCCCCCTCAAAGAAAATGAATAAATGAACCAAGAAAGGTTCAGTCCCTGACAAACTAATGACCCCTAATAATCAGCTACAACAATCCTTATATTAACCCTTCTGTTATGACATTATCTTGTTATGTCTTTGTATTTATTGAACTTAATATCATTACAAGAACTGCACATATATCATGTACATATGTATATTGTTTACTTTGAACTCAAGTTGGGGTTGGAAATGGACTTCCAAGAAGTAGACCTAATCAGTTATCAACTGCATAAATTACATAAAAAATAAATTCCTCAGCTTTCACTGTATGGAGAAACTGGCCAGATGCTTCCATTCTACAATTCCTCATATGATAAAAATGTCTGTATTGTGTGTTGACTGGACTCTAGTTGTACCATTTTGCCATCAAAGATCCCACAACTCATTTAAAAGGAATTTTCTGAAAATCTTCAACTCTGTAGCTCCTGTTGAAAAACAACCATACGAAAGGATTCGGCTATTACTGAGTCTCCACACAGGAAAAAGACTACATGCTGCTGTATTATAAAGCCTGTGAAACCACTATGAATAATAAGAGACACTTCCCCAAGAAAGGCAAAGATATAAAGAATGTGAAACGCACCCAAAGGGAGAATCCAGAAGGAAGAGTCTGATTTTTTGCAGACGCTACAATGGAACTCATTAATCAGCCCTCAGATCTTCTGGATGTGTGTCACCCAGTTCTAACATGGCAGCTCTAGTTACTCTCCAGGAAGAGAAATGTATTTTATTAGTTATCTCCAATTAACAAAAGGTTGAGTTTTTCTTTATATAGTTTAGTGCAGCACCCTTCTTACCCATTCTTTGCCATTCTAAAGTCAGCAATGAGACCCTACAGCTTTCCTTCATGAGGACTACTTCACTTATACTGAGAATTGTTTCTTACAAGAAAGTTTATAACTTCCAATTCAAAGTTGAGAGCAGATGTTCTCTTTTGGCAAATGATCTTTTGCATATGGTACACAATCTTACTGCAGATTCCCTTCACCTTCATGTTACATAGTATATCAACCAGCTAACTAGTGAAGAGTTGATATCCTCCTTCTAAAATGAGGTAAACATAATTCAGGTCCATAATGTTGGCTCCAAAAAGCTTAGGCACTGCTGTATTATCACTGCCTATCCACTCCTCTCACATGTAGGTACAATACGTTCTCTTTACCCAGCTTTCAGGACCTATTATCTGATTAGCAACACTACTTCATTAAAGGTAGTTCAGCTGATATTGCTCTAATCAATCTCTTGAAAGATGTTCTAAGATGAAAGGGAAGTAGGAAAGGCTTGTGTTCTTTTCTTTGACATATCCAAGGTGTCTGAAACCATGATTCATGAAACTATATAATTAGATCTAAACTAGCTTGATGCTGGCTCTTCCACCATTTCCTGGCTTCACGATTTCTCTTCAGCAGGAATCAAAGGGTAAAATTTTAGAATGCAATCTCTAGCTTGCTATCTAAGGAGGAGGAAGTCCCTCAGAGACTTGTCCCAGTGCCCACCTTATTTTCTACATATGTAAACTTCATGTGGACAAACAGTGGAGACATTTTTGTACTACCGTGTGCCAGTTTATCAAGATCATTCATATAACTAGGAGTGCTCCTCAGCAGTGTCTAACCCATTCTAAGTATGTCTGACATGTAGTCTGAAAGACTTATACAAAGCCTGGAGTCCTGTCCCTTGTCCACCACTACTTCCCTTAGGTAAGACATCATAGCCCTTGATCATTTCATATTCCACCTTCTTAGCAGAACTAATTTAGCAAAACAAATCATTTGCAAGCTCTCTGCAAAAGAAGCAGCTATGACAGACCAGCACTGCACATATAAAATGACACCGCTTCTTGAATAGACTAATATACCTGGATTTAACTATCACTGTCTATCACATTCTGCTTTATGGTTAACTCAATAAACACCAGATAGAACTGTGCTCCCAACATGCCCCCAGTGAGATTCAATCTTCATTAGTTCTCTACTTCTCCCAACAACCAGAACCCACAGTGGTTCTAGTATTTACTCCACCTTGCAATGCTGCTATTTTCCCTGCTGCTATGAAGATTTCTAATTTGCTGTCATAATTTCCAGTGGCAAACTAAAGAAAAAAGTCTACTCACAAAGTGAAATATGTATATTTTTCATCATATCCTAATATTCAGTGTCACACTTATATATTAGAATCACTTTGAATGTTACTTCTGTTTAATTTCTTATACTTTAAAAGCTGTGATGTGGTGTGCCATACTCATGATTTTGTTTTTCATTCTGTTAATAAAACACAGAAACAATACTAGGCAATTTGTGCAGAAGGCTGTATGTTCTATTTCCACACCAGTTAGTTGGATTAATTTTCTAATACTGATACTGCAGTGTAACATAAAGGGGGTTCTGCACTCCTGAGTGTGCCATCCTTTGGATGAGTTGTTAAACTGAGCCTACATCTACGTGAGTTGGAGGTAGCTCAGTTGGATGTAAGGGATACCACAGTATGTATTGAAAAGTGTTGCATTGCATTATTTACACCTTTCACATTATTTGCATTATTTATATTATTTACATTATAGGCAAATATTCACATTATTAACATTGTTACACATCATACACACCATATACACTATTTACATTCTTTAAAATCTCATATTTACATTCTTCGTTCTTCATTTAACATAATTTAATTTTGAAATATCAAAGAAAAAATCACTCAAAATAACCTTAATATAATTGTTGTATTAAAAAATACATACACCTTCTCCAACCTTTTCTCCATAACCACCCCTTTATTTCTTTCAACACATCTTCATCCTCTGCATTTTTGTTATATAATAAGATCTCACATCTCCTTTTCTATATCATCCATACAGCAATAAACACAATTTTACTCCATTTTCAATGTCAGTTTTGCTTTCCTTTCCATAGTTTCAATTTAGCAGTGTCTCCATTTTTATTTTTTCAAATCCACCCCACTTGTATTAATTTTTAAAAGTTTCTCCAACAATTGTATTATTTGTACAATTTAGCAAAGAGTTCTGTAGTTTCTTGTACATTACATTCTTTACATTTTCTGTCTTCTAACACTTTATATTTCATATTGTTTTTTACAGGTAACTTATTCAGCAACTGTCTCAACAAACAATCACTTGCTTCAAAATGTTTTCAAATCTTTTCCTTCTTTTAAGTATAGCATTGTTAACTCCTTCCCTTAATTCTTTTCAAGGATATATCAAATTACATTTCTCAGTAATATTTTATATAAATCTTTTCTCTTAATATCACATTTTCTAATATCTATTTTTCATAACTTTATTTTATACATGGATTCTTTCACTTTTATTTTATTTTTTTCTGTTTATTCCATATTGCCTTATATTTTGCATTCAACATGTATCTCACAATATTTTTCTCGATTTCATGAACCTTTTAATTATCCAGAACAAATGCATAGATGCCAGTTATACCGAATGACTTTTCAAATTTAACCCTCCTTTTTCTTTTCTATTATAAATTATATACCATCTCACAGGATTTAATCTTGTACCCCAGATCCAATTAAAAAAATATAATTTATTTATTTTTCCATATTGCTTGGAAACATATAAACTCCTCCTAAGTATGCTAATTTCCATAATAAACAGGTATTTAATATATTTTTTTAAAGAAAGACAGAGTAAATGTTTTCTACCATGCTGTCAACATCCTTACTTCTTCCATGTTTTCCATTGTCTTATTGGTCTTTCATATTTATCACATGTTATACCTAGCATATATATTTCTTTTCTATTGTGTTATATTCCATTTATTTTTCTTACGTCACCAAATCCATTACTTTTACTTGGTGTAGTTGCAATCCTACTTTGTTTAATAGTATCTCAATTCTTACTAATAGCTCATTCATCCATACCTTATTTCTTGCAACTATAACAACGTCATCTGCATATGCCATGAATATTGAAACTTTATTCCAATACTCAACTCCCATGCTACATTTTCTAACACATAGTCACATCTTTGCTTTATAGCATTCATTACCAAAAGAAACAGGCACATGCTTAGTGGGCAAACCTCGCTTTACACCCCTTTCTATTTTAACTTTTTTTCCAAGCCACCCATTTGCCATCCATTTTCCCACAGAATTCTCAAAACATGTCTTTATAATCTTTACTGTTACTTCACTTATACCTTATGCTTCCAATATTTTCCAAATTGCCTCATAACTAATCTTATCAGAAGCTTTTGTAACATTAAACTACTATTCTTGCTTCTTCATTTCCTTTTAGTATCAAAATCATAATTAATAATACTGTTTACAATTACTGCTAGCAGTGAAATATTACTGTTTCCATTTTTGCACCCTTTGCAGTTGTGACTTTTATTTTTCTCATTCTTACTCTTCGCCAAAGAATTTCACTTTCTCCTGCTCCTTTTCTTCATTGGTTTCTGTATTCCTTTCTTCTCTCTTACCACTACTTAGTATGTTAAATTTATTATTTGTGCCTCCACATCTTTTTACTGTTATTGTTTTAATATTCTGTACAATATCATTATCTACTACCCCTCCATTCCCCTTCCTTACTCCCCATTTGTAGCACTATCTTGCTCAGACTGTGTTTTACCTGAAAGTACTTTTCTTCCTCTAGCCTTTCTTTCTGTATCAATGGATTATCCATCCAAAAATGACTGAAATTGTTACATTACCAGCACTTAGGCAAACAATTACTAGCTATATCATCTGTTTTCTCCATATTGACTCCTTCTTTTCTTTATGTATTCCTACACTAAATGATCTGGACCACAATAAAGCATGCTTTTGGCTGCCACAGTATCTGCAGTTTCTCTTTTTCCGTTCATATTAAGCACATTTGAAACATGTTTAAACTTCCCTTTACATACATTTAAAGTTGTCAAAACCTCTCACCCTCCTGTCCATACACTCCTTGCACAATAAACTTTTTTTTAAATTTCTTGCATATTGTTACAGTCAATTAAAACATACGTTTTCAATCTCTTCAGTGTCAGTTCTAAGCTGAACAGTCATTTTTTTCTTAAGGTGTAATGTTAAATTCTAAAAAACATTCCTTAAATGGCACAGTCATTTATTTTTCACCTCACACATAAACTTCTCTAGCAGAGCAAAAGAGTCAAAAGTTATCTCATAGTGCTCTGATATCCAACAATTTGAATCCCAGTGGAATGATTATGCTGGCAATTATTTTGTATCTGTCTATCTTTTCATTAGTTTTAATCTTCATTCTTGCCACTGGCTGTTTTTCTTTGGTCTGTTGTCCTCCGTCTTTTGTTTTCTTGTTTCGTATTTCCAGTCTGGATGTCAGTCTACTTTACTGCTTATGAAAATGTTAACCTTTCAGCCAATTTTATTGTTGAAACCCTGTTGTCAATGCATGCCCTTAAAGTTAGTTTCTCCACTAAGCAAATTTTTACCAGATTGTCTGCCTTCCTTCTCTGATTGCTCAATAGTGCTCTACTCTTCTCCTGCAACAAATACTCTTTCCACCATATCACTCCATTAAAAAAAAATCGCTGTTTTCTGAATCTCCCTGGTTCATTAAATCCACCAAGACCTGTGTATCTAAACCTCCTTCTTGCAGTGTTGTCACCATGACTTCCTCTTGATATGCAATCACAACACTTTGTATAACGTGCTCCATTTCACTGTCAGCATTTTGCCTTTTCTCCTCCATCTTGAAATTCTTCCTTACTGTAGTAGCTGCTCTATGACACCACCTAGCAGCTGTAAAGAGTAGGGGTCCTTTATGTATATACAAAAATAACTCTGACTTCCAAAATATGTATATATTTACAAATATTTACAAGTGTACAGATATATACATATACAAATCTGTTTACATAATCATACTAAATTTTCACCTCTGTTAGACCTCCATTCCCTTTTCCATGACCACCATCTGAATTTACTTAATATTGTTGCTAAAATCCTTTTACCATTAAAAAATAATTTCATTTATTCTTTCATTCCATATAGCCCATATAATATAAAATAACTTTTTTGATCTATTTTTTTAACACACTCTACTTCTGTTCTTACATAATCCATATTTAATCATATCCATGTTTATTTTATCCACTACTTTTATATCTTCAAACATCTTTACGTAGTTTTCCCCATAACTTTTTTTATCTTTTATATTTCAAAGACACATTTTCCATTGTTTCTTCTTCTTGACAATGTAAACATATTCTATCACTTTTCTTCTTATGTGGTATATTTCTTTTTACTTGTAATTTATCTATTAACAGTCTCAACATAAAAAATCTTGTAATTTTACTTTCCTATTACACCATTTGCTTCTTATTTTTATACCTTTAATTTTTTCATCTGTTAGATTTTCCCATGATTTTGCATATTAATGTTTCATCATTACATTCTTATACCATGCTTTTCTATAATTTTCTATATCATCAGTGATTTTATTTTCCACAAAAATATTCTTTCATGGTAATAATTAATTTCTTCATTTATACACTCCTTTTCTCTTTTACTCTTTTTTACCATACCTCCAAATTTATTATACCTATATTTATACAATTTTACTACTCCTTCTTCTTTTGGCTGCTCCCGTTAGGGGTCACCACAGCAGATTATCTGTTTCCATTTCTTCCTGTCCTCTGCATCTTGCTCTGTCACACCAACCGCCTGCACGTCCTCTCTCACCACGTTCATAAACCTTATCTTAGGCCTTCCTCTTTTCTTCTTACATGGTAGCTTCATCCTTAGCATCCTTTTCCCAATATACTCAGCATCCCTCCTCAGCACATGTCCAAACCAATGTAATCTTGCCTCTCTGGCTTTGTCTCCAAACCTTCCAACCTGTTCTGAACCTCTAATATACTTATTCCTAATCCTGTCCACCTTTGTCACACCCAGTGCAAATCTTAACATCTTTAACTCTGCCACGTCCAGCTCTAACTCCTGCCTTTGTCAGTGCCACTGTCTCCAACCATATAACATAGCTGGTCTCACTAACCTCTTGTAGACCTTCCCTTTCACTCTTACTGGTACTCGTCTCTCACAAATCACTCCTGACACTCTTCTTCACCGACTCCATCCTGCCTGTACTCTCTTCTTCACCTGTCTTCTACACTCACCATTACTCTGAACTATTGATCCCAAGTATTTAAACTCATCCACCTTCACCACCTGTACTCCTTGCATCCTTACCATTCCTCTATCCTCCCTCTCATTCACACATATGTATTCTGTTGTAGTCCTGCTGACCTTCATTCCTCTTCTCTCTAGAGCATATCTCCACCTCTCCAGGGTCTCCACCTGTTCCCTACTCTCACTACAGATCACAATGTCATCTGCAAACATCATAGTCCACAGGACTCCTGTCTGATCTTGTCTGTCAATTTGTTAACACTTTGTACAAATTTAAAGACGCAGTGTATACCACTGGGTTAATCAACCTTAAACCTCCTTCTTCTTTATTTATATACAAAACTCCTCTTTTTACTGGGTTTAATCTGGAACCCCATATAAATGAAAAAAAAAAATGCCTGCAATTTTAAACATTTCTTGTAGTCAAACTAAATGTTATTGTCATTTAGAATTTCACATGTGTAGCCTAAATTAAATTTCGTGCATCAGCTCAATTCTTGAGATTACAAAAGAAAGTGAAGCAACACGTACAAGTAGAGGAATAAACATAACTAACAAATACACTACTACTCCCAATACATGTAAGAAAGAGCAGAGACATTTACCAACACTTATATATGAAAAGAATACCCTCCCCTGAGTTAAATTAACTACCCTACTTAAAGTAATACAAAACACACTACAAAGTGAACGATGCCTAAGTTATTTGTCTAATATTACACTTGAGTGAGTTAAATAATACTGACTATGGATATAATAAATAGATATTGCACTTAATTGGAATATATGTAAGTATATATTCCACAAATAAATAAAAATTGACTTATTATGTGTCCAGGCCCCTGGGACTAGTGCCCAAGTTCAGAAGTCTAATCACTGTAGGGAAGCAACTATTATTGAATCTTGTAGTCCTGCAGTGGATGCTACAATATCTCCTGCCCTATGCCAGATGCTTAAATCATCCATGCGCAGGGTGTGTGTTGTTCTGTATTATTTTGGTGGCCTTTTGGATGTTTCTTGCAGAATAAAGATGTATCGATGAAAGACTGGAACCTGTTACCTTCTCTACAACCCTCACCACTTTTTGTAGTTCTTTCCTTTCTGTAACTGTGCAGCTTCCAAACCACACTGTGAAACTGCAGGCGAGGATGCTCTCTATTGCACCTCTATAGAAGGTTGAGAGTATATGAGGAGGAAACCTAGCTTTTTCAGCCTTCTTAAAAAGTGGAGACATTGGTGCACTTTCTTGACTCGATGGCTGGTGTTTCCTGACCATGAGAGATCCTCTGATATGTGTACATATTGCACTACATTATTCATAATCTTTTCCTGAGTTCTTTCTATTTCTCCTTTTACATTTTTATTTTTCTCATTACACTACCATCTTCCTTGACTAATCTGCTTAAGTAATTGGATACTTCTTCTCTTTTTCTTTGTAAAAACATCTTTGGTTATATAACAACTCTTTTATTTATTCATTTATTTTTTATTTCCTTCATATAATTCTTTTTCGTTGTCAAAGTACTTTCTATCATTATGTTCTAAAATTTTCAATGCATTGTTACGTGTTCTTTTATATTTTTCTTTCTGTACCTTTCTCACATCATATTACCACTGTCATTTTTTTTATATTTTTCCTTAAATACCATACACCATTCAGACCAATTTTTATAAAATATTCTCATAGTAATATGATTTTTCAATTACTGTATCACTAAACGTTTTCCTTCATTCCATGTTTTCTCATTTATCCTTTTTATTCTTTTGCCTATTTTCATATATTCCTTGTTTTCCTTTATCTCTAGCCATATTGCAAGATGATTAGAAAATCCTGTTTTAAATGCCTCCCTGTCTCCTATAACTAAACCTTCTGATACTATAAAATAATCTATTTCAGTTCTATACATACCCCTTTTGTATGTCCATGAATTTTGTTCCAAAGTTTTAACTTACCACGTCTTATAACATCTAACATTCTTATATCATTTTTTTTCTTTTTACGCTTGCCTCTTAAATCACAGTTAAAGTCTCCTGTTATTATAATATTCACATAGTGTAAAATCTGATTAAATAAGCTTTCCCTTTCTTTACAATTAATATAAGCATACATGTTATAATTCTATATACCTGTTCTTTCCATTTTAAATCTACAATGGTTAATCTTCCCATTTTTGCTAAAATTACAACTCATACCTTTACTGTATTTCTAAAGAATATGGCTATTCCAGAACATCTCTCATAGGTTAATAGGTTCCTAGGTAGGTACTATGCTATTTGCCCGAAGGCATTTATAAGCCTAGCCAGAATGTGTTGGCTTTTGCCATCCTCTTAGATTAGTTCCTTGTGCTTCTGTCCAGCAGAGCCACTGAAGTGATCCCCGAGGTAAACTTTCTGTTTCCCATCCACTCATCAATGTTTCTTTTGAAGAGTATTAGAGAGGAGCACTGCCTAATGCAGATTGGGATCTTGTTACAAAGCATGAGAAGGCTCTGGGACAGGAATCCATCCATCCAGCACATCCTAGTTATTGTTGTGGTGAGGTTTAGATCCCTAGAGCATGTGGCTCAAGGGGATAAGGTTTTCTTTAGGTGGAGCATGTCCCTCAATTTTGATTTGGACATGGCCTTGTATGTCAGGCAGAGATCACCTCTGAGGAGGCGGTATGCAACCGAGTACAGCTGTAGTTTCTTCAGTCCAGCTGCATAGGGCATCTGTTTGAGGCCAGTGATCCTCTTGGTGAGGTACTTCTGTGGTCTTTCCAGCTGTTGCAGGTGTCTTGTAAGGTACATCCCAAATGGAGTGTTGTACTCTATGATGGGTCTGATGAGTGATGAGTAGAGAGGCACAATAACCTCTTTTGATCTGGAAGCGAACCCTTTTGTGATTAGGTGGGACATGTAGAAGGATTTTTTAACCACTTTGGCAATGTGATTATCAAAGGTGAGATTACTATCTACTTGGGTCCCCAGATCCCTTATTACGTCTTCCATATTACGGGACTACCACCTATGTGGTAGTTTGTAGGTACTTTGTTTTTTTCCAAAGGGGATGACTATGCACTTTTTGGCATTTAGCTTGAGGCCATGATTTTGACACCAGGTATCCGTCTCGGTGAGACCCTTTTGGAGGATGTTGGTGTCAGCCAGAGACTCAATTATAGCCCCTACTTTGTAGTTGTCTGTGAACTTGGTCAGCCATAGTCCTCCTGTGCTTGCCTGTACCTCTGAGATGTATATGCCGAACAGGGGGGGTCCTAGGACTGAGCCCTGAGGAACGCCACCTGTAACCGGTTTAGAGTCAGTACTAGCTCCTGCAACTCTCACCATGTGGGTTCTGTCCATGAGCCAGTTGGCAAGCCATCTCGTGACGTAGAGGTTAATGTTCAGACTAGTGAGCTTGTCTATAATACCAGAATGGGGAATGGTGTCGAAGGCCTTAGCGAGGTCTAGGTAGGCTGTGTGTACCACCTTTCCCTCATCTATAGCCTTGGTAACTGTCTCAAAGAAGTCCACCATGTTTAGGAGACATGATCCACCCTTAACAAAGCCAAACTGGGTAGGGTCCAGTGTTTGGAGGTTCCCAATGTCTCTGTCAATGAGTTCCATGATGATGAGCTCCATAGCCTTGAAGACCAAGCTAGTCAGGTTTATAGGGTGATAGTTCCCGGGGTCTGTTGCAGCTCCACCTTTGTGGAGTGGAATAACTATTGCTGTGCGCCACTCTATTGGTATGTAGCCTGTGGAGAGGCTGAGTTTGAACAGTGTGTTTAGGTGATGGGTTAGTTCATCTTTGAACTCGTGTAGGATGCAGCCTGGGACACTGTCCAGTCCCATTGATGCTGTGGTTTTGGCTTTGGAGAAGGCTGTTTTAACCTGAGTGTCTGTGATTTCAGGGACTCTACATTCTTCTGTTATGGTTATGGGCTGTTTTGGGGGTGACAGTGGGTGAAGTGAAATTTGAATTGCAGTTTTGCCCATTGTTAGTTGCACGTGGATGATCTCTGAAATTGTACTGTGCCACTAACCTGGAGGTGTGGGTATCCTTGATGAATATGGATACGCCCCTGCCTTTTGTATTTCAGTTTGGGTTCTGTGGCCAAAATGTATGGTATGAGTTGTAGCCTGGTAGTGCTGGTGTGCTCTCTGGAACCTTAAACCAGGTTTTTGTTACTGCACATATATCGATTTTCTCCATACTGAGGAGTGCCTCGAGTGCATGCATTTTGAAGTCTAGACTTCTGGCATTGAGTAGCATTACCTTCAGTTTTTTGTTACTTGTGCTATTTATGGTGGTGGGTTTGTTTTTTGAGCCATGCCTAAAAAAGGCACTATGGGGGTGCCAAGAGCCTTGGCCAGTATTTGAAAGCCTAAGGGTGACAGGTGCAAGCCATCTCTAGTGAAGCAGTGTGGCTTGTCGTGCATGTCATCCCAGGTGGACAGACACTGGATCCCCTTTGAATGACACCAGAAACTTAGCCAATTGTTGAAATCGAGAATTTTTTTCTTTATACCATGGTATCATTCTTGGTGAGGGCAGGATGCTACTCAGGGTCAGGGTCATACCGGCCTGGGCTACGTGATCAGAGAGCTCTTCCATGTCTCTTTTCATGTAGTCCAGGGAGCTACAGCTCATGTCATTCACACCAACATGGACAATGACAGTGCCATATTTGTGCTTGTTCTGGAGTGACCTGAGTGCTTGTGTTATGTGGCGGATCCTGGTACAAGACTGGCAGCTAACAGTAAGCTTCTCCTTGTTCAGCCTAGTGAGTGGGACATCAGTGTGCCTGACTATAGAGTCACCTATTACTAGTATGTTGGGTATGTTATTTTGCCTTAAGGGCTGTGATTGCATGGCACACTGGTTTTGTGAACTATGCATTTCATGGTTTGTGTTGGGGGTTGGAGGTTGCTTGGATGTTTGCTTTGGAGGTCTCTGTTGGTTTTGCAGATTTGTATTTAGAGCCTCGGAGTATGTTTTCATGTATTTATGTGTGTTTTTTGCCAGTGCTGCTTTAATGGGTCTATGTGAGACTGGTGGTGTGATGCAAGTATTTCCCTTCTCCTCTTGACTGTCTGATCCAGTCTTGGGTTGAGATAACTTAGCATCCAGTTTGGCTGTATAATTGCATCTCTCGCATGTATTAGTGTTTGGTGGTAGGATGAGGGGGTTGTCTGTATACATGAGGCAGTTGTAACATTGCCAATTCATTCAATCATTTCGCAAATTCCAGATTATCTTTCCTCCCCATAGTTCCCCTGTTTGTAATCTTTCTTCATTTGTTAAAAAAATCCTGTGTCTTCTAATATAATTACATCTACATCACATGTATTACACCACTCCAAAATTCTTACTCTTCTTACTATATTCTTAATATTATTCACATTTACAGAAAGCACTCTAAAATTTTCATTTCCCTTAAATTCATGGTTTCACAAGCTCATAGCTAATTATTAGGCTAGCTTTCTTAACTGGTCATTCTAGGCCTATCCAATTTCCTTCCCCAAGGTAAGAATTAAACACTGTACCTTGTGTGCTTGAGTCAAATACTCTTAACCATTATAGCAGGCCCCAGTCAATAGTTGTGTATATATTCTTTTTCATCCATTTCCTTTCTTTTTTCTTTTGTACTAATCCCTTTAGATTTTCTTTTTCTGTCTTTTACCCTTTTACCAATAGAATTATTTTTCCCTTTCACTACCTCCCAGTTTGTCTTCTTCATCACATATGCAAGAACATTCTTCTATGTCCTCTTTATTATTTTTTCTCACCTAATTTGTCTTCTATTTTTCCTACTTCTAAAATGTCTTCTCTTTGTTCATTTTCTTTTCTTTCTTTTTCCTTACCATTATTTTTATTTTTGCAATCCATTCATAAATATCCCATTTTGTTACATTTATAAAATTTCACTTCACATTTTTGCATCATGTTCCATTTCCCCACAAATATAACACTTCCTTTTTTTCACAGCTACTTATCAAAGGCCCTTTTTTTTCACAAAACAAAAAAAATACACGTTTTGGGTTGTCCCCAGTATTTTACAACTTACACATTTATCATGCTTAGTACATGTATATTTTTTCTCTTTTTATTTTTAACACAATATTACAATCCCAGCCACCAGCCCATAAACCCCTTTTGTCATAAACTTTTGCAATGTCCAGTACTTCTTTACATAAAGCTTTCAAATGTCCTTTCAAAGTCTCTCTTTCTACCTCCGTTCAAAATTGTGCATGAACTTTCTTCTTTGTTTCCCTGTTAAATGTGTACAGAAAGATTAAATAGGTTACAGTCTTTCTTTTTCTTTTTCATATTCTCTAAGAAAATTTTCCATTGAAAAAGCAGTCTCATATATAACGTCACAAAATGTGTCTTTGTTAATAAGAATAAATCCACTTACCTCATGTGCTTTTATACCCAAAGGAGCTATTAAATTGTCCCACACTTTATACCTGTCCCTTTCTTTGTCTTCTTTACTTTGAATCTTTGCCATGTACTTATTTTTTCATTTTCTTCTGCCTTCTTTTCTGCTACTCCACTTTGGCCTTTTTTTACTTTCTCTGCATATATTTTCTTTTCATCTCACCACTATTCTTCAGCATTGTCTCTGCATCCTCCTTTTGTATTTTCTCTATAATATTCCCCCAGGAATTTCTCCTTTATCTTCTGACTCACTCTGCATCAGCATTTCTTTAAATAAATCATCTCACAGCCCTCTGGACTGGAGAGCTGTAATTATACAACCATCCTTTGCCAACTCATCTCCATCAAACAGGTTTCTTTGAAACACACTCTCAGAATCTTGCACACATTCTGTAGTTGCAATATTTGCTTTGTCCTTCATTTCTTTAACCACTCCATCATCTCCTTCCCTCTTAATCTGCCTCCCTGTTTCTCCAGGCTGCCTCTGCACCTGGAATGGAAACAGGAAGTCCTCCTCCAAAATGGGTCCCACTTGCAACAATGATGAGTAGGGGAAGTCCCTAGTTGCCCTGGACAAATTTTCCCTAGTCAGTTCTCCCCTGAAAAGAGGCCATTAGCCTAGTGGCAATAAACCTATCAAGAAGGTATAAATAAATTAATAAAATACTATATATATGTATATCTTTAAGTAGATGCATTTAAAAGTTCTTGCCGCTCTTTATGAATACTTGATAGTGCTTACTTCCTAATCAAGCAGGGCAGTGGGTGATAACTGTGGTGTAAATATGTGTCTAGTGAGCTAGTCATCAAGTCTACCATTAAAGACAGACAAAGTA
The DNA here is from genome assembly GCF_019279795.1 of Protopterus annectens. Lineage (NCBI taxonomy): Eukaryota > Metazoa > Chordata > Ceratodontiformes > Protopteridae > Protopterus > Protopterus annectens. The sequence continues at coordinate 1,858,164,372 of NC_056735.1, read as the reverse complement.
CTATTTTGCTTGACTTGTAGTCGTAAATTATTCCATAAGCTGGGAACATGTTGAGCTAGGAATTTATTCCTCCTGGGAGTCTTGTTTATTTGTTGGTGTAAATGTAGGTCCCTAGTATGGTGTTTGTAGAGCCACTAGTTTTGTGAAGAAACAGGAAGTTAAATCTGACTGGGTCTTTTATCACTTGAAAAGTGAGACATGGTTAGCTTGGGTCAGTCAGTAGGCTACTGAGTACAAGGAGAGTTTTACTAATCTGTTGGGATGATTCTTTGATTTAAAGCCTTTAACTTTTTAGCAAAAGTCACTGGGGCCTTTCTAGTTGCATAAAACACTTGGATTTGTATATACCAAAGGTGGTTATTGTATTCAATTATGGGTCTGTGAGCGGAAAAGTAGAGTGGCAAGATAACTAGTTTGGATCTTGAAGATATTTCCTTGTAAATTAACTGGGCCAGATAGAAGGATTTCCAGACTTTTGTGAAAACATGATGATCAAATGAGAGAGAAAGAGTTGTCCACATAAGCACCCAGGTGTTTTATGACTGTGTCTGTTTGGAGAGAAGTACCACTTACAACATATGAGATGGGAGCAGCTTTTTTGCCAAACAATACTATGCTACACTTTTTTGAATTCATCTTGAGACCATTCCCAGTATACCAGGTATGTACATATTCTAGGCATTGGTAAAGCAGCTTAGTATCAATGAATGAGCAGATAATAGTACCTGGCTTGTTATCCTCAACAAACTCGGTCAACCACACTTTAGGGATAAATGCAAACATTACAGGGCCTAGCACTGATCTCTGTGGTGTCTCAGTAGTTACAAATTTCTCTCCAATGAGGGTGCCAGTGAGTTTTATTACTTGGGATCTGTTGAATCTCCAACTTACAATCCAGAGGACAATGTAGGGGTTTACATTACATTACGTTTGTCTAATTTTTCAATAATATCAGCATGGGGGATAGTGCCACAAGCCCTGTCCAGGTCAAGAGAAGCAGTGTTCTCAGAATATCCAGAGTCCACAGCCTCTATAACATTCTCAATGAACTTTACTAAGTTATGAAATAAGACCAGCCTATTGAAAACCAAACTGATTGGGGTCTAGATCGGTTAAGTTTCTTATGAGTGCATAAATGATCTCTGCTGTTTGTTACATAGCTTTGCATAAATACTGGTGAGGCTGATGGGCAGAAAGATTTGTAGTTTCATTTGGTATTTGTAGTAACCTTAAGTTATTACGCTGCTTTATGTTTTGTAATAGTGCTCTTAAGGTTCTTGCTGATGATTTTAGTGTAGTCCTTAGGTAGGGGGTTGATATGTTTACATCTTGTTACTGTTTTCCTTCTTTTGTTCGACAGTTTATTAATACCGAAGTTCACCACAGACATTTATGACCAATTTTATCATTATATTTAATGCAGTTGGGTATGGACTTTTATGTGCAGCTGTTTAAATGTTGGTTAAAATTTATAGATTAATGTGACAACTCTCTTAGGGCCATTTTGATGGATTGTTGTGAATTTTGCATAGGTTTTCTGTAAGTTGAAGGTTTGCTCTGGAGAAGTCCTTAACAATTGTTTTATTTGTTCTCACAATGCATTTTGTGTCCTCATAATATAACACAGTCTAGATGTAATAAAGGAGGTAATTTGTTTCTGTGCTTAGCTATAATGACAATTTTGTAATTCACTGATTGTATAGAATGTTTCTCTGAATTTCTGTAACTTGTGTTAATTCTAAATTGCTAAAAAACTGTCTTGTATACATTTAAATCTTCTGCCATATAAAGTATATTAATTACATGTTTTTTTAAACATTCAGAGCCAAAATTTCTAGCCACTTTCCAGACTTCTTCCACATTTTTGCTTAGATGTCAAAGAAGTTGCTGGTGTCTAGCAGCTCTGCTCTTTCATCTGTCACTAACACCTGTCATTTCATAGAGATAGTGAAACAGATGAAAGCCACATCTACTACCCTGTGCTGCCTTTAATATTCGACATGTACATAAATGAAAATAACATGCCACTGGGCAAAAATAAGAGTAATTACCAGTTTAGTTGTGAACTATTGCTCTATAACATGAATGTTCTTCATATTCAAATTTATCTAACATGAGGGGGATGTTCATAGTGTGATAGGGTATTCCTGATGTTTACAAGTGAGCATAGCAAAGGCACATTTCACAGAGGCCATATATGCTAATGTGCAAGGCCTAAAATAATGAGATGTAAATGAAAAGTGTTGTAAAGGTAGTATGCTAATAAGGTGGTTTTGCAATTCATAGTCTATTATCCCTGCACACATCCATTCTTAAATGTGCTGCTTCACCTTGGATATTGGAGTTGCGATCTGTGAACATGTTTGTCCAAGTAAGAACAAGCACTTCTTTGACAAACAAATCAATTATTTCCCCAGCACTCCCTTCATTAGTTTGTAGTAAGTATGCAGAAGTACCGAAATAACAAAATCAATTATTTTGTTCAGAGATCACTTCAGCAGTCTGCCCATGTAGAAGCAAGCACTTCCTCGACACACACATTAATTATCTCCTCCAGTGACCCCTTCAGTAACAGATTCTAGTATGCACAAGCACCAAAATGAACATTTCACCCAAGTGACCCCTTCAGAAATATCTCCAGGTATGCACAAACAGTAAAATGAACATTTCACCCTAGCGACCACGTCAGTAATTTCTCCAGGTATGCACAAACACTGAAATGAACATTTCACCCAAGCTACCCCTGCAGTAACATGTCATGGTATGCACAAGCATCAAAATAAAACATTTACCCAACAGACCCCCTCTGGTAAAAATGTTGTCCAGATACGCTGAAGCATCATTGCATCTCCGTACTCGACTGAAGAATGGCTGCTTTCTGGTGTGATGTCAGGGTGATTTATACACTTTATATGCAAATAGATTCATTTTAGAGTCATGTCTATGAATCAGATTCATGCACATATGTGTAAACCCCTTTCACAACATATCAACTGTCCCCTATTGGTTATGCATAAATAATTTTAGTCATTTATGATAGGGGGCATGTTCAGAAAACAGTCCTCCACCATTTCCATAGTCATCCTGACAGTCTGGGATTTACATAACCTTGTAGCGTCACACTTTGTGGATCACTGCTATGAATATGCAAAGCCCTGGACTATGAATACTGCCCTGAGTCTTTCAAAAGTTTCACTTTTGCTGTTATATGTGCTTTATAACATTTTACTGACTTCAGTAAGGCACACTCTTGAGCTACAAAACTGTGACATGTTACTAGAAGTGAAAACTACAAAAAGTTAGTTGTTTTCCCTATGCCATACAAGCTGAGGCAAATTCCTTTCTATAACAAGGCAAGATTCAGATAGAGAGAAATAAAGTGGGGAGTTCATAATCTGTGGTAGAGAAAATATGAAACTAAATGGCACTGAAGTGCTTGAAACACTAAACTACTCTGATGGTATATTATAAGGAGAAAAAAAATAACTCCAGGGTAAGGCTGTTAGGTATTGCATTCATATTTGCTCCTTGTGCTTGTAGTATTTAAACCCCCAAAACACTTACTTAAAACAGCATCTGAGCCACTGAACCCACTTGAGAAAGTGTAGTAAATAACTAATGACAATGCCAGAATGTCAGGAATATTATCTTGTTTGTCTGTTTTCCCAATAGTATTCATTTTGCCTGTTTGATTTGAACTATTTATTTAATAAAACTGAATGAAAATAAAGAATCATGGAATCATTTCATTTACTACCTAGAATGCATAAAAGTTATTTGCTTGGTTCAAGAAACACTCAGTCTAGTATCAGCAATGTTTATACTTGGGATTATATTTTGGACTTTTATTTTAAGTCAAATTTCATCTGACTATCTTGGAGTATAACAGTGACATTCGTAACTCACTGACCCATAACAGTAATGAGTAGAACATCTACTTGTCTTCAGTAGTGTTCTTTATTGGTAAAAGCCAAAAGGACAGTCCTTACAGAACTGTTTACAGAAGGCTGCATTTTAACTTCAAGTTTACCCTTTCCAAAGTTCATTAGTATTTCTTCAGCTTCACTGAACTATCTAAATGCTCTTGGAAACTGACTGCATCCTTAGCATCTCTGTTGCTCTGATTGTATCAGCCAGCATGTATTGTCTGCTCTTCATAGCTCACATCATTGCATACTCTTCAATTAGCAGCTCAAAATGCATATCAAATACATTTTATTTTCAATAATAAATCTTTATTATTTTATCATTTTCAATACAAATTTCAAACAAATACAAGATTAAAAGTAAAAACCAACTAATGTATCTAACAATAACACCATAACATATATACAATATTTACATGAATGCTTCCACCTACAACACAAGTTTATACAAAAAGATATAAAAAATAATTGAGATTAGTTCAAGTATTACACAATTTGTTGTTACAAAGTTCTCTTACAGTGTATAAATAACTCATAATAGATTTAGGTTTAAAATATTACGCTACGCATATCAAATACATTTAAAGCAGAAGAAAACTTACCTGTAAGAAATTAATTCAAAAGTAAAATATTTTGAAACCATCAAGGGAAATTTTCTACACCTTACTTAATATAAAGTGCATTCTTTCATAGGCTAATAATACATTGAAATGTACTAATATGTTCCCTGGAGATCATAGAAATCCTGCAGGAGAATAACAGTTGACTAGGTGGACATATTGGTGTAAACACAATGGCAGTTTCATCACAGATCAATGTTCACGGGGAGGGTGCTGCTTATGTTATGTCTAGAAAGTAATATGAGACATCTACTGAAAGTCACTCAATGATTTCAGATCGTAAGATGGTAAATTAACAGAATGCTGAAACCGCTTCATGTAACAAAGACAAGACTTTTCAGAGCATCCATTAATCAGAAGTGATTATTTTCAGAGAGGAGCCATTAGTACTGAGTGGTCAGGTTACCTGCTTAGAGTGTATAATTTGTAATCAAAGGTTAAACAACAGAAAAGATGTAAATGCCCACTGAATCACTGGCACTTATTTTGTGCAATGAGCAAAGCTTAGTGCCACTTGAAAATATGTGCTGTACAAGAAATCTGAAGAGAAAGCTGAACGGCACTGATGGCATCCTGAATAAACAGACAGACAGGCAAGCAGGCAGGCAGGCAAAAAATAACAGCAGATAATGTGTTTGGTTGCCAAACAGCTTACTTCCCCATATGCAATGCACAATTCTGCTTGCTGCTTGTCATTGCAGTAACATTTTGACCCTTGCCTGCAGTGTATTTAAATTAAAAAAAAAAAAAAAACATTCTCAGTATCTGCAACTTACTTCATGTTTTATTTTTAAATGTTAATGTTGCTTAATAAGGTCTATAGCAGATGTTTCCAGTCTACATAAAAGACTGTACAGAATAAAATCTGATATTACTTGCCCATGCACTGTTCATCTCTGTGCATATGTTTATGGAAGAGGAGTGCTTATGTTAAGAGCAGATGGTGACAAGTACAAGGAATCTCCAGGGACAGCAGAGGTGTGTTAGATTCACAGTGGCACAGGTGGTGAAATAAAAGCTGCATTATTTATAATAAGCAATTGAGAAGCAATGAAGGAATGTAAAAATGTTAACAAGCTTCTAGGGAATATTTATAATGCATGTGGTATGTAACCACTGTAAGCTTTTATTAAGCGAGAATATTGTTTTTAACAGTAGTAAATCTGAAAAAAGTGCCTCTTTACTTATCTTAAAGTCTGACTTAGTACATAAGGAATTACAATCCATGGCTTGGATGATGTTTATTGGTATGCTAAACATTTCAAAAGAGTACTTGTCTCTCCTATTCAAACATTAGGGCACATGCAAGATAATGAAGCCTGTTCTAGTGTATGTGTGTGTGTGTGTGTGTGTGTGTGTGTGTGTGTGTGTGTGTGTGTGTGTGTGTGTGTGTGCGTGTGTGTGTGTGTGTGTGTGTGTGTGTGTCTGCGCGTGCGCACGTGTGCATGCACAAACGTGGGTCTGTACTCTAAAATAACCTAAAATATTAATTTTATTTTGCTTACTAATCCATAGTATATAACTTTGAATTTTTTTTGTAGTTGACAGTTTAGTATTAATTTTCTGGCTTTTTTCAGGAATCAAAATAAAATGCTGTTTTGGATATTTTATAGTATTTATTTTTAACATTCTATGCTTACATCATGTTTTCTTAAGTTGATTTTCTGAAAATAAAACTTAAATAATCCTAGCAGGTTTCACATGCCCATAAAATAAATAAAATACTCTTTTTTCCCACAGAACTTCTGTTCTAGCAACTCACTTCATTTTTTCGTTAAGGAATAGGTGAGCTAAGATTCTTCCCAACTAGTTACTGCTGGTTGTATTTAGAATGTACTGTACTAAGAAGTAGTTAAACATATCTATGTTCTTTTTGCGTATAGTAGTTTAAACATTAGAGCATAACAGTGCGTGTGTGTGTGTGTGTGTGTGTGTGTGTGTGTGTGTGTGTGTGTGTGTGTGTGTGTGTGAATTGTCAGCATGTGTGTGTGTGTGTGTGTGTGTGTGTGTGTGTGTGTGTGTGTGTGTGTGTGTGTGTGTGTGCACATGTGTGTGGGTGCGTGCACGTATTTGAGTCTTCACTGTAAATTAACACTGCTTTTGAGGCAGGACAGACTCTGAAATGAAAACAGTTTCAACCTCCATCAAGAGTGAAATTAATACACAATAACTTTTCACTGTGGTATGTTCTATGGCATTATTCAATACCACATTTCCAATGATTATATTAATGTTTCCTGTGCTCGATGCAAAAAGCATGATGGCATTGCATAAAATCATCACAATGTCCGTGGCTCAATAACCTATCAGATCTCTTATTTTCTCTATTACTCTCCATTACTAGTCTCAGCTTTCACCTACAGTGTCCTCCTCTGCATCTGTTTTTTTTTTTCTGGCTGCTGTGTCGTATGTCAACATGCATTTACGTTGTGAGTTTCTGGAGCAAGTTTTTTTCTCATTCTTTTATGAGTCCAGTAACATTGGTATGTTGATATCAAAGTGCTTTAATGAGTATAGCTAATTTCCACTTTTTTATGTAATTATGCACATGATAATCTGTTTGATGTGTAGGGTTGCAGGCCTGGGGTAGAATATTGGGAAGCTTGCATTTCATAGTTTCTGAATTGTCACTCAGTATTTTACTTTAAGTACTGCTACATGCAAGGAATGGGGTATTTTTAGATAATTAGCATGCTGCATTATGCAAAATAGATAGATGAATGCTGATGCAGAGGGATGGGTTGATTCAGACACATGTACTGAGATTGTGTCAGCACAGAAAATAATGAGGTAAGCCTTGCATTCAAATGAACATGATATCAAATGGGTGAGTATATGAACAACAACTATCAGATATGCAAATGACAATACAAACATAGCATCCCAATTCAAAAATATATAAAAATATCAGGATGAACTGCAGTGATCAACTTTTCTGTACACCAGAATTTATTGGTGAACAGGATTATCATTCGTCCAAGGGTGCTGGAAGTCGCAGCTACTTTAACAACTCGCATTGTGTTAGTAGCTGGTGTGGAAGCCAGGGTGTACGATGTTGTACTCTATTGCTCTCCTTTTCTCAAAGATTTCTGTAGCATTAGGCATTCTTGCTTTGCAGACCTTTTAATGTCCAGCTGGAGACACTCTAGGAGCTTTACAAGCCTCAGCCTCACAAATCCTTCAGCAATTCCTAGATGTGATGCTAATGCATGTGGAGGAGCAGATATGGTTCTGACAGACAGCAGAGTAGAGAACTATCAGTAGTCAGGCATTCTACAATGTACCTCATTTCCCTGGGTTTCTGGGAGCTATTGAGTGTACCTACAATGCCATAAATGTCCCACAAACTCTAATATGTATCTAGTATATCAGTTGGAAAGGTTTTTACTCTATTAACTGCCAAGTGGTGTGCACCTCACTGTGTATTAAATGCAATGTGCCTGTGTGTTATCCAGGCAGTTCCCATGATTCCCACATTTAACATACATGTGACCTAAAGCAGCAATTTTGCAGGTGGCCTTTTCACAGGTTTATCTAGTCAGCAGTTGTGTATATTGCCAATCCAAGACCCATTGATGATCCATTTATATGATAATAGGATGCAGACACTCATAATTGTGTTTACTGTTGTATGTTACAGGTAAAGCCCCATATGCTTGACCCCCATCAGCCATACCTAGACAGAAACAGATAGGGCAGATGACAACACACTCTTACACACAAGGAACATCAATGAGCATCTATTAAGACTGTTGAAGTCTCAGTTCTGCTGCTTGAATACATCTGACAGTGCATTGCAGTACTCTTGAGATGTGCAATACACTCTTGAGTTGCTACACAATATTGTGCTAGTATATTAACCCTTAGGGCCGAAAATATTCTGAGTAATAAATTACAACAACTTGACAAAATTAATTATTACTTCAGTTTTTGGAGATCAATAACTGAGTATATTTAAATATAATTAAATATTGATATAAGGCTTATTATATGCAATGTACACAAAGGTATGAATTGTTTATGGATTTTGTTTACAATCTAGGTTTTATTATGATGTTTTGATAAACAATGGGGTTTTACATTTTCCATTAATTTTTTTTAAACTTAATGAGATGAATTTCCTGTTTATGTGGTATACAATACTGTGATTGGATGCATGAAGTTGTTTAAATGTTGCACCACTACCGTGCTTTTGATCGATGAAGTTCTGTTTTTAATAAAGAAAGAACAAAAGCTCTCATTTTTTAAACACAGTACCTTGACTTTTTCTGTTTTTTGAGTCTTTCTGTTGGTTCTGTGTATGTTATTAGTACACCATGTTTGTAATTATGGAGGTTTTTCTCATCATTGTGCTATGTAAACATTTACAGCAAGGGCAGACCATAGTACTGGTTAACACTGGTGAGCAAGCATCAGAGGAAGAGTTTGGTGAGAAGTCAGAGGAGGACACAAATGCAGCCAGACACCATTCAAGATAGATGTGGTAGACTCCACACTAGATAGATATGGGCACAATATATGATGGTACTAGCAAAGAGTGAACTGGTTCACAGTTAAAGACCATGGCAGGACAAACACAGAACAAATGTGATGATGCATACATTGACACACCCAGGTTATGCAGTACAATATATAGACTGACCACATTGTGGATCAGGCATTACCATAGCCACATATTTCAGGGAGTAGGCAAGCTACACAGTCCCATCAGCTATGGGGAGGGGGAAGGTTCCCTTCACTGTTAGTGTTGCTGATAGTACCACTGTGCTCTCTGACAGTGTCATGTGTACAATACTATCATTGTCAGCCTCTACAGATGTACTGATCTCAGGCATCTGCAAACTTGTACTTCAAGATTTCCTCTCAGTGCTACCTGTGAAAGTATAATGATTACTTAACCATGTGTAAGCCAGTACCTGTATAATATCCATCACCATACATTAGGCAGACGCATTTCAAGAATAACAAAGCCTATGAGCATATACATGCCAACCTGCTGTGACAGGATAATGCCATTGCTGTCCTTATTTTCCTGGGAGACAAGCATGTTGCATGCTTTGTAGGAGTGCCCTGTGCTGAGTTGCTCACCAGTGTTACACATCTTACCTAATGCCTCCCCCACAGACATGTAGCTATGGGTGCTCATAGTTGAACCCCTGATATTTCAGTATGACAGCAAAGCACATGACAAAGCTTGCATACACCAGGTGGATATTACAGTAATGTACTACATGAGTGACATATCAATATTCACCTGGGGCATCCCAAAGAAACACTTGAGCAGTTATGACCAGCTTAGCTTCCACATTCAATTAAACACCTGAAATTAGTATCCTGTCAGTATCCGCACTGAGGGTTATTAGAAACTGGTCCATGTATATCAGCTAGTAATAATTCTCCTGCTATGTGTCTGTAAGGCCTACAGCAGAACATCTGTCTCCAGTGATGTAAATTTTACATTGCACTGACATTCTTTTACTGTCATTAGAGTCCCAATACACATGTGGGAAAAAAGGAGGATCAATGTGTGTGTTTATACAGCACTTCCACTTTGGACAATATCCACCACCTCACTGCCCCCACACCCTTGTGGTAAGTATTGCTTTTGGGAATGCAGTGACATAACTGCTGTGAACCTGTGCCAGACTGTGTTAAATGCAGGCATGTGGCCATATATGACATCCTTTCATGCAGTACCTGCAGCACAATCTTTATCTATAGAACTACAGGCACAGCTAGGGGCTACTCTTTAACTCTGCAGATAAAAATGACAATGGCACTAACTATACTGACCCCTGGAACTTTCCAGGTGTCAGACATGATTACTACTGGAATTTTGCATGTGTCCTCTACTAAGATCCAGCATCAAGTTCTCAATTATTAACTGCCCATGCAGAACCATACATTTAAGCATCACAGCTAGACACTGGGTGGATACTGGTGATTTACAGATACAAAACAGTTTGATACGGTCATATAACTTAACTTCTTCCTACCCTACTTTCCTTTACATAGCTTGCTCTGACTCTACTTCTCATTATGATTCTTTCAGCATGCCAACGCTGATATCTAATCTGTTTATAATGCATGCATATATTGTGTTTTAGTCACTCTGTATATGATGCAGTACATCTATTGTCTTTATTATTTCAAGACAAGTCTGTTTCCACTCTGTATATAATACATGTATATATTGCATTTTATCTTCTACTTTGTACGTAATATAATGTATGTATTATGTTTACCCTCAGTCTGACACTGTAATAGGTCCAATGGGATCAGTGCTCTAGCCAGTAATAAACTCAAAACAAACCATGTCTCCCCTCTCCTCCTGCACATGATCTGTAAGACAACAATGTGGGATATCAAGAAACACATGCATGTCTGCCAAATAATTCAGAATAGTCATCTTGGGTCACATGTACATACATCAAAGCTGTCTGTAGCAGTGAAGCAACTGACAATGTGTCATAGGAGTTCTAAACGACCCTAACCCATCCCTAGATCAAAGTGCATAACCATTCCTGACGGACACTCAGACTAAAACAAACACCACATATGCATAGCATCTGTATGTCTGCATGTATACAAAGAAAGTTGCACTATCATATATGTTACTAGTAGCCATCTCTTATATGATGGAACAGCTACCTTTGCAATTCTGTTACCAGTCTGAAAGTATAGATTTTATCTACATTCAGCAATCTGGACATGGTTGTGTCAGGGCATAGACAAGTGCTGTGTTATACAGAGAATTCCTGCTGTGGGCCATGGGTGGAGGGGGCTATGACATCCTTCTGTGGTATGCATCTGGGATTTGCCTTCCTATTGCATGGGACATGGTGAAATGGAAGTTTTGACCATCTTGCATTATGGTTCAATGATCACTCATATATGCTGTAAATGTTACATGGATGCATGCAATGCAAGTTTTATTGAATAGATTAATATATGAATACCATCTGAACACTTGCTGGATCATTGCATTTCACACCTGATGTGCTCATTTCACCATTGCTGATGAGCAGCTTTTCATAGTGGTGGTGGTGGTGGTAGTGGTGATGGTAACACATCATTGTGCTGGGCCTGAGGTCATGAGGGTTCATCAAGTGGTGGGTGAAATGCAAGGGTAGCATGGGTGAGGCTGCAAAATATTCAACAGGCTATAAAGATTAGTCATGCTTTTCCAGGGGAGTACTTTGGTGACGTCAGAGTTCCAAAACATCATGTCAGGTGGGTAAGTACATATTCTATGATGTTATGGTCCCTCCCGTATGTCTGATTATGTGCTGTCTGTTGTGGTATCTGTGGAGATTGAATACGTGTGAGCATTCATGTTCTGAGGGTTATCTGGAATCACTGAGGAGCAGATGGTGAATTAGGCCATTTTCAGTGGGTTAATACATAGCAACAGAGTGACACGTGTTTGCATCATGGCTTCATCTAGGATTACATGTGCATACATATAATATACAATGTCTGCAATCACAGATGACCCGACAACTTATGTAGTAATATCCATACAGATGCACATAGGACAGCATATCACCTGTGGCAGGTATCTAAATTTCAATATGCGTAGCATGTACTGTGCCAAGTATACCTGGCAGGTGTCAAACTACGTTTCATCTTCATATGACTAGCACCCACCCAGCTTGCAACTGTGACACCAAAATGCAGCTAACACCTGAGTAACTGCTGTAGAATCTGGTTAGATGACGCATGCAAAATCCCAGTAGTAATCATGACGGGCCCATGAAAGTTCCAATAGTCGAAATAGTCAGTACCTTTTCATGTGTGCACCCCAACTCTGTATACGTCCATACACTAAGTTATACAAAATATCCAATGTCTGTGTAGTCAGCTAGAGACAGTCTAACTCCTCCCACCAGGACAGCAATATGTACAATGACTGGGCCTAACAATTTTTTCACTCCATTTTTGATTTTTTCATAATTTACTGCTCTCTGCACTTGTTTTTTTTTGTCATTTTTTTAAAGTTATCTGCATTTATTTAAACTGTATTTTCCTTAATATTGCTACACACTCAAGTGTGTTAGCTTGTAGTGCATTTAAAGTGTTTTGCTACTGTTTTAACTCCTTTTCTGCAAAAAAAAAAGTTCTAAGCTTATTTCCCACCTTTCCTATAACTAGTCTAGTTCAGATATAGATTTGCTGTATCCAGGACTGTTTTGTAAGTTTCTGAGCCCCCCATAACTTTCTGTGTTGGATGGAGCCCTTCTAGCTTAACAGTGGGAGTGGTAAGCACTAGGTAACCTATCTACCACAAGAGGAGTGGTTTCTGGGCCAGGAATTGTAGTTTCTTGGCTGTTTGGGCATTTTTTCTATCCCTTTCAACTTTCTGGTTTAAAAGCCCATGTTTGCACACCATGCAGCAACGCTCAGCTGAGGTAAACTATTACCGGTGCCAGAAAGTGTGCTCTTCAATTTTCCCCTAAGAATGTGCTTGTTCTTTTACTTCTTGCACTTCAATTAGCTTAATCAGCTAGCACTTTAACAGGCTTTTGTACCATTTACTGTAGTACACTTAGGTGCTATCAGCACTAGCTGTTCCTACGCAGTAACAGCACCAGTACTTATTAGTTATGACCAGCCCTCCTTCTATGATTGTAGGGCGATTTCCTATGGTTTCTCCCACTAACCTGGTGCACTTGGGCATTCTGAGACAGTGTAGCAACTGTCTAATGTACACAGACAACCCTCTCCTCTTAAATCCTAACACTCATACCTGTGAGAGATGGACTTATATCACCAAACTGGAAGCAATACATGCTTCAACCAAGACCAGACTAGCTGGTCAAGAGGAGAAGGTCAACACCTGCAACTCACTACATAGAACACATAGCACTCCAAAACACCAACCATCACAACCCACACATAGAAACACAAACCATACACCCACCTTCGCGGAGGCTCTCAATAAAAATTTTACCTAAATAACAGAGACCCCCGAGACAGAAACGCACTAGACCACCACAGCACAACACCAACCCCAGAACACATAGTTCACCACCACAGTGTGCCCCTCAACCCAAGCTCTTAAGGCAAAACACTTTGCCCAATGTACTGATCAAAGGAGACTCAATTGTGAGGCACACTGATGTCCCACTCATTAGGCTGAACAAGGAGAAGGTGACAGTCAGTTGTCTATCAGAGATCCACCACATAACACACTCAGGTCACTCCACAACAAGTAGAAATATGACTCAGTCATTTTCCACGTGGGTGTGAATGACCTGAGATGTACCTCTCTGGACTACATGAAAAGCTATGTGATGGAACTCTCGGATTATGTGGCCCAGGCAGGTATAACCCTAGCCCTGAGCAGTATTCTACCGTCACCCAGAATGATACCACAGTATGAGCAGAAAATGATTGACTTCAACAATTGGCTAAGGTCCTGGTGTCATTTTAAGGGGATCCAGTATCTGCCTGGGATGATATGATTGACAGACTTTGATGCTTTGCCAGAGACAGCCTGCATCTGTCATCCCTGGGATTCCGGGTACTGACTAAGGCTCTTGCCACCCCTATAGTGCCTTTTTAGGCAGTGTTCCAAAGACCAAAATTCCACCATAACAACTACAAACAAATGCAGACTGAGGGTCATGCTGCTCAATGCTAGAAGTCTAAATCTCAAGATGCACTCGCTCGAAGCTCTCCTCAAAATGGAGAATGTCGACATCTGTGCTGTAATGTAGACTTGGTTTAAAGAGGCAAAAAGTACCCCTGCACTCACAGGCTACAACTCATTCCATACCTCTTTGCCCCAGAATATGGCAGGAAGGTCCAAAGGTGGTGTTGTCTCCATATTCTTAAAGGATACTCACACCTCTAGACTGGTCGCCCTGCACAATGCATCCGAGATACTTCAGGTACAACTAACACTGGGTAAGACGGCGATACAAGTCATAGCCAGCTACAGAACCCCAAACATGTCCCTAGACTCTTACTCCTAGTTGCTAAGCACCCTGGAATCTATCAAGGTCCAACCCAATACTCTCATACTGGGTAACTTCAACTACTCTTCCATCAACTGGGAAAGCTATTCAAGTACCAATGTACAGGCTCAATGCTTTCTGGAATTTATCAGTTCCAATGCCCTGAATCAGCTCATTCTGACCCCCACTAGAGAAAGCAACATCCTCTATCCTGGTTATCACCAACATGGCAGACCATTGCTCCACACCTATAGTCAATTCCTCCCTGGTTAAATCTGACCACAAACTGATCAATATGGAAATCTCCATCTCACCTACAGCCTCCACTACAGTGACCACTCTGAAAAACTTCTCTAAAGCCAACTTTGGGCTCCTAAAAACAGGTGGCTAACTTCTCAGCACCCATGCCAATGGAAAATAGCTGCATGACTGCCGAATCATACACCAATGCACTGTATGAGCATGTACACAAATGCATGGACCTTGCCATACCAAATAGAACTAAGATGCTCTCCTCCAAAAAATGAAGCCAATCTGGTGGTCCCCAGCCATAAATAAACTATACAACAGATGGAAGAAACTGTTGCAGAAAAAAAATGAAGTCACAAAACTGGAAAACCTCCCTTATCAGTCTCAACAAAAAGCTGAGATCCCTTATCAAATCCTCTAAAGCCAGCTATGAAGGCAGAGTTGCGGTTGACACCAAAAACAACCACAAAGCCTTCTATAGCTATATTAAAAATCCTCAAAGGCAATACCCAGATTTGCTCTGAGTTATTGCACAATGGCACCTCGTATACCTGAGCCAACAGATATAGCCAACATACTGGCCGACAGGTTCAGTGCCAACTTTCCCCCTTTCCCCCCAAGGGCCCTATCACAATACCAGAAGAAAACCTGGTACCCACCATTTATGTGGCGCAGGTAAAAGCTGCATTGTCCAAAGCCAAGAATACAGAGTCCATGGGACCTGATAATATCCCTGGCTGTGTCCTACATGAGCTACAAAATGAACTGGCACCATATCTGTGTGCCCTGTTCAATCACAGCCTTACCTCAGGCCATGTCCCTAATGAATGGCACTCTGCTACAGTCATCCCGCTCCATAAAGGGGGAGCAACTACAGACCCTGGGAACTATTGCCCCATTAGCCTGACGAGTCTGGTATGCAAAGCTATGGAGCGCATCATCATGGACCTACTTAACAAAGATATAGGCAATCTCCAAACTCTTGACCTGCACAATTTGGCTTTGTCAAGTGGAGATCCTGCCTGCTGAACCTGGTTGACTTCTTTGAGACAGTCACCAAGGCTGTGGATGAGGGTAAGGCAGTGCATACAGCCTACCTCGACCTGGCCAAGGCCTTTGATACCATTCCTCATGGAGGTATCATTGATACGTTCACCAAACTTGGCATCAGTCCTTACATTACTAAGTGGGTTGCAAATTGGCTCACAGACAAGACCCACAGAGTGAAAGTTGTGGATTCCAAGTCAGATTGTCAACCAGTCACGAGTGGAGTCCCATAAGGCTCAGTCCTGGGCCTTCTCCTGTTTGGCATCTACTTTGCAGAAGTCCAGGCCAACACAGAAGGACTTTGGCTGACCAAGTTCACTGATGACTGCAAGGTAGGAGTCATTATCAAATCCCCAAGTGATGCATACATCCTACAAAAGGGCCTCTCTGAGACCAATGACTGGTGTCGGAACCATGGCCGGAAGCTTAATGCCAAAATATGCATTAACATCCCCTTTGGAATAAACTCAGTTCCCATGAATTACCACATTGATGGGAGCCCACTGAACACTGAAGGGGCCATAAGAGATCTGAGCACCCAGGTCAACAGCCACCCCATCTTTGACTACCACATTGCCACTGTGGCCAGAAAGTCCTCCTATGTGGCACATCCTATAACCAAAGGTTTCTAATCCAGGAAGAAAGAGGTCATCATCCCTCTCTACTCATCCCTCATTAGACCAATCATCAAATATAAAGCCCCATTTGACATGTACCTGACCAGACACCTACAACAGCTGGAGAGGCCACAAAAGTAACTCACAAAAAGGATCCTAGGCCTTAAACACATGTCCTACATGGACGGACTCAAGAAACTTCAGCTGTTCTCAGTCTCTTATCGTCTACTTAGAGATGATTTCTGCTTGACTTACAAAGCCATGTCCAACCCAGCCCTACTTGAAATGCTACACCTAAAGAAATCCCAATTCCCCTGCGTCACATGCTCCAGAGATCACAGCCTCATTACCACAATTAACAGAACATGTTGGAGGGACAGGTTCATCTCCCAAAGACTTCCCATACTCTGGAATAAGCTTACCATTCATGTCAAGCAGACCACCTCACTGGCCATCTTCAAGAGAAATCTTGACGAGTGGATGGGTAACAGAAAGTTCACTACAGGGATCATTCCAGTTGCCCTATTGGATAAGGGCACTGTGAGCTAACATCGGGTGGCACAGTGCTTAAGCAATTTTTTTTTGGCTAGGCTTGTAAAGGCTCCAGGGCCATTAGACCAGTACACACCTATGAACACCTATGAACCTAATATGTCAGTTAATGTGGGAATGATGCATGGTTTGGCTTAGCTACATGGTGTCATATTCACACTGTTCAGTGAATGTACATTATTTTAACTACTTTACTCTCAGACTCAGGTAAGTGATGACTGAGTACATTCTCTGCATATTTTATGACTCTCAGCATGTAACAAGTTCATTAGCATATGCATATTTTAGCTGTGATAAACTTCTGGGTGAAGATTTAAAGCCAGACTGCCTCTGTCTCTGTGAGTAACACTTTAATATATGGTTTTAGCCACATATCATCAGTACTCATTGAACACTATGGATATGAATACTGCTCTGTAACATTGTGAACATATTGTGAAAGTATTTATTAAAATATATATTTACTATTGTGTAAATAATTCCTCAGCCACATTTTAGCTCAGACTATAAATGTCTTAATGAAAGATGATAGAGGGAAATGTATTATTTTTGCCTGTGTGTGTGTGTGTGTGTGTGTGTGTGTGTGTGTGTGTGTGTGTATACACACACACACACATGCATGCACATATATATATATATATATATATATATATATATATATATATACATGTATAGTTTCCATTCATAATCTCGAAATGCTGAAATACTGAATTTCAGCATTCCAAGACCATTCACAATATTGAAACTCACAATCACGAAATCACACAACATGCATACACCACATAACACACACACACACACACACACACACACACACACACACACACACACACACACACACACACACATGCACACACACACCAATCCACCCACAGCATACAAACTACGCAACCCTACACTACATATAAGCTGGGAGGTAAGCCCCCCTGCACCCTCCATGTGGGGGGCTGCGCATCCCCCCTACTTATATATACCAACTCCGAGATCGCACATAACATAAAAAAAAAACCTCACACCAGGGCATCCTACACTTGCTTACACACAAATACACATCACACATACACAAACACCAACAAATCCAACAGTCATACTTACACCTTACCCTTACCCACACATACAACTACAAAGACACACACAAAGACTCACTCACCTGTGATAATCGAATTCACTTTTATGCACTTTCGGCATTCTAAATTTTCGGCTTCATGGTCTTGGAATGCTGAAATTCAGTATTTCAGCATTTTGAGATTATGAAGTAAAACCATATATATAATATATATATATATATATATATATATATATATATATATATATATATATATATATGTGTGTGTGTGTGTGTTTGGAGGGTATGTCTGTGTGAGTGCATGTATGTGTGTTTATGGTGCAGAAAAATAAAATGTCAAAAAGCACATTATACTATACTGTTATATAAAAAGATTGACTTGTTGGGTACATTTGAAAAAAATATATATATATGTATCTATGTATTTGATAAGAAAAGCAAAGACTGCTGAAAATCTGTAACATTGAACACATATTAGAAAAAAGCTTGTTTTTTGCTGCAGTATGCAACTGAATACAGCAGTTTTCGCGATATATATTTGGGGAAAAGTGAATATGGAAGCAAACTGGGAACAAGGTATAACAGCAGAATTCATCTGATGAAGTCCTATGATTTTTTTGGGTGAAAGCACTTAATTAAATTTGATTATATGTATTTGAAGTGTTCAGATTCATTTATTTGTTGTTTTAATTTATTTGAGTTTTGTTCTCACTCATTGTTTATGATATAATAGCTGAATTTCTTTGTGAATGTGTGTCAGGCCTCTTCCCTTTTGTCTACAGAATAAAGTGCAAGGAGAAAGTAAACACTGCTTCAGACTTTGCCCTGGGATCAATTCATATTTCTTTCTTTTTCTCAAGTTTCATTGTTAAATCATTAATTGCTTAATTTAAGTTTTCCAGTAGATGAAGTAATTTATAACACAGTACTTTCACTGAAGGTTTAATACAGTGCACATATATTTTCTACGGTTTATATTTTCACAGAATTATTTGACTATACCTTCAGAAGGACTTGCTTTAAAGGTATCAATCAAAAATAAATGAAATGTAATGCTTGATTTTTGTTCTGATATTTACAATTTCAGTTAATCATCAAAACCATCTTAATCATCACAGAGTGTCTTGAACTATGCTTTTAATGTGTGTTTTATTAGCCTTCTTTCACAAAGATGCACATGTCATCTGTATTTCTTGGTAAGCAAATGAAAAAAACCCTTTAGATTCTTCTTTCCCGGTTCCACAGGTATGGCAGTTTCCACGAGTCTAAACAGTATTTTCTTTTTTTGCCTGGGTGCTTGCATCATAAGCTTGTTCAAGCACCCACTATTTTAAGCAAACAAAAGCACGGTGCCTGGTGGTTCTTTGACCTGCACAGCAGAAATGGAGTCTTCTTATTTTCTTCAGCACTACAATCCTGGTCACGTCCAGAATGCTTCTCAGATTCCTAAAGTATGTCAGGATCCCCCACATAATCTGCTCTGGTGGGATAGATACCTCAATTTCTCTGGAGAATTGCTTTCACAGATATTACATTTTTTGTTCTTTTAATCTTCTGGCTATGTTTTTTGTGAACTACTGTTACATCACTCTGGATGGCCCCCATCTATAGATGTACCATCTCCCTGGAGTTACCCTTCACAGATATTACATTCATTGTTCTGTTAGTGTTCCAGCTCTCCTTTTGTTAGGACTTGTATTGTTACATCACATTGGATGGGCTATGTCTATAGGTGTACTAAGTCAATAGGGTAATCCTTTCATAGATATTACATTCCTTGTTTTGTAAATGTTCGACTATTTTTTCATTGTGGACATGTACATTTAGTCACACTGGATGGGCTCTGCCTACAGGTGTACCATCTCACTATGGCTATCATTTCACAGATATTACATTTTTTGTTGTGTCAATGTTCTAGCTATCACTTGTTTGTGGACATGTGCTTATACATTACATTAGATGGACTCTTTCTATAGGTGTATCATCTCACTGTGGTTATCCTTTGGCAGATATTACATTCTTTGCTCTGTTATTGTTCCAACTATCTTTGCTTTGTGGACTTGTATAGTATTACATCATATTGTAACAGCTCTGTCTGTAGGAGCACAATCTCACTGTGGTTATCCTTTCACAGATATTATATTCTTTGTTCTATTATTGTTGCAGCTGTCTTTTCTTTGTGGACTTTTACTATTATAGGCTCATAGATTCATAAGTGTTTACTACCCTAACAACCACAAGGGTCTTTTTAAGCCTAGCCATGCTTTTCTAATCTCTAACAAGATCTGGTTCCTTTGATAAGTGTAAGCAAGGGCTTGGGAGATGAAACATTTATAAGCAGGAGACTGGGAGATGTGCCATTTACAGGCTGCCAGTGTCCATTAGAGACATATGTGCCAAACCAGGATGAATTTCCTGTTTCCCATCCAATTGTCCAAGTTACATTTGAACTGGGTTAGGGAGAAACTCTGCCTCACATGGATGGGGAGCCTGTTCCAGAGAAGGGGTAGTCTCTGAGATACATACCTATCTCTCCAACAGATCCTATTTATATCCTGGGCAAAGTTTAACCCTTTAGAATGGGTAATTCTGATGCTGTTTGTTTTGTGGATATGCAGACAGTCCATCAGAGTGGGGTCTAATAATGCTTTGTATGCTAGGCATAGATCTCCCCTGAATAGTTTATAGGAGACAGAATACAGGAATAGGGCCTTGAGGCGGTCGGCATAGGACATGCTACTTATGCCCAGTATTAGTTTAGTGAGGAACCTCTGTGGATGTTACAGTTGTTGGATATACTTGGTTATGTACATACCAAAGGGGGTACTGTATTCAAAGATAAGTCTGATGAATACCGAATTCAGTGGAACAATGACTTCCTTGGACCTAGATGCCATACCTTTGTTTATAAATTGCACAACATAGAATGACTTTCTTACTATTGTAGACACGTGATAGCTAAAGGCTATATTACTGTCTATGTGTGTCCCCAAGTCCGTAACTACTGGGGCACCTCTTAGGGTGTGTTGTCAATATGATAGTTACTAGGGGCGGATGACTTCCTGAAGGACACTATTATGCATTTCGTGGCATTTTGTTTTAGTCCATGGCTCTGACACCAGTTATTTGTCTGGCTGGAGGCTTCCTATGTCATTATTGATCATTTCCATGATAATTCTTTCCATGGCTTTTATACAAGTGAGACTTATAGTCTACTTATGGTCTATAGCTTCCAGGTTCTGTAGATGGTCCACATTTGTGCAGATGGATGACTGTTGCTGTGCTCCATTCATGAGCAATGAAGCCTGTTTGGAGGCTACAATTAAATATCAATTCCAGAAGGCCTGATAGGTCATGTTTCATGCTATTTAAAAGGCATCCTGGGATATTGTCTGGACCCATTGATGGAGTGTTCTTGGCCTTAGAGAGAGCATTAAGGACCTGTTTCCTAATGATAGCAGGGAGAGTTATATTTGATGATATTTTGTGAGGGAAGGTTGAAGGGGGAGAAAGGTGTAAAGCTGAAGTTGAATTTGTTGGCCAATAGGTTTGCTATATCTTCTGGCTCCATTAATAATGCACTCTGCACACAATGTTGCGGACATAGCCAAAGAATACCTTGGGTTGTCCTTGCCCTGGGAGGCCAAATTTACCTCAGATTTGGCTTTGATAGACTTTATTTGTCTTCTGAGCTGTTTGTTTAGTTTTATGAGAGGGCTTTTATCCTGCTGGGTGCTGCACTTCTTAATTGTTGCCATGATTTTCTTCCTTCTGTTATACAGCCTCTTGATGTTGTGATTCCAGCAGGGTGGCTTGTTTTTTGTGTTAGTTCTGAATTTTCTCCTGGTGGTACAGCTGCCTCTAGTTAGCTATTAACATGCTTGTATAGGGTTTCTGTGAACAAGTCTGTGTAGGTAGAAGTGTTCTCATGGTTTATGGGGGCTTGACATTTTGCCGGTTATCAATTAGTAATAGGAAGTTAACCTTAGAGTAGTTACTGAAAATACCAGGGATAGTTGGGGTTCCAGGTTTATTTTTACTTCAAAGAAGACCATTCCATGGTCTGACCTTATCATAGAAGACATTGCACTAGAGGGTGTGCAGCACTCTCCCATATTAGTGAGGACCATATCCAGTATGGCTGTACCCCTAATCGGTGTATTGACAATCTGGTCCAGTGAATTTGTGTTTACAAAATGCAGAAATTTCCGTGCCTGTACATTTAGTGTCATGTATGATCCCCAGTGAACAGTAGAGTAATTAAAGACACCCATGAGTATGGTATTGGGTTAGATGGTGAGTGTTTCCAATAAGTGTGAATGCATGTTGTGGGTTTTCTGGGTCATAGAGAGGGACCTATAATTGGCAAGGCAATGGTATGGAATTTTGCCGGTGGTGATTTGAATGTGGAGAAGCTCAAGTACATCCTTTCTGACCATCCTTGAGGTATATTTATTTTGGATGTAAAGTGAGCACCTCCATAGTTCCTGTCTGTGCAGTAGCTGGTTTACATCACATTGGACAGACTCTGCCTATAGTTGTACCATTTCACTGTGGTTATTTTTTCACAGACATTACATTCTTTGTTTTGTTATTGTTCCAGCTCTCTTTTCTGTCTAGATGTGTACTATTATATCACACAGGTTGGGCTCTGTCTACAGGTGTACCATCTCAGTGTGGTTATCCTTTCACAGATATTACATTTTTTGTTCTGTTAATGTTCTTGTGAACTTTTTTGTGTGGATGAGTACTATTGCATCACACTGGATGGTCTCTGTCTATAGGTGTACCATCTTACTTTGGGTATCCTTTTACAGGTATTACATTCTTTGTTCTGTTAATGTTCTGGTTAACTTTTCTTTGTGGATGTGTACTATTACATCACATGGTATAATCTCTATCTACAGGTGTACCATCTTACTGTGGTTATCCTTTAACAGATATTGCATTGTTCTGCTGATGTTATGCCTATCTTTTCTATGTGGATGTGTGCTATTACATGGTCTCTGTCTACAGGTGTACCATCTTGCTGCAGTTATCCTTCTCCATCTTCCATTATTCTGTTAATGACAACTCCCTGTTCCTCGGGCCTGCTGTTTTTATGCTTCACCTTCATGGTAGGTATTCACAGGTGCCTCTTATTTTAACATTTACATTTTATTTCATTGTATGGAACTCTCGCTGTAGCTCTTCAGGTTATTCAGAACACTTTTTGTTAGGATAGATTGCTGAACTTCTGTAGCCACATTCATGACTGTTTTAATCATTTTTTGTGTCATGCTCCTAAACTAGCCCTATTCCAAAATCTGAACTAAGCATAGCCTTTCTCCATAGGCTCCTTGTTTTCAATTTTTTTTGTGTTTCTTCTTCAGTGGTGAATAGTAAAAAAAATGTCCTTTTAATCATCAGCTGTGCTGCTAAAGTAACTTATTGTAGGAAACATAGAGTCTACAATCCCCTCATAGGATCATAGGAAGTTACTATGCTATTGGCCCTGAGGCCCTTACAAGCCTAGCCAAAAATTTAGCTCAAGTTCTGACAAGTCAGCACCTGATGCCCCTATCCAGCAGGGACATGGTGGAATCTCAGGGATGTATTTTCTGTTCCCCATCCAGTTATCCATGTTGTGCTTAAAAAGCATTAATGAGGTACTGTGCTTGACATGGAGCAGAAATCTATTCGACAGAAGGGGGAGTCTCTGGGACACAAATCTGTCCTGCCAACAAGTCCTATTGATGTAATAGACCAGGTTGAGGTCACGCGTATGGGTTACTTGAGTGGAGCTTGACTTTCAGATATGCAGCAGTCCCATCAAGGCAGGTTCTGATATTGCTTTGTATGCCAGACAGAGGTCACCTCTGAGGAGTTTGTAGGAGACTGAATAGAGGGACAGAGCCTTTAGCCTATCTGTGTAGGGTAGATGTTTGAGGCCCTGGATTATCCTGGTGAGGAACCTCTGTGGTTTCTCCAGCTGCTGCATGTGCTTTGTGAGATACCTGCTGAAAGCGGCATTGTACTCAGTAATGGGTCTTATAAGGGAAGAATACAGAGATGTTGTGATCACCTTGTCTCTGGATGACATACCCTTACTAATGAGGTGGGCCATTTAGAAAGCTTTCCGTACAATGGAGGCAATATGGTGATCAAAAGCCAGTTTGCTATCAACCAGAGTGCTCAAGTCCCTCATGACTAATTGCATGCTTAGGACCTTGTTATTAATGTTATAATTTGTGGGACATCACTCTCCCCAAAGGGGATGATGATGCATTTTTTGGCATTCAGTTTGAAGCCATGTTTCTGGCACCAGTCATATGCTTGGGTGAGACCCTCTTGGAGGATATCCACATCACTAGCAGAACTGATGACAACACCCAGCTTACCGTCATCTGCAAACCTGGTCAGCCATAGCCCACTGGTTTTGGTCTACACCTCAGAAAAGTATATCCCAAACAACAAAGGCTCCGAGTCCAATCCCTGGGTACACCACTCATTATAGGTCAGCTGCTTGAGATGGCTTCCCCTAGTTTGACTGGGTGGGTTCTATCAGTGAGCCAGTTTGCTACCCATCTGATAACATAGAGATTGATGCCTAGTTGAGAGAGTTTATCTATTATACCCAAGTGGGGAATATTATCGATGGCATTAGCCAGGTCAAGGTAGGCAGTGTGCACTGTCTTCCCCTCGTCCATAGCTTTGGTGACTGCCTCAAAGAAGTTGACCAAATTTAACAGGCATGACCTCCCCTTGATGAAACCAAACTGTGTGGGATCAAGTGTGTGGAGGTCGCCAATGTCCTTGTTAATGAGGTTAATGATAATCTGCTCCATGGCTTTGCAGATCAGGATAGTTATGCTGATGGATCTATAATTTGTTGGATAGGTGGGTGCTCCACCTTTGTGCAAAGGGATGACAGTGGCTGTCCTCCACTCAGCTGGGATGAAACCAGTACTCAGGCTTTGGTTGAATCGGGTGCCTAAAGGTGCTGCAAGTTCCTGTCTGATTTCATGTAGGATGCAGCCTGTGATGTTATCTGGACCCATGGAGACTGTATTTTTTTGCTTTTAAGAGGCCAGTGGTGACTTGCTCCCTAGAGATAAGGGGAGGGGGGCAGGTGCTGGGGATGTCCTGATTTACTGATGGGGAAAAGAGGAGTGATGTTTTCAATGAACCTGTCTGCCAGCAGGTTGGCTATATCTACAGCATTTCTGCATGTGGTGTCCCTGACCACCAGTTCTGAGCAGATCTGGGTGCTTCCCTTCAGATTGTGGACATATGCGAAGAAAGCCTTGTGACTGTCTTTAGTAGATGTGGCCAGTATGGACTCGAAGTTTGCTTTGGAGGATTTTACTAGTGCTCTTATTTGCTTGTTCATACTAAGGAGAGATTGCTTCTAATTAGACACCTGCTCCTTCTTGGTCCTGGACAGCAGTTTTTTGCTTTTATTATAGAGTTTATTTATTGCAGATATCCACCAGACAGGTTTACTCTTCCTTGAGGAGGAGGATTTTGTCCAATCAGGTATTCCTTATTCCATGCAGCTATATAAGTGCTCATATAGTACTTTGGTGTAGGTTTGGACATATATGCCAGTTCCTATGGAAGGAGAGGGAGCTATGAAGCTGTTTATTCCTTCCCTCAGGAAGTTGTAGTCAGCGTTTGAGAAGTTTTTTTGTTTGACCCTATTTAGGGGGTGGTTGGGGGAGATGGTGACTTCAAAAGTGACTGCTTTGTGTGCAGATCTTAGTAGGGAGGATGACACTGTAGAGATGCTGTAGTGGTTACTCATGCTGGTTAATACCAAGTCCAAGATATTTTCACCTCTTGTGGGGGTGTCAACCAGCTGGTCCAAGGCATTTGCACTGATAAAATCAAGGAATCTCTGGGCATTTCTGTTTTGCCATGAGTAGTTCTTCCAATTTATGGTTGGATAGTTAAAGTCACCCAGCATCAGGGTAAAGGGTTGAATCTTGATAGATATGAAGAGGTCCAGATAGGTGGAGTGGGTATCTTGAGTCAAACTTGGGGGCGTGTAGCTAGCTATGATTTGAATAGAGGTCCTGCCAATGGTTAACTCCACCTGGAGTGTCTCCTGTGTGTCATACTATTTAACCAGCCTGGAGGTGTGTATGTCTTTTATATATATTGCAACTCCACCTCCTTTTGCTTTGCTGCTCATGGTTTGGGGTTTGAATGTATGATAGGATGAGTAACCTGGTATGGCCGAGGTGCTTTCTGCAGCTTTGCACAAGGTTTCTGTGACTTCACAAATGTCAGCATCTTCCAGGGTTAAGCATGCTTGCAGATTTCACTTCACTACTTCTTAGCATGCATGACCTTCTCACTGGTTTGCAACTCCAAGAATTAATACTAGAGCTTTTTCAAAGTAGGTAGGATGTCATATCATATGTTCTTTTTTTGTTTCATAAAATGAAAGGGGGAAATCGAGTGTTTAAGGAATTCCAGAAATTAATTAATACATGTTTTATTGGTATGGTGCACTGATAAAAACTAATGATTTCTGACACAACTTGTGAAGTTCACAGAAAATATACTGCATATAAGAAAATGGATAATACAGCAAATATTAACATATCAACAAAGGCCATTAACTAGTATTAAGATTATGACAATATAGTTCTATAATTTTGAAAAAAAATAACTTACTTACATGGGAAGTAGGGGACAGAATAGAGAGGCTGAGAGTTCATTAGATTATATAACCTTTTCTGAGAAAGGTGCATTTAAGTTCTTCGAGGAGGTATTTTTTTTGGTGGTAGAAGGTTAAATAAGATGAGAGTTCTTTAAGTTTCTTGGGAAGAGACTGTCAGAGTTTGAGGGTTATAATGGAGAAGGAGTATTAGATATGCTGCAAATTGGTTGTGAGGGTTAGGAGAGTGGGAAAAGTTTGAGAATGATTCCAGAGGGTAATAACAACATGTGTTTTTTCAAAGTCAGTTTTGATGAAGGGGACAGGTAAATTAATTAAAATGTATATGCACGTACACACAAATATCCATAAATATATCTATATATAACATATGTGTGTGTGTGTGTATATATATATATATATATATATATATATATATATATATATATATATATATATATATATATATATATATATATATATATATATATATATATATATATATATATATATGGGTCTACTGTATATGTTCAAAAATACACTTCTTCGAACTCACACAGTAGATCCTGAGTTACGCAAAAGTGCACTTAATCGAAAGTG
>NC_056735.1:1857849586-1858134586 GCF_019279795.1 Protopterus annectens | reverse complement strand
TTGGGTTCGATCTTGAGAGATGCCCTGAAGAATGGAAAATTAAAAACCAATTTTTAAGTCTTTTCTTAAGCCTAGAAAGCGAACAACAGATTTCTACGGTGGTTTGAGCGGTGGTGGAGCTAGCTTAGCTGTTGTGGGCAGCTGGAGCTCTATATAGAGCTGTTACAGATATCTATGAGCTCTGCTCTGAGCTGTTGAGAGTTGTGAATGCCCTTTCGGGCAGACACAGCTTCGGTGAACCAAACAAAACAATTCTTTTTAGAACTACTGCATCTCCCCGAAAGGGCATTCTAAACACAAAACAGCTCTTCTCAGAGCTCATAGAGATCTGTAACAGCTCTATATAGAGCTCCAGCTGCCCACAGGGCTAAAACAGCTCTTTTTAGAGCTAGCTCCACCACCGACTACACGTAGAAATCTGTTCACCATTTAGGATCAAGAGTGAAAGGCTTTGTAAAAATTATATAAAAGGAAAGGCAAAATAAGAATTGCTTTAAAGGTGTGGCAGTGAGAATGGTAAACGGTATTGCTGATGGGATTTTCTTAGTGGTTCTTGCTTGTTTTGTAGGACGCTAATCTTACTCATCAGATCCTGAAATTCTGTAATCTTTAAAGACCTGTTTCCTCATCAGTAGCCAAGATGTCACATGTGATAGAATGAATTACTAATACACATTTCAGGAATGAGCGTATAAGTAATGAAGTGAAAGTTTCTAATTCATTTGGCTCTGTTAAGGTAAATTACACCTAAATCATAGATATTATGCTTTTGGTTTGTCTCCAACTATGAAAAGATTATGAGCAACTAAGACATCAAACATTTCCTTTTAATGTATAAGTAAATGTTAGATTTTTAATGATATTTTCTGACAACATACGGGTTCTGGATTGTTATTCGTATGGGCTGTGTACTTTTTACTTATCGGTGTTTCATTTTTACGTAGTGGAACACTTCAGAATATAGAATAACAAATATGTTTCTTCTTTTTAAGACCATTTTAAAAGGCAGAGTTGCACCATTGTGTGCTTTAAGATGGATAAAGAGATGGCTTCTTATGCTCCTGAGAACTATATATTTTTTTAATTCTGTATGTTACTTTATAAGTAATGAAATGAATATGGGTCCTTCATCAAAACAGACAATCAGATGTAACTGTATTATTTCATAACATTTTCCTTGTGGATACAGATGAAATATTGATATGATTGATGAATGAACTGTGTGATATTTTAACTTAATGCTACAAAGTAGGAAAGTAAGGTGACAAGTTGTCTTATTATTTAAAAAATATTATTAGCACATTTTCAATTTGTTCTGCTCTTTTATCTTGCAAACATGGGCAATATTCAGAATAAGTTCATAACAGAATCCAAGCTTTTGCATAATTAATAAAACATCATTACTTTTACCAGTAATATTATTTTAAGTGTTTAGTCATTTTAGGAAACATGGATCATACAGAAACATGTTTGATCTGCTGGTGTGCAACAAAACAGAGAACTAATCAGTCATCACGCAATTCATACTGCTACACTAAGTCATGCTCTTCTGTTTGTTTTTGTAAATTAGGAGCCTGACCTTTTGAAATTTACAAATTGTATATGTCTAAATTTCTTTGTAAATTATTATTTTAAACCATAATTCTATATTTGACTTAACTTAATGAAAGTAAACATGTACTACAACAATATATTTTAATTAAAACATACCAAGTTTGCATCTTACGCTCATTTTTGTATGTTAATTTTTATACAGTTCATTTAGACCTTTTTCTTTTGCTAAGTAACTGACTAGTGCATAATTATATAACAATGAAGCACAATCACATATACAGAATGTAACTCATTCTGTATTTTTTAATCTCACAGCAAAACCTTGCTGAGCAAGTCATGTTTGGAAGAATTTATTTTCAACATACTTCAAGGATGAGAGGAAGCAGAGAAGTGCCATTATATGTTGGGATAATGATTTGTGCTAGTCTTCTGGTTTTTTTTTCTGTGAAACCAGACAGTACAAGTATACATATAACAATTTATATCTCCTTTTTTATAGGAATGAATTTTTTAAATATACTCAGGAATATTATGATTACCATTGCACAAAAGTAAATTTTACAGTGTGTGTAAAGAGTAAACAAAGGATCTACAGAGTAAGCCATATAAAACATACAAAGGAATAAATGAAATATGCCGATACCTCAGAAAGAGCAGATGTTGCAGCAGAAGGAGGCCTAAACAAATATTTGTCAGTGCTGAATTCTGACTTGCAGAGAAAGTGCTTTAAACAGAATGAATTATGAGAAAGTGAAGAAATTAAAAAAAGTGCAACTGTTCACAGTATTCCAGTTTAGTTAGCAGTGTGGAAATTGCATTGAAAGTGTAGTACAATTTAATAAGGCTATGAATGTAATCATGCAGACTTGGTTTGATTCCCATTGGCTTCAGATGCAGAACATGTAATTTAATAGATTACTTCACTCCAGGAGCCCCCCCCCCAAAAAAAAAAAAAATATATGAACTTCAACTTAATGGGCTTCATTGTGAACAAATAAATAATACATAAATTTCAATGATAAATGTTGCCCTGCAGTGGCTTTTGAACAGAGCAATATGACAGAAATAAGAGGATGGAGGCAGAATAAACTATTATCAGCAGAGAGCTGAAAAAAAATATTGCGTGACAGTTAATTGAGTGGTGCTATTTTGTCATGCATGTGAACTGCAAGAGTGTCACTCATAAACAGACCAGGTGTTTCAAACAGCATCTTGTTTAATTTGTAAGAAATAACATCAGAAAAATAAACAAACAAAAAACAAAATAAACAGCATTTAAAATTCAAATCAAAACCAGTAACTCTAAATTCTGAATTTGAATCCTACAATAATAGAATGCTAACTGAAAATGTGTTTAAATGTGTTTGCACCTTATAACGACATAGATAAATTCCAGTCTTAATCATCAGAGTACAAATTGAATCCCATAGTGCAATTTCCGAGCTTATAAACAGACAATGTATGCTAGGATGAGTCAATGAATGATAATTCATTATAAAACGACAGCAAGCAGATTTTATAAGCAGAGCTATAGTACATGGGTTTCTTTTTTCTGTGTCAGTGAACACCAATAAATTGTGGAACTATGATTTAATACATTTTTAAATGCTTTACTTTTCTGTTGTAGTTGCATGTTTTATTGTATGTATGGGTCTACCTGACATTGTTGAAATCTTAGATTATCGAATCCCATTTTGTTGACCACTCAAAATATCAAACTTCACTTCATCAAAGCAGCAGAAAAATGAAGATCTTCCCAGGGTAAGTAACTTGTGCAAGAGAGTGAACTTTGCCCTTTTCCCAACTGTAGTGCAATCTTGGAGTTAGTATATTTAGTTAGGGGAGTGGGGGGGCACAGACCCACATTGGGTGGTGTGGGGGGCATAACCCCACCCCCCCACATGGGTGGGATACGGATGGTGCAGTTTGTTTTTTTTTTCTTTTTGGGTAACTGATTACTTATCCTGGGTGGATCTTTACTGTTCCACTCATTTGATGATGTGGGATTTTGATATATTCAATGTCGACAAACTGGCATTTGATAATATGAGATTTTGACAAACTTAGGTAAAAAAATATATATATATATATATATATATATATATATATATATATATATATATATATATATATATATATATATATATATATATATATATATATATATATATATATATATATATATATATATATATATATATATATATATATATATGCACATGTACATATCGCTCTCGCTATATATATATATATATATATATATATATATATATATATATATATATATATGGGTCTACCTGACATCATCGACAGTGGAAAACACTGACAAGCTTAATCATGGCGCCAGAAGGTCGACAATGCAGAAGACCGACGCGATGGATGAAAACACCGATGCCGAGGATGCCGATATGGGAAAAGGCTGTGTAAGTATGCGGTAGTGACAGACGTAAGGGTGCGAGTAAGGTAAGTGTGGATATTGACGGTCTGTGGGGATAGGGGTGGGTTAAGTGAGTTAGGGTTAGGGACTGGGTTAGGTAAGTGTGCGGTAGTGATAGTCTTTGGGTTAGGGGGTTAAGTGAGTTAGGGTTAGGGCGGGTTAGGTAAGTGTGTGGTAGTGATGGTGTTTGGGTTAGGGGTGGGTTAAGTGAGTTAGGGTTAGGGACTGGGTTAGGTAAGTGTATGGTAGTGATAGTCTTTGGGTTAGGGGGTTAAGTGAGTTAGGGTTAGGGCGGGTTAGCTGAGTGCGATAGTGACGGACCTTAGGGTTAGGGTTTGGGTTAGGGTTGTAGATAGTTGTGTATGTGTGGTTTAGTGTGGGTTTGTAGGGATTTTGGTGTGCTTGTGTTGTGTGTGTGGTTTTTGGACAGGAGATGTATTTTGTTTGTTGATTGTTGTTATTGTGGTGTGTGCAGTGTATGAGGTTTCGTGTTTGTGTACCGTCGGTTATTTCGTTATCGGGCATGTGAGGTTTCATGTTTTTGCACTGTCGGTTATGTGGTGTTGGTAATTTCGTTGTCGGTGTTCTGGGGTTTCAATTATGTCAGGTAGAACCACATATATATATATATATATATATATATATATATATATATATATATATATATGGGTCTACCTGACAACACCGACACATCACAACACCGACAACGAAATCACTGACACCACATAACCGACAGTTCACAAACACGAAACCTCACATGCCCGACAACGAAATCACCGACACCACATAACCGACAGTTCACAAACACGAAACCTCACATGCCTAACACACCATAATAACGACAATCAACAAACAAAACAAATCCCCTGTCCAAAAAGCACACACACAACACAAGCACACCAAAATCCTTACAAACCCACACTAAACCTCACATACACAACTATCTACAACCTTAACCCAAACCCTAACCTTAAGGTCCGTCACTATCGCACACTCACCTAACCCGCGCCCTAACCCTAACTCACTTAACCCACCCCTAACCCAAAGACTATCACTACCGCACACTTACCTAACCCGTGCCCTAACCCTAACTCACTTAACCCACCCCTAACCCAAAGACTATCACTACTGCACACTTACCAAACCCGCGCCCTAATCCTAACTCACTTAACCCACCCCTATCCCTACAGACCATCAATATCGCAGACTTACCTTACTCGCACCCTAACGTTCGTCACTACCACATACTTACACAGCCTTTTCCCATGTCGGTGTTCTCAGCGTCGGTGTTTTCATCCATCGGTCTTCTCAGTTGTCGATCTTCTGGCGTCGGTGTTCTCAGTGTCGGCGTTCTGAGCTGTCGACGTTGTCAGGTAGACCCATATATATATATATATATATATATATATATATATATATATATATATATATATATATATATATATATATATATATATATATATATATATAAAATCTATCTATGCATGTGTCTATACACACACACACACACACACACACACACACACACACACATATATATATATATATATATATATATATGTATAAGCACTTTTTAAATAAACTAATAAATAAATGACTATTGCTACACATACACCATTTTATCTGACATACTGCTTATCCTATTCACCCCATCAGAATATATTGCCATGGCTTACCTAATGTACAGGGGACCATAATGCCCTGTGTAGCATGTTCTGCTCTCTTGGTCTTTGAAATGTTTATTAAAATACTAGGAAGAAATTTATGAATTACAGCTTTGACCTACTTACTTTGCACCTAAGATTATGGAATTCACTATTTGATATGCAGACACATTTCAGCCAAGGCCAGGCAGCAAGGCTCAGTGCAAAGGAAAAGGTTATATACTGTCAAATTTTAAATTAGACAATGTGTATGGAGGCTCTGCAGTAATATCTCTATTGGGTGGTGAACTTTATATATATATATATATATATATATATATATATATATATATATATATATATATATATTCTTCTTCTTTCGGCTTCTCCCGTTAGGGGTTGCCACAGCAGATCAACTGTTTCCATTTCTTCCTGTCCTCTGCATCTTGCTCTGTCACACCAACCACCTGCATGTCCTCTCTCACCACATCCATAAACCTTATCTTAGGCCTCCCTCTTTTCCTGTTACCTGGCAACTTCATCCTTAGCATGTTTTTCCCAATATACTCTGCATCCCTCCTCAGCACATGTCCAAACCAACGTAATCTTGCCTCTCTGGCTTTGTCTCCAAACCTTCCAACCTGGGCTGACCCTCTAATATACTTATTCCTAATCCTGTCCATCCTCATCACACCCAATGCAAATCTTAACATCTTCAACTCTGCCACGTCAAGCTCTGACTCCTGCCTTTTTGTCAGTGCCACTGCCTCCAACCCATATAACATAGCTGGTCTCACTACCCTCTTGTAGACCTTCCCTTTCACTCTTACTGGTACTCGTCTGTCACAAATCACTCCTGACACTCTTTCTCCACCCACTACATCCTGCCTGAACACTCTTCTTCACCTCTCTTCTACACTCACCATTACTCTGAACTGTTGATCCCAAGTACTTAAACTCATCCACCTTCCCCACCTCTGCTCCCTGCTTTCTCACCATTCCTCTATCCCTCTCATTTAGACATATATACACAGTCTTAGCCCTGCTGACCTTCATTCCTCTTCTCTCTAGAGCATATATCCACCTCTCCAGGGTCTCCTCCACCTGTTCCCTACTCTCACTACAGCTCACAATGTCATCTGCAAACATCATAGTCCACGGGAACTCCTGTCTGATCTCGTCTGTCAACCTGCCTATCACCATTGCAAATAAGAAAGGGCTCAGAGCTGATCCTTGATGTAATCCCACCTCCACCTTAAACGCATCTGCCACTTCCACCGCAGACCTCACCGCTGTCACACTACCCTCGTACATATCCTGTACCACTCTTACATACTTCTCTGATACTCCCGACTTCTTCATACAATACCACAACTCCTCTCTAAGCACCCTGTCATATGCTTTCTCTAAATCCACAAAGACACAATGCAACTCCTTCTGACCTTCTCTGTACCTGTCCATCAATACGCTCAGAGCAAACATCACATCTGCAGTGCTCTTTCCTGGCATGAAAACCATACTGCTGATCACTAATCGTCACCTCCCTTCTTAACCTAGCTTCCACTACTCTTTCCCATAACATCATGCTGTGACTGATCGGTTTAATCCCTCTGTAGTTACTACAGCTCTGCACATCACCCTTATTCTTAAAAATCGGTACCATAACACTTTTTCTCCATTCGTCAGGCATCCTCTCACTTTCCAAGATTTCATTAAACGATCTGGTTAAAACATCCACTGCCATTTCACCTAAACACCTCCATGCTTCCACAGGTATGTCATCTGGACCAACAGCCTTTTCATTCTTCATCCTTTTCATAGCTATCCTTACTTCCTCCTTGCTAATCCACTGCACGTCATGATTTACTATCCGCACATCATCCAGCCTTCTCTCCCTCTCATTCTCTTTATTCATCAGCCCCTCAAAGTACTCTTTCCATCTGCTCAACACACTCTCCTCGCTTGTGAGTATATTTCCCTCAATATCCTTTATCACCCTTACCTGCTGCACATCTTTACTAGCTCGGTCCCTCTGTCTAGCCAATCGGTATAGGTCCTTTTCTCCCTCATTAGTGTCCAACCTTTTATGCAACTCTTCATACGCCTTATCCTTAGCCTTCGCCACCTCTCTCTTTGCCATGCACCTCACCTCCTTATACTCTTGTCTACTTTCTTCATCTCTTTGACAATCCCATTTCTTCTTCGCCAACCTCTTTCTCTAGTATACTCTCCTGTACTTCTTCATTCCACCACCGGGTCTCCTTGTCCTCCTTCCTCTTTCCAGATGTCACACCAAGCACCTTTCTAGCCATCTCTCTTACTAGCTCTGCTGTAGTTACCCAGCTATTTGGTAACTCTTCACTGCCACCCAGTGACTGTCTTAACTCTTCCCTGAACATCACCTCACAATTACCCTTTTTCAATTTCCACCATTTGATCCTTGGTGCTGCCCTCACACTCATCCTCCTCTTCTTGATCACCAATGTCATCCTACAAACCACCATCCTTTGCTGCCTAACTACACTTTCCCCTGCCACCACTTTACAGTCTCCAATCTCCTTTTGACTGGCCCTTCTACACCAGATATAATCCACCTGTGTGCATCTTCCTCCACTCTTGTATGTCACCCTATGCTCCTCCCTCTTGTTAAAATATGCATTCATCACAACCATGTCTATCCTTTTTGCAAAATCCACTACCATCTGACCTTCTGCGTTCCTTTGCTTAACACCATACCTACCTATCACTTCCTCATCCCCTCTGTTCCCTTCACCAACATGCCTATTGAAATCTGCTCCAATCACCAGTCTCTCACCCTTGGGTACAGGCATCACCACTTCATCCAACTCACTCCAAAATGTTTCTTTCTCATCCATCACAAACCCAACTTGTGGAGCATATGCGTTAACAACATTCATCATTACACCATCAATTTCCAGCTTCATAAACATCACTCTATTCAACACTCTTTTCACCTCCAAAACACTCTTAGCATACTGTTCCTTCAGGATAATGCCTATGCCATTTCTCTTTCCATCCACACCATGATAAAACAATTTGAAACCACCTCCAATACACCTAGCCTTGCTCCCCTTCCATCTGCTCTCTTGCACACACAATTTACCAACCTTCCTTCAGTCCATCATATCAGCTAGCTCTCTCCCTATACCAGTCATACTGCCAACATTCAAAGTTCTGACCCTCACTATCACAGTCCTAGCCTTTACCTGCCTGCGGGCATGCCTTCCTCATCTTCTCCTCCTTCAGCCAACAGTAGCCCAATTTCCGCCAGCATCCTGTTGGCCAACAGTACTGGTGGCGGTCGTTGTTAACCCGGACCTCGACCGATCTGGTATGTATTTTTGTACTGTTGTCTGCATGTATGATTTGGCAAAATTTTACACCGGATGCCCTTACTGATGAAACCCTCCCCAGTTATCTGGGCTTGGGACCAGCACAAAGAAATGCACTGGCTTGTGCATCCCCAGTGGATATATATATATATATATATATATATATATATATATATATATATATATATATATATATATATATATATATATATATATATATATATATACTAGAACTAGGAGCTTGTTATTATGACACCTCAATTTACTTCAGTGTAATAAATCTTGTAATATACTGCTTATCCTATTCACCCCCAGAATATATTGCCATGCCTTACTTAATGTACAGGGGACCATAATGCCCTGTGTAGCTTGCTCTGCTCTCTGTCCATGCTGGCACTGGTGTGGCCCCACCCATAGCATACTATTTTAATGTAATGCTGTTGTGGTGTGCGTTCCCAAACCCTAATATAGGAGTTACTGTTGCTGCCATCCACCATGGGTGTTTAGTACAGTGCAGGGTTATATTACCAGCTGTCCTGCCATTTATCAATATGCCTATGATACCTATTTTAAAATCCAGTGTCCTAATGTAGTAATGCCTTTATTTCAAGGTTTCTGATAGTGTGGTCCCTCACAAAATGGCAACACTTTTATCATGCTAATTTGGACCTTATAGTGTGGCAGGCATGTTGATGATGGAATTTTTGCAGTTCTCTCTTATCAATACCATAACATACCTTGCCATCAGCCTAGGATGCACTATCCTGCTTGTTCACTGTCCATCCCAGTGTTGTATGCTATTTCTTATGTATGAGAAATGGGGAGCTTGTAGTACCAGCAGTCTGTGCTAAATAACCATTCTGTAGCACCTCATTGCTCTGATATGATCTGCGCTATGTGATGTCTGAATGCACATTGTATTCACAGAGCTAACATTTTTCTCCCTCAGCACAAATGTCTGAGGGACTGTGGCTGCTTCAGGTGCTGGGAGCAGCAGGGCTCCTGTGTGATGCCTGAGGGAGGGCACAAGTCTCTTGTTTTTCATCCATAGGAATTTCCAGCATCTAGTAGGGGCTCTAGGTCACTAACTAGAGTTCTGTCCTAATCTAGGTTTATTTTATTTTCCTACTTAGTGTTTGTTAGCCTTACAGGGACACCATTCCAAACTTACACTTTTTAAGCTATGACTTGGGCCACAAGGCAAATGAAGCTACAAACAGTTAAGGCAATCAATATAATGTACACATTTTTTTTAAATGAATAGCAACACCCCCCTCCCCAACACACACATGCACAGACACTACCATCAGTTACAGCCACTTGTATGACTATATACTTCAGATGTCTGCTTAAGATCAAATGAATAAATAAATTCATAAATAATGGCTCAGAAATACATCTCAGCTCACTTCTGTCAGAACTATACAGTGCAAGACATTGCAACTTCTCTCTGCCCTCTCAACTTGTTAGCTCAAGAATCAGGGACAAAACCCTGAAATTAGGAATGTATTTTAAATAACAGATTTTAAATACTTTTGTTATGTACTTAGAACATTTTAGAATAACAAGATTAGCATTAACAAGCATTTTCTGAAGGATATAAAGTTTGAAACTCGCATGCCTTTTATTTAATGACTGCAGTCCACAACAACTTACCACAAAGTCAAAAAATTCTTACACATCATCATCATCTTCTTTCGGCTGTTCCCATTAGGGGTTGCCACAGTGGATCACCTGTTTTCATTTCTTCCTGTCCTCTGCATCTTGCTCTGTCACACCAACCACCTGCATGTCCTCTCTCACTACATCCATAAACCTTATCTTAGGCCTTCCTCTTTTCCTGTTACCTGGTAGCTTCATCCTTAGCATCTTTTTCCCAATATACTCTGCATCCTTTCTCAGCACATGTCCAAACCAACGTAATCTTGCCTCTCTGGCTTTGTCTCCAAACCTTCCAACCTGGGCTGACCCTCTAATATACTTATTCCTAATCCTGTCCACCCTTGTCACACCCAGTGCAAATCTTAACATCTTTAACTCTGCCACATCCAGCTCAAACTCCTGCCTTTTTGTCAATGCCACTGTCTCCAACCCATATAACATAGCTGGTCTCACTACCCTCTTGTAGACCTTCCCTTTCACTCTTACAGGTACTCGTCTGTCACAAATCACTCCTGACACTCTTCTCCACCCACTCCATTCTGCCTGTACTCTCTTCTTCACCTCTCTTCCACACTCACCGTTACTCTGCACTATTGACCCCAAGTATTTAAACTCATCCACCTTCGCCACCTCTAGTCCTTGCATCCTCACCATTCCTCTATCCTCCCTCTCATTCACACACATATATTCTGTCTTAGTCCTGCTGACCTTCATTCCTCTTCTCTCTAGAGCATATCTCCACCTCTCCAGGGTTGCCTCCACCTGTTCCCTACTCTCACTACAAATCACAATGTCATCTGCAAACATCATAGTCCATGGGGACTCCTGTCTGATCTCGTCTGTCAACCTGTCCATCACCATTGCAGATAAGAAAGGGCTCAGAGCTGATCCTTGATGTAACCCCACCTCCACCTTAAACGCATCTGTCATCTCACCGCAGACCTCACCGCTGTCACACTACTCTCGTACATATCCTGTACCACTCTTACATACTTCTCTGACACTCCTGACTTCCTCATACAATACCACAACTCCTCTCTAGGCACCCTGTCATATGCTTTCTCCAAGTCTACAAAAACACAATGCAACTCCTTCTGACATTCTCTGTACTTCTCCATCAACACTCTCAGAGCAAACATCGCATCTGTAGTGCTCTTTCCCAGCATGAAACCATACTGCTGTTCACTAATCATCACATCCCTTCTTAACCTAGCTTCCACTACTCTTTCCCATAACTTCATGCTGTGACTGATCAATTTAATCCCTCTGTAGTTACTACAGCTCTGCACATCACCCTTATTCTTAAAAATTGGTACCAAAACTCTTTTTCTCTATTCCTCAGGCATCCTCTCACTTTCCAAGATTTCATTAAACAATCTGGTTAAAACCTCCACTGCCATTTCACCTAAACACCTCCATGCTTCCACAGGTATGTCATCTGCTCCAACAACCTTTCCATTCTTCATTCTCTTCATAGCTATCCTTACTTCCTCCTTGCTAATCCATTCTACTTCATGATTTACTATCCCTACATCATCCAACCTTCTCTCCCTCTCATTTTCTTCATTCATCAACCCCTCAAAGTACACTTTCCATCACTTCAATACACTCTCCTCGCTTGTGAGTATGTTTCCCTCATTATCCTTTATCACCTTTACCTGCTGCACATCTTTCCTAGCTCGGTCCCTCTGTCTAGCCAATTGGTACAGGTCCTTTTCTCCCTCCTTAGTGTCCAACCTTTCATACAACTCTTCATATGCCTTATCCTTAGCCTTCGCCACCTCTCTCTTTGCCATGCACCTCATCTCCTTATACTCCTGTCTACTTTCTTCATCTCTCTGGCAATCCCACTTCTTCTTTGCCAGCCTCTTTGCCTGTATACTCTTCTGTACGTCCTCATTCCACCACCATGTCTCCTTGTCATCCTTCCTCTGTCCCGATGTGATACCAAGCACCTTTCAAATTCTTACACATAACACACAAAAATATGTATCAACTTCTTTGGTCAAGAATTCTGGGTAAAGCCAAAATAATGGGAAGATGAACTTTAAATCTTATTTTATTTTTAGGTATTTGTTAACCAGGAAAACCCACTGGCAAAGTGCTCCTTTCTAGGGGCACTGTCTAATTAAATGACTTGCTCAAAGCCCCGTGATCGTTAAATAGTGGTGAAAGGATTCAAACCCTGTAATTTTGACTATTGGAGGTCAGTTTGTTAAAAGATCTGAGTCTTAAGTGCCAGGTAACACTAATTCACTTTAAA
The DNA here is from genome assembly GCF_019279795.1 of Protopterus annectens. Lineage (NCBI taxonomy): Eukaryota > Metazoa > Chordata > Ceratodontiformes > Protopteridae > Protopterus > Protopterus annectens. The sequence continues at coordinate 1,858,121,674 of NC_056735.1, read as the reverse complement.
AGTTAACAAAACAGCAGGTGTTACGTGGGCATGCATTTTTGAAACAGTAAGAACAATGCAACAGTAATGACAGGCATTATTGACTGACTACAACCCTCACTGTGATTTACCAGGAAAAAAAGTTAATGGACGAAATGACAGGAATATGAAGCAAGATCAGCAAAATTCTGTAAAATAGGTTTGAGACAAGAGACAGGTAGCTCATATAAAAAATGAACAGAGCAGGTTTTGCATTAACATGCATTTTCTGAACAAACTACGAAATTCTAATGACTGGAATAACTGACTGACTGTAAAATCCTAGGTGATTTATCAGAAAATGAAGACAATAACCAAGGCCTGACAGTGCAGAGAATTAAAGCTCTAAGCTCTTACTGAGCTGTTTCCTGGAGTCAAGAGTACAGGGTTTGACTCTTACTACATACATTTGCTTCATATGTGACTTTAAGCAAGTCACTTAATCAGAGAAAACTCCAAAAGTGAGTGTTTACAATCTGGGCTTAAAAAAGTCTAAGGGTACAGGGTTGCACTCTTTCTTTCTTCATTTGCCTTCTATGTGACTTTGAGCGAGTCAGTTAACCAGATAGTGATCCTTGGCTGGGCTTAGAAATACACCTTTTTTAAGGAGGAAAAACATTAACAAGGGGAAATGTATATTTTTGTTATGCTTACAAATGATGAACACCAATTCCGAGGTGCAAAATCACAAAATTGTTTGACGGTTAACTACATACACACTTTCACTGGACTGCTGTCGTCACTCACACACACACACACACACACACACACACACACACACACACACACACACACACACATACACACACACACACACACACATCTCATTTGCCAGATTCTTGCCACTTCATTTGCCACTAAAACTGTGGCATTACTTTGTTTTTCATCAGTGGATGCCGGCACCAGCTCTACTACTGCACAGAGCCCTCATAATGTACAGGGATCATTAAAAAGGAATTTGTAGGCTTTTAGTAAATCACTCATCTTAGCGGGAGTCAGTTTGATGCTTGGCACTAACTGGGCAGGGCAATGAGTGATGCCACTTGTATCATTCAGTCTGGTGAGCAATGCAGGTATTTCTAATAGCATAATTATAATAATATAATATAATATAATATAATATAATATAATATAATATAATATAATAGCATAATAATTGTAGTGGTATTACTCTGGCCTATTTAGCCTGTGAGAAGCAGAGGTTAAAGACAACCAGCCAGAGCTTTACTGTAGACGTATTTTTATATGACTTTTACATATCCAACACTGTACTAAGTACTTTCTACTTTGTCTTACAGCAGTAAAGGATCAGAGGTGGAGCACAAAATGATGACTAGAATGCTTTTCTCAGTGGTGGGGTACATAACAGATGTGCACTACTGTACCATATGGCTTAAATGGCATGTGCAATATGTGGGCACTAATGAGTTTTTTCATTCTTTTGTTCTTCTTCTGCAGGTCCACTTGTAGCAGTGGCAAAAGAGTGGTGATAGCCTCTTCAGTCTTCACTAGTTGACACATCTGTTTCTGGGATGCCGATGGATGTCAGTCATGTCTTTTAGTAGGGGAATGGAGCTACCCTAATGTTGGTGACCTGAGTATTCGCTGTTGGCTTCTATGGCAATTATACAAGAGAAGTCACTGGGAGTCAGCTGTGTATTCTGGTGATATCTGAGGTGTACCAGTAGCCAGATGCCTGCATCATGACCATGACGAATAGCTAATTGACTCTAACCTTTTTGGCCATTGCATCATCTGTTATATACCCAACCCTTGCCCCAAACTTTGTGTTACACTGGTTTGTGTGCCTCTCGCCTATCTTGTTTGTTGTCTAGTCTTTCCCATCACCAAGTGTCCCCCCTCTGTCAATATGTGTCCACTCACTGTTGTCTCCACCTTTTGTGTCAATACCAGTCCAGTATATCTATGTTTGCATTTTATTTTTGTTTGTGTGGTCTTGTAATCTTCCATGTTCCCTTTGTCCATCTCACAGCTGATCCTCGCTACTTTCCCCAGGTGCTCTCATCTTCTCATATCAAAAATTATAGCCTTCTCTCCTACTTGGTTATTTCTTATGGTTAATATTTTGAGTTTTCCAATGTTTTCCATTCTCCCTTTTCTTTTTTTCTTTGCTGTCCCTCCCTTTCCAGTCATTTATATGAGGACCTTAGTTGGCACTTGGCTGAGTTGGCCCTCCTTGGCCTGTATGCCAATGTCCATGTAGTGATGATGAGGTACTTTGTTGTATGCGTGAGCATGCATATTCTCATGCCTGAATGAGCTTGCTTAAAGCCACTTGGCCCAAAAACGTGTTTCCACTAATATTCTGTGCATTTCATTTCACCAACTACCTGTGTGTTCCCTGATTCATTTCTAAGCAGCTCCAGGCTGTGTCATGCTGCAGAATACTTAAAATTTAGAACTGTACAGCTACAAAAGAATGGTTTAGGAATCCGATCTAGTATGCAGCAGTGCTGTTATATGTGCAGAATAATGCTGTTTTGGTATTGCTTTGAGACTCTTGTGTATATGTTAAGAGAGAGACTCAGACTGTGTAAGAAGTAGCATGTATTTCTGAATTATATACATAAAAATGCAACCTGTAATGACTGTTAACAGTTGTGGCAATGCAAGTTAATGGAAATGGAGAACAAAAACTTATCACATTGATTATGTTTTAGTTAATGGGTCACACTGCTTTTCTGGTTGTACTGTTGGTATAAATAGAGTTGTAGCATCCCTCACTTGTTATAGGCGGTGTGTAAGTGTCATAAGGAAAAAAATGTGTGTGTGTGTGTGTGTGTGTGTGTGTGTGTGTGTGTGTGTGTGTAATGTAGTATGATATGAAATGATGTAAACTTGTCTGCAGATGCTTGAAACTAATAAAGTATGAAGAATATGCTGCTTCACATGCGGACAGCTTTATAAGATTTGTGTTGCTTACTGGAAAATATTTAGGTAGCTCTAGTTTGCTGTATTCTTGGCTATTCTTGGCTGTAAAATAGTATTTTGCAACTGTTTTATGCTGCTTTATAAATACACCTAAAGCTGTAACAGCATAAGGCAAAGGGGAAAAACAATCCTGTAAAATAATTTGCTTTCAGTAGTTATAGCATAAATAAGAAGAGTGAATATCTAATAGTCACGTTCATACTGCTATAACAATACCACCACCTCCCACTCACTCAAATGTCATATAGATACTGTATTATGCAGATGGTCAGGTGTTACATTTGTGGATGCTGTACTGTCCTTTTTAAATAACATAGCAGTTTTCACACCAACAGGTACCGATTTTTTTTTATCAAAGACTTTCTGTTGTTGAAATATGAGAAAACTGTGGAGAGTAGGGTACATGTAAACCTGTTACAGTAATATGATTTATATATTCTTTACTTGCACGCAATTATGCCAATTATAAGTGAGAGCGTGTGCTGCACTGACTCAGTCTAGTCATCTACAAATCATTTCAATATGAATGCATCAGCCCCCATCCAGGTATTTTATATGTGAATACTAAAAGCTGTCTATTTTACTCTCACAGCTTCATGTCATAAACTTAGATTGCCATATTCTTGTATCAGTATTAGTAATAGTATAATTTATAAAGAGATTAGTCAAAAGTCATCTGTCGTACTCAGACCTAACAGCTTGTATAACTAAAGTACATCAGTAACTAGTGATGTTGTAAAATTTTTACAATGCAGAATTCAATGCAGGCCCATGCTTTGCAGAAAATGTTGTAAAAAGTTATATGGGTGATGGATGAAAATACCATGAAAAAATAACCTTTAGGTTTAAATATACTATACATATAAGCAATGTCTGCATGCTGTATTCCAGTATAACCCACAACATTTACAAAGGACACAGTAACACCTTTTTATATTCCTTTTTCAGTTAAGCTACCTTTAACATGATATCATCCTCTCCTGGTTCCTCATTAACCTGTTTATCCACTGCTTGCCTTTCTAGAAACTAGCATCCAATTTCTCTGTAGGAAAATGTAAAAGTTAGTGCAGGTGAGATGTAACTGTCAGTGAGTATTCACCTGCTGGAGGCTTGGGCTTTTGCTTACTAACACAAAACCACCCTTGGTGATTAACATACATTCCCTAGTTGCAATCTGCCAACAGTGTGCATGCATGCTTCCTAGGTGTGCCATGAGATACTTCTCATACATGGTTTGGTAAGGATGAATGTTCATCCTAGATTAATGGTGGTGCTTGACACCCAGCACTGATAAGCCAGACAGAAGGGCACAGAATGTTAAATCCATTTAAAGGGCTACCTAGACAGGCTCTTGCCTCCTTCTGTCATCCGAAAAAAGGGAATGGCATTTCTTACAACCTCCACCAGTTAGTTCCTCTAGTACCTCTACTACTGTTTGCATCCAGGCCATTTAGTCATGATCAAGGTTTTATACCTCTATACCTTGGAGCTGGTATGACAATACTTTGAAGCAGAATCTGTAACAAATGATGCATGTGAGTAGGCCACTATCTGAGTCTGAATCACTGCAATCACCTGTATAAGACAGAGTAAAAGGGAAGGAAGATTATTATTTTTTTTTACTTCCTTTCTTTTTTGGTTTATGCTTCTTGCTGCAGCTGTCTGCCATGACCCATAACTTGCAACCATCTTTGATCATTGGATTCACCATCCCTAACACCTCTCTGAACTTGCTCCTGCAAAGTGGTGTCCTGCAAATCAGGAAATGTCTAATGTAAGCATTCATGGGAAAGTGAGAAGGGAGATCAGTGTATCCTGGTATGGTGCCTTAATGGATGAACATTTATGTGCATGTGTGTGTGTGTGTGTGTGTGTGTGTGTGTGTGTGTGTGTGTGTGTGTGTGTGTGTGTGCATGAGCACTCACGTACATCACATTTCACATGAACTATAGTTCTTCCATTCTGGTGAAGTAACACTTCTGTTTAGGGTGCAGAATCCAGCCGATGTCCACTATTATCATTATTGTTACTGCTCTTTAGTCATTTAGTCAAGTCTGACCATTTGTGGTATTAAGGACTTTAGCTCACCAGGCCTGCGTTTCCACCACTGCTTTTTTAAGTTCTTGCTAATTCACACTCTTTATTGAAGTAATGATGTATATACATTTTAGCCTCTGCCATCCTATTGTATTGCCTTCCATGTTTCCAAAATCAGTATCTTCTGTAGTGCATCCTGTTTTGTCATTATGTAGCCAAAGCTTTGTTTTCCTATTAAATCTTCCATTGAGCACTGTGGCTTTATTTCCTTACTTATTCAGTGATTTGATATTCTTGCTGTACACAAGAATTCTCTGAAGTTTGTTAAAACACCATAGTTAAAAAGTATGTATATTCTGGTGTGCGTCTTTTCTTATAGTCCAGCTCTCACAGCCATATGTTACTACTGGGAAAACCACGGCACTGACAATATTGAATTTTGTTGGTGAAACTGTTGACGTATTTGCTCTTTAAAACATATCCAGATTTTCCATAACTTTACTTCTGTGAAGCATCTTTTAATTTAATTGCTGCAATTATCATCTACAGAGATCTTTTGAGTCCATGAACATACAAATTTTCACTGCAGCCACCTCTTCCCCATCTACTTGCAAAGACCTGACTGGTCAAATGACATAATTTTATTTTTTTTATGTTTTGCATTTCCTGTTTTCACATTCATTAACAAGCTGCTCAAATCTCCTTCAGTTTTATCCGTCAAGAGTGCTATTACCTGCATATTTAAGATTATTAGTATATCTCCAGGCGGTTTTAATTTCAGCATCTGATTGATCTAACACAGCATTTTGCATAATATGTTCATCATAAAAATAAAACTAGTAGAGTGACAATATACAGCCTTGTCACACTCCAGTCCCAATCTTGTACAAATCGGTTGTTCCATATTTGGTTCTAACTGTTGCTTCTTGTTCTGTACACAGATTCTACAGGAAGCAAATAAGGTGACACAGAATTTGCATTTCTCAAAGAACTTGACACAGATTGTTATGGTTCATGCAATCAATAAAACCAAAGTAAATAGTTTTCTGGTAGTCTCTAGCTTTCCTCAGTTATACACAAGATGCTGGTCTCTAGTGCCTCTATCCCTTCTAAAACCAGCCTTTACATCTGGTGTCTATTGATCCATGTATTGACAGAGCCTAGCTTGCATGATCTTGGGCATTACCTTGATGGCACAGAAAACAAGTACAGTTGTTTGAATCAGTCATTCTTTAGCATTAATCTTTTCTGGGATTGGAATATAAACTGACCTTTTCAATCCAATGGTGACAAGTTATGCTTTTCAAATTAACTGTAAAATCCCAAGCAACATTGTAATAGCATAATTTTTACAGGGTCTTAATCAATTCAGCTAGAGTTCCATCACTTTCTGTAGTCTTGTTATTAGCAAGGCTTTCAGGGGCACATTTAACTTCATTCTCCAGGATGTCTTGTTCTAGGATAGAGAACATTCCATAATATGTGTAGGTGATGTTAGAGTTATTCATTATATAGATCTTGGATTGTATCCCTATCATTTCTTAACATCTTCTGCTTCTGACAGGTTTTGTTTTTTATCATTACCATTTTATCTGGAAATTTCCCTTAAAATCATTAGTCTTCTTGACAACATACACACACCACAAAACCAACCTCACATAATGCTACCACTCCACTGAATCAAACACATAAACACACAAAGACATACTCGGAGGCTCTGAGTAAAAATTTACCTAAACAGCAGAGGCCTCCCAAAGCAGACACCCAAACAACTGCTACTCACAAGACACCCAACACATACACCACAAAACCACAAAGCAGCAGACTAACCCTGAGCAGTATCCTTCCTTCACCAAGAATGATGCCCACAATATAGAGAAAGATGATCGGATTCGGGATATTGCTAAGGCTCTTGCCACCCCCATAGTGCCTTTTAGGCAAGGCTCAAATTTCTAAACCCCCCCCTAGAAAAAAAAATGGGAAGTAAATCTCAAAATGCACGCACTCGAGGCTTCTCTCTCAGTATGGAGAACATCGTGTCTGTGCTGTAACTGAAACCTGGTTCAAGGCCCTGAGAGCACCCCCGCACTATTAGGTTTTTACCATCATATGCCGCCCCAAACCCACCCGGACCACCTCACAAAAGGAGTGTATCCATATTCATATAGGATACTCACACCAGTATATCTCATTGGTGAGATCTGATCATAAACTAATCTCACTGGAAATCCATCCCGCCCCCACCCCAAAAAAACAAAAAAGACCATAAGAACTTCTCTCTAAACAAACTTTCACTCTCTCCAACTGGTGTGGTATCCTTCAAGGAGCACTCATAAAATCAACTAAGGCCAATTTTGAGAGAAAAATTGCCATTCATTCAGGACAATCATAAGGCTTTTTTCAGCTATGTAGGAACCCTGGGTGGAACTCACAGGATATGCTCAATTAGTCCAAAATGATAAAAAATCATCACTGAACCCACAGAACATGCCAACATACAGGCAGACAGGCAAACTGAGGAATTAAACCCGCACATAAGGCTGTTTAATCTCTCAGCCTTACCAGGAGGATTACACGGAAGGAAAGGACGGCAACTGTGGTCTGTCCCACGATCATAATGGAGCTCATAAACAAAGATATAGGACTTGCAGACATTGGACCCGACCCCCAGTTTGGTTGTCAAGGGAAGATCATGCCTTTGAACTTGGTCGACTTCTTCAAAAATAGTCACCAAGGCCATTGATGAGGGGAAAGGCAGTCCATACTACCTAAACCCATATGTCACAAGATGGGTTGTAAACTGGCTTAAGGACAGAGCCACAGGTTTAGAGTTGCTGATTGTTTGGCATCTACTTTCAGAAGTACAGGCCAACATGGGAGGACTTTTTGGCTGACAAAGTTTGCAGAGATGACTGCAAAACTGCAGTGGAAAGTGCATCGAGTCACGGATACCCAGCTACCATATAGGTGGCAATCCACTAAACACAGAAGGGTTATCAGGGACCTGGGGGGACAGGTTGACCCATTGCTAAAGTGGTTAGAAAGACCTCTACATTTGCCCACCTGATCGCGAAGGGGATTCACATCCAGATCTAGTGAGGTCATTGTCTCTGTACTCTTCACTTATCAGGACCAATGATCGAAAGTATACAGTAATCTCGGGATGTATCTCACCCGACATCTGCAGCAATTGGAGACCCCCCCCAAAAGTCCTCACCAAAAGGATAAAGGGAAAATCTGTCATATGATTGAAGAAACGGTGACATGTGCCTGACATATACAAGGCCATCCAACCCGAATTAATGGACATGCTCTCCACCAAAACCAAAACCACTATATATTGTCTTTCCCATTCTATTATTTTCTGTGAGATTTTTTTTGCCCTGCTCATTTAAATATGCCTCCTTATCTTTGATTACTTATTTCTGAAACTTTGCTTTCAGTTTGAAATATTTCCCCTTACTCCATTGCTTTTTACTCCCCTTCTTTCCTTGTCATATCCAAGGTTTCTATGCACAGCCATTTTGCCTTCCTGATCTTGAATCTATTAGAATATTTTTGTTATAACCTCCTGTCCATAGCTCTTCAGATGCTTTATCCACTAGGCCTAATCCTTTCAATCTGTTATGCGTCCCAGCTAAACATTTATTTGGACTACTGTTAGCTTGTATATGTTTATCCTGGACTTTTTATTATTATCTTTAATTCTAAGCTCTGTGATAATAATTTGATGGTCTGAACCACAGTCAGCTCCAAGACTTGCTTTACAGACTGTATGGAACTTTTCCATCTCTGACTGCAAAGTATGTAGTCAATATGATGTTAGTATTGACCATCTAGTAATACCCATGTGTAATGGCATTATTGAGTCTGATGAAAAAGTGTGCTTGGTTTGACCAGTGAATTATCTTGATAGATACGTCCCACTTAATTTCATACTCCAAGGCGACATGTGCCCATTATTCCACATGTACTTTGACTACCAACTTTAGCATTCTACACAGCTGCGATAAAATGAAATATCTGTTTTTGTAGTTATTTCCAGAAAGTGCTGCCAATTCTCATAAAGCTATCCGATATCCCCTATTTGGCATCTATAGTTGGAGCATAAACTGTAATGTTGAATAGTTAGCTTTGGAGTCTGATTTAGATTATCCTGTTATTTTTGAGTTGTAACTGAGCATTGCTTTTGATACCTTTTTATTAACTATGTGGGCTGCTCGACTTCTGCAAGACTCTAGAAGATCTGGGCTAGGACTGAGAAAGGACTGCCATGAGTGGTAATCCCTAGTATGAGTGGCCAGCCACTCACAGACACCTTTTCTGGTTCAGAGACAGGTCCACCAGAATGATTTTACATGGTTGATAGATTCACCATGGTGGACTTTCACCATGACCATGCAAAAAGATAATGAGGCATTTCAGGGAAACTACTAATATTAACTCACCATGTGCTGTCACCAGAAATGCTTGTGGGAAGGAATTGCTGATTAACACAGCCAAAACACTGTGTTCCCCCACTATTTTCAATGGGAGAGATCGCATTGCCAGGAAGTTCCTTAGAGAAGTTGTGGTGGTGGTGTCTGGAAAACTGTGTGTGTGTGTGTGTGTGTGTGTGTGTGTGTGTGTGTGTGTGTGGTGTGTGCGTGTGCATGTGTGCATGCGTGTGTGCGTATGCGTGTGTGCGTGTGTGTGTGTGTGTGTGTGTGTGTGTGTGTGTGTGTGTGTGTGTGTGTGTGTGTGTGTGTGTGCGTGTGTGTGTATGTGCATGTCTCCAAGGGTACAAACAGTATCTGATGACTGAATATTTGTGTGTGTGTGTGTGTGTGTGTGTGTGGGGGGGCTACCTGGCTGATTGCAGTAGAGGAGCTAGATGACTGGTGGTTTAGGTGTGTGTTTATGAGTGTATGGGTAAAGGAATGAGTGTTGTGTCTGTGAGTGCATAATAGTGAAGGTAGGGTGTTATATACAGTGATTGTCTGAGTGTGTGTGTGTGTGTGTGTGTGTGTGTGTGTGTGTGTGTGTGTGTGTGTGTGTGTGTGTGTGTGTGTGTGTGCGTGTGTAGGGGAGTAAATGAAGGTGGTACCTGTGACAACATGAGACATTGGCTTTCTGTGACAATTAATTACTAAAAAGTGATGTTTAGTATTGGAGGTACTTATATGTGATTCAGAGGCATGTAAACTGGCCAGTGATGAGGTCTTCCTCATTGTGGCTAAAAATATAGATTAATTAGTTTACAAAACCATGTAAATTGCACCTTACAGTGGTAGCAATTTACTTAAGCATAAGGAATTTTTTTCTGAATCCCAGAGCTGATGATTATTTTTTCTGAAAGTGGCCTTTAAGTCACCCTTAACCAGATGAAGCTTACCTTGGTTAATAGTTTGTGTGTTCCAAGTTACAGATGTGTATATTTCTTTGCATTGCCACATTTTCCTTTCATAATGGACATCACTTCTGCTTTAATCCATCTGCATCATAACCTCTAGCATTCCTTGTGATTGTCTTCTGTGATTCTTCAGAAGTATGCTTCACAGCTTCAGATTTGATGATCTCTTCTTGCAGTGTCAATTTGACATGCCTTTGTTTGTGTTTTTTACTGCAAATTATTTTCTTGACAATAATACTAGAGTGGATTGTACCTGCCTTCTCAAGTGGATCATACCTGATTTTAAATCTCTGCTATGACTTGTCTGCATTCGCTAGTCCTGTATAAAACATCATTGAGATTCACACGTCAATGCAACAGTTTAGATGTAATTTTCATTGCATCACACATAAAAAAAATCATATTTCTCCTTAACTGAATCTGAATTCTTTCTATGAATGCTTGTACCTTCTGATATTTATACTTATAAATAATCCCATATTACATGATGATAAAGTTGTAGACATGACTTTATGTATGAAGTCACCAAATAATTTATAGGATGGCTGAGATTTAATATTTATAGTGTTCTGAAAAATTTGCTAGAATATTTAATCAGTTTTCGAAATATGGTCTTAGTCTTCTAGTTATCATCAGTAATCCTGTATAGCCAGTTGGATTCACTGTGTTTTATCAGATAGTTCACAACAAATATATACATTTGACATTTTTCTGGATGACAAAGTCAGTGTATATATCTGACGCTTATAATTACTATTTTTTTATGAAATAAGAACTAAAAACAATGTTCTTTTAACAAAAAGTTACATTTTCTATCATTTCATTATAGCAAAACTACATATTTTACTTGATCTGATGATCATGTTTTGAGATTATGCTATTTGTTTATCATAAAGGTTAGAATGGTATGCACTATGCAGGCTTGCCACCCATGTGTTTTGTGCTGAAAATGTAATAAGAATCTCTTGAATAAGTGCAGGCCAGTTAACATTTACAACTAAAGTCAAAGTCGGGCCTGAATGGGCATTCAGATTTGCAAATTGCAGTACTTCTAAATCAGTGACTTTAAAATAAAAGTGCACCAACCAGTTATTTGTAGAGTAATAACTATACAAGTTATCAAAGTATAAATGCATAGTGCTGAAATAAACATGCATTTCAGTACAAAGGTTATATATTTTTTTATATGTTGTTGCATGTAAAATAACACTAAAATTCCAGATGCAAATTCTTCTTTATTTTTGAGGCTAGAACCACAGTCTAAGGACAGTTGCTAGGTATTTCAGTGGTAAAACAGGAAAAGAAGAGATTAGTTACAATACTAAACAGGTGATGACAGGGACCTTATGAGGCCTATCTGTATACAGTTTTAAGTAGACATACTTTAAAGTTCTAGTCCTCACCCCCCAAATCAAGCAGGGCCATATCTGATAACCATGGTGGAAGTTTATCCCATCCAATCATCAAGACTAGCCTTAAAGGAAAACAAAGTAGTACTTTGCTTGGCCTGTAGTGATAACCTATTCCATAGGCAAGGAATCATTCAGTTAAGGACTTATCCCTGCAGTGAGTCTTGTTTAAATGTTAATGCAAATTTAGGTCTTTATTAAGAGGGTTTGTTTGGCCACTGGTTTTGTGCAAAAGCAGGTGGTCAGATAGGACTGAGCCTTTCATAGTTCAAAAGTGAGATACAATAGGCTACTGAGCATAAGGGCAGTCTTACTACTCCATTGGGGTAGTTCAAGGATTTAAGTTCTTTAATTTTTTATTTTCTTTTGCTTAAAATCAGTGGGGCCTTTCCAGTTGAGTGATAGATTTGTACATACCAAAGGGACATTGTATTTGATGATGGGTCTGATAAGAGGATAGTATAGTAGAAGATGACTGCTGTATCTTTTAAAGATATTATCTTGGAAATTAACTGGGCCAAATAGAAGGATTTCCTGACTATGGTGGAAACATAATGAGCTACTAAGACAGAACTGTTTATATAAGTACCCAGGTCTGTTATGATCGTATATGTTTGAAGAGGAATACCACTTCTAAAATATGGTTCATACCTGGTTACTAGGCTAATGAACTCCTGGATCTTTTTAATCTTAGCCCTACTTCCCAAGGTAAGAATCAAGCCTATACCTTGCATCTGTTAGGTAAACACCTTAACCATTATGCCAACCCCCAAACTTGACAAGAGAGCAGCTTTTTTGCTCAACCCTATTATGCTGCACCTTTTTGCATTTAGCTTGAGACGATTTTTATACACTGGGTACATGGATATTACAGCCCTTTGGGGAGCAGTTTAGTATCTGTGGAAGTGCTGATAACAGCACCCAGCCTGCAGTCATCAGCAAATTTGGTTAACCTTCTTTGACAATTTTATGAGAATGGATTAAGCCCTTTCAGAGCTATAGAAATGCATATGCTTAGAGCCACAAGAGTTTATGAAAATTCCCAGTACGCATTAAAAAATTCAGCTTAACTTCTCCAGATAATACCATCAGCTTCACTGTGAGCATACATCAGGTACCCTTAGCATCATGAGAGTGTGCACACCCATATTTTTTAGTAAAAATACAAGAAAGGGTGAACATCATTTTTCTATTAAAAATGAATGTTGATGAGAAGTTGCTACATTTCAAAATCAGAAAAATTATCCCCATTGTGTCAGTGGTTCTTCAAATTGCTGACAGAGGCACAATAAATTGTTGTCAATTAACTCTCTTTCTAAATCTGGTGTAAGGCTGACAGAAAAGGGAAAGTTTACCAGAACAGCAAACTAATTCATCCTGACTTTTTGGATTTTATAAAGGATGTGACCTAATTTTTTATTTCACCTGAAGAAGTCTGTCCAATGTGACAGACGAAAAGCGCTTCATTAAACTTGTTTTTCCTGCTCACAGCAGTCCACCGGTTTTGCTTTTCTTCATAGTGAGTTTGTTTTATTTTTTGTTCTTTGGGATAGTTTTGTCATGGCATCTGATGGTCCTGCTGCTCCCAGCAGCCCTAACCTACTGTTGGAAACACAGTCACAAGTTTTAAACTTGACAGCACTCACTGAAGTGCTTTTACTGAGAGTTGAAACATTAGCAACTCGCCCGGATGGTTTCAGAATCAACTGAAAGCCCTGCCTTCTATCAGCACCCAGAGTAACAACAGGGTGAACGCTTCCTTGTCTCCTGTGGCTTTGAGACCTACTGAAAACAGCATTTCTTAGTTTAACAGTTCACCAACATCTTCCATCCCATGTGGGCAACACATTTTACCTTCTGCTAACATAATGAACACCTCTACTAGCGGATTTGAAAATGCTGAGTTTAACTTAAATTTTAATGACAACGTACAACCTGGAGTGACAGCATTTAACACTATGAACGTCTCTAACCAGATTACCAATTCAGTGCAGCCTAATAGTGCTTCAGGGCTTATTAGGATCCCTAATTTTAATGAGTGGATCAATGAACCAGTCTCACTTGTCTTAAATCCTTCAGATATCCATGGACAACCGGCTCAAAGCACAAAATTTAACCAGGTTAGTGATGCTAATATTTGTATTTGTGAAATATTAGACCAGAAGCTTTTGAAACTTAAGAAATTACAACTGGAAGTTTCTTACTTCCAAGAATGCCTGCATTTACAAATAGTCCCTAAAGGGCTAAGGTCCTACCAATACCCAACAGGTCTGATTCTTAATTCAGCTTTTCATAAAGACTTACTTTTATTCTTCGACCAGCAAGGGTTCAGACTTTTGGAATTGATGATTAAACACCATTCTTTTGTTTATTGACAGTCTTATAAAAGACTCAGCTGAATTACAAAATTTCCATACTTAATGACACTGATTACTCAATGTATAAATATGATTATTCTAGAATTTTAACTAGCCTAGATCAACATCTGGACAAGTTAAAAGTATTAAATCTAAGAAAATCCAATGAGATGTAATGTCTTATCAACAGGGTTTAGCTTATCCGCCCCCACCATCACAGATTTGGAATTTATCCATCAACAATAACCCAAGTGACAACAATGAAGTTGTTAGAACTGACATTAATTCTAAAGGACAAGGCATTATAGATGAAGAACTTGACAACACTACTGCACTAAGACGGAGTGAACATATTCGTAATTCCAATAACACCGACAACACTAACAACAGTGAAATAAATAGAGTGAATAATCCAAATTTTCACAATGGGAAACAAATGGGGGCAATGCCGAAACAGAAGCAGTATCAGTGAACCAGGAACAAACAATGGAATCAGCAACAGAGACAGTGATTCCTGGAAGATCCTGCCAACCGACCTTTGTGACAAACCCCATTGGTGACTTTAAAATGTATAATTATTCATCTATTGACATTGACCCTACGATTTTGAATGTTTTATGTAAAGGTCAAACGTTTGTCCCTTCTCAACACTTGAATATTGCTAAAACCTTAATGGATGTCAAACATTTTGTCAGAAAATTAAATATAACAATACTACTAGGAAAAGGAAATACAGAGCAGAATGAATTTAAGGTTTCTAGTACATATAACCCACCCCTCGATCCTACACTATTGTTATTCGGGAATGCATGTGAATTAGGCCTACGTTCTTTAAATAAGAATGAAAGAGGTCAGCACAGCCACAAGAAATCTTTCTTCTACACCTGTATTCATAACATTAGTAAAGAAGAATGACAGGTATTACATATGCTGAGATCATCAGAAGTGAGGACTATTAAACCTGAAAAAGGTGGTGGATTAGTAATTTTTGATGAGGCGGATTATTTGATCTGTATGAAAACTATATTACAAAGCAAAGCTTATATTAAAGTTTCTCATAATTAATTAAATATAGCTTACAACCAATCAAAGGCTATTTGAATGACCTGTTCACTGAAGCTAAAATCAATCTAGATCTGTTTAACTACATGTCTACGCCTTTTCCTAACATTCCAATCATGTTCAGAATCCTGAAACTCCACAAAAGTCTCACCAATCCACCAATGAGACCATTAATTGATGCATGTAATTCCATAACATATCCTTGTGCTAAAGTAGTTGATTCCATATTATGGAAATACTTACATCATGAACAACAAATATGCAAAGACTCCTGGACATTCTTAGAAATAATTAATAATCTTATATACAGTGTCAATCAGAATTTTATAACAATAGATGTTAAAGAGTTATACACTTCTATTCCACGTCAAGAAGGAGTAGAATGGGTTAATATGATGTTAAAAGATAGGGGGGCTGCACCTTTAGAATTATATCTAGTTGACATTCTACTAGACATCATTCTCACTAACAATTACTTTTTGTTTGATAATGAATTCTACCTCCGAAAAATTGGAGTAGCCATGGGTTCGCCATGTGGACCCAGTCTAGCCAACATTGTGATGGCATATTGGGAGAGGGAGAACATCTTTAAGGTCTCCGATATTATGCAAAGAATTGTTTTTTTACAGCCATTATTTGGACAATATTTTCATCTTATTTCTTGGGAACTGGACACAAGCCACCGAACTAGTTAATTACCTTAACTTGTCCTCAGATTTTTTGAAGTTTACCTTCAACTTTGATGAGACATCTATTGACTATTTAGACATCAGTCTTAAAAAAGACACTAAATCAAATAGGTACTTAGCTAAAACCCATAGAAAAAAAGACCTATTCTAATTCATTCTTGTACTTCTTAAGCTATCTCCCCCACCACCAGAAAAGATCAGTGGTGAAGGGACAGCTAGTAAGAGCTGCAATACTTGTCTCATTAGACAATGACTTCAATTTAAAATGTCAGTATCTTAGTAATTTGTTTCTTCAAAGGGACTACCCTAGAGACTTAATCGAGTCCTTAGTAGAAGAAGTTAAACATAACAGATCTATATGTTCCCTTACTAGCTGCAAATGTCACACATAACAGAATTAGTTATGACAATATTAACCATTCGCCAACTACAGCTGACTTCCAACTAACCCTAACAGAAAATAATAAAGAAGTTAGGGATTATAACACTACTTTTATCACCACTTCCAATGTCAGCAACGTTATGGTCTCACACATTTTATACAAGAACTGGAACCTTTTATGTTGCGACATGTCTATTATGGACAAAGTGGCTATTAAACCAAAAATAACATATAGAAGAGGGAGCAACTTGAAAAAGTTGTTAGAGAACAGCAAGGATAGTATATATAGTTTCCCAGGGACGTCCAAATGTACTATGTGTAAATATTGTAAATTCATTGACACAGGGAATAAATGTGAAGTAAGAAATAAATATTACTTCCTAAGGAAAACGTTCAATTGTAATTCAAAATTGATAGTTTATTTAGCTGTGTGCAACATGTGCAGCGTTTTACATAGGAAAAATGGAGCGTAGACTCCAAGATCATATATATGAACACCTCTATGCAATTGACCATCAAAAGACAGAGAACACTTTAGCCAAACACACTTTAACATTCCCTGGACACACTTTTAAGTTCACTGTTATTGACCAGATACTCGTAGATAATAGAGGAGGGCCATCATCTTTATAACTGGAAGAACAATAAACAGAACATGCCAGAGGGATAGATTCCTGTCCCAGAGACGTCCCATACTCTGGAATAAACTACCTATCTATATCAAACTAAGCTCCTCATTAACACTTTTCAAGAAAAATCTTGATGATTGGATGGGAAATAGGAAATTCACCCTGGGGATCACCTCTGTGGCTCTGCTCAACAGTGGCACAGGAAAATAATTTTCTAGGGTGGCAAAAGCCAGGGTACCTTTTTGGCTGGGTTTGTATAGGCCTCGGGGCCGATAGCCTAGTACCTACCTATTAACCTATGAACTAGAATTATACTGGCAACTGTCATTAAATGCCTATAGTTTTCTGGGCATTAATGACATGTATGCCATTACTTGCCTACTAAAATTAAAGAGTTTACCCAGGTAGCATGAATTCTATGAATATATTTACAATATTTAAAATGTAGTATGTACACACTTGTTTTGTACATTTGATTATGTAAAATGTTTTAACTATAGCCATCTGAATTGTATTTTAGATTATCAGTTGATTACACCAAATGTACATTAACTTTTAACAGTGGAGGAATGCAGTATTGGTTGATTAGCACTTGGAAGCATTGCTTTTTTACTTGTATGATTTGCTGTTTTTATGCATGTGACTTATTGGATTTTATAAAGGATGTGACCTCATTTTTTATTTCATCTGAAGAAGTCTGTCCAACATGACAGACGAAAAGACCTTCATTAAATTTGTTTTTTCCTGCTCACAGCAGTCCACCGGTTTTGCTTTTCTTCATATTGAGTTCGTTTTATTTTTTGTTCTTTACTATGTCTGTAAAGATAGATCCACTACCTGTTTGAGTGGGGGACCTCATTTCTGGCAAAGAGGGACTGTTCAGAAAATATAGAGAGCAAATTTCCTGCAAACAGTTAAGGGTCTGGCTTCCAAAATAATTTATACTGGGGGCAAGGTGCAATGCCAAAGATGTAGACATTTTAATATGGTGGCAGTTCCACAACAACCATGGATGGTGAAGAATGACAATGAAGACAGATGCTACCATACCATGATAGCTCATGGACTTCAAAGTTATGTAAATCTTTGACTCATCACAACACTCCTATCAGACAGAAATAAAAACTAGTGAAACATTGCATATGGATATAAAATTAAGCCAAAAATTGAAAGCAATATGTTTTTGTTTATGGCGTAACCTCCCTTCAGGCAAATAATGGTAAAAGAGCTCTTATCATCTGCTACAATCCCAGTTCCGATATTTGGATGCATACATCCTCTGCAAAAAAATACCCCCACAGCATCTCACATGGTCCCGATAAGTGCACTCTTGTACAACATAGCAATCAGGTGTATGAGTTCTTCTCCAAGAAACCTGGATACCTGAATCTGACCAGCCATTGCACCAAGGAAGTAGAAGGGATGCCAGCATACAAGAGGAGATGCTCACAATATGCCTGTCTAACAATAAGGCGATATCTGATATAAAACTATTATATGACATAGGCACTACAAGTATATTGAGCTATGATGGTCCTACTGGTGCACTTGCTATGACAATCCCAGCCCAGACCTCATTGACATGTTGCTATCGTACTAACCTGTGGTATCAGGTACCACCTTTGTATGTACACAACAGAAATGACAGTCACCTGTATAGTTACAGAAAACTCTGAGGAGTATGACTGTCCTCCTGCTTATGAGAGGATGTATGTAGACTCCTGACAACCAATCAGCAATAAAATGCATTGTTTAATGTTTTGGAACTCAATCTGTTTTTTTCAGTTGTACAGGGTAGAAGTTTGTTTTTCACCTGTCTAATGCTGAATTTGTTTTTTTTTTTTGTTTTGTGGCATGCAGAATATGCCAGTTATAGCTATTTGTTTTAATAGCTGCAGTCACTGGGATGCATTACAATTGGCAATGTTGGCTATATCATGGGTATGATAATTGTTCTACCCAATCAGTGTGTTGTTTTTTATTAATAATAATAATAATAATAATAATACTTTTTCATTGTATAATTACCACTTTTGAGATCATATATTTGTCAAAATTCTTTTTGAACATTGTTAACAAAGAGCTCAATCATATTTCTAGTTGTGGCTTTTTCCAAATTATTGTCAGTATTTTTGTAACGTACCTTTTACTTTATCATTTTTATGTATTTATTTTTAGCAGCAGGCTTCTTTCTACTAGTTTGTTAACCCCCAGTATGTTCTATGCATATACATTTTTTTCCAAAAATGATTGGATCAAGCATGTTTCTCTATGGTAAGCAGAGATAAAATCTGGAAAAAAACTGTAGGATACAGAGATTTAGGTTATCTCCCAGAGACTTTCTGATAACGTCATCATTTTCCAGTCATAATAGTTTCTAGTTAGTAATATCTGTATCTTTTCTTTGTTGCTTTAAGCCTGTAACAAATGTAATTGCCTTTGTGAATAACAGGTCTAATTAACAAAGACAATAAGAAAATGGTGACTTTTTGGTATCAACTAGATATGATTCTTAACATTTTGTATGATAGTAAGTAACCCTTTCTGAAATAATTTTAACTCACAGGTCAAAATTTAAGTACAATGAAAGAAAAGGTGAGACTCCGCTGGATGTTCCACTGCTTTATTAAAATACACAAAAAGTTGTATCCAAAACTGGTAAGAAACTCCAACAAAATAAATATCCACTGACAAGCTAAAACCCTTCATCAGATCACATACTAAAAACACTTCCTGATATTTAAAATACGTCAACCAATGAGAGTTAGTAAAAAGCCCGCCTTTGCTGCAAGGCCGGTTTTAAAGGTACACAGTCATTTAAACCCGGAGTTCTGTGGGCCATCAATTCCAAAATCCATTTGGACTCCATAGATTCAGTTAATAGTTTAACATCACCCCCCCTATTGTTCATGACAACATTAACCACTGCTTTGAATTTAAAATTATGTGTGGGGTGGGTCTCAATATGCTTATATAAAGCATTATGTGCATCTTTATTCCTAATTGAAGACATATGTTGCAATATTCGTTGCAATATTCTTACCTTAAACATATTGTTGGTCTTGCCAACATAAAAACATATGCATTCAGTGCACTCCGCTATGTAAACTAAATTACTTGTCCTACGGGTAGCTTTTGCTTTGAAATTAAAGACATGTCCACTGACTGGATGTGTAAAGGTGTGATCTTTATTTATAAATTGGCATGCTTTACAATATCCACATGGGACACTGCCAAAATTTAGCTCACTCTTCAATACTGTTTCCAGATCTTTTAAATTCCTTGTCTGCTTGGGTATTTATTTGACCACTACTGTAATCAAATTACACAAAAGTATTTCTTGTGAATTCAAAAAATGCAACAGACTAGCATCCTATCATGCATTAGTCCTTTGCTTTTTACCAGTTGAATGTCATTTATGCTCTTCTGTGAGCCTGAATTGGATGATGAAGGTTTTGAAAAACTGAACGAATGAATGAATGAATTATTGAACAAATTACTTTAATAATGCCGTATTTGTCCACATTAAGAATGAGGCCATTGTAACATAATGGAGGCATATTTTATCCAGCTCATCTTACACAGATTTTGCATCACTTATATATTTTATTAACTTTAATCCGTTGCATACTTTTACAACTATAAAGAAATAATGAATGCCACTTATTAGGCACATGGTGGAATATGGCTTAATTTTACTACGTCTATGATTTTTTAAACATTGCTAAGTTTTTGCTTTGTAATATATGTATATTGCGTAGCATTGTACAACTCTATGACATAGCGTAAAGGTTACGTTGTTCAGTTGCAGATATTTGTATATCTTGCCTCATGTCCTTGTTCAAATATTTTTCTGAGGGTGGTGTTTAGGTTATGGAGTATTACTAAATAAAACTGTTAAGCAGAGTTATTGTAAAAAGAATCTATCTCAAGATACATTGTTTCTCTTTACTTGTTAGAATTTTTTTGCTTGGTTGCTACAGTCCATTTGCAGATATGAAATTCTGTCCATTGATCTTCTGTTAGGAAGAACTACTATTACCCACAAGAAGGGCATTTCATAGGAAAAGAGTCTGACGTGGAGAAATGCTATGTGAAAGCTCAGAAAACAGAAAAACAATAATAAAGATAGCTTAGTAGCCACAGTAATAAATATGGATTCCTAAGAATGTTGCAGCATTGGGGAAATTAGCACAACATTCTGTGATGCCATTTACCTTTGACTTCTTGAACCAACATTGCAACTTAGTGGGCTCCTTTCTTTAACTCATGTTAACAAATGTTCTTCTGATACCTGGACTTGAAAATGGATAAGATTAACTCTTTGTCTTAGAAAAATAGTGCTACATGTGAATCACAGAAAAGGAATTCACAGTATCACTCTGTCACTTACTGTCACACCATACAAGTATGTAGACACATGCATAGTTTGAAGAAAAAGTCATAAAATCAAAGACATTGATAAAAACTTCTATCATCTCTGTTTATTACTTTTGGTTTATTAAGTTGTAGAAAAGATGTTTCAGCTGAGCTGAGCACTATAGCACATTGCCTAAAAAAGGAACTATTAGTAGTTACATTACTTGGCTTAGAACTGAAGTGTTCCTATAAAACTATCTTTGAAATTTCCTGAGTACTTAGTTTGCACATAGAGGTACATCACTGCATAAGTTTAGTCTGAAAGCTGGATTCAATAAACCCTACACGGCTTGCTGAAATAGATTTTGCACCATGGTACAATGACACATGATAGCACACTAATTCATATTTATTAAATGGCTCTACATGAAGTTTAGAGTCGCACTAATCAAGTACACATCATGGCATGATAATTAGTGCACAACCAGCTGAATTTTATGCTAATCAACCAATTCAAAATGGTGGAGCTATTCAGGAAGCTATAAAGCAATCATGTATACTTTGTGTAGCCATTTGCCCTGTACTCCAAAACCTATTGGAATACAGCCACAAAAATTACACAGAAAACAAAGAATCTTAGGGTCTGTTGTTGCTCTTCCACATGTGTATGTGCAACAGGCTCAGGTCTGTGCTGCTGCTGCTGCTGACAGACCTTGGGCAAGGAAGACAAGGGTATTTAGACCCCTTTAACTTTCTTGTTCTGCTTGAGTACAAATAGGAGACTGCTTCAGGGTAGATAGAGACACACTCCAGAAACTCTGCAACCTCTGTTGTCTTCACCTGAGATTAAGGGCAAACTGAAGGGAATCAATACCTCTGGAAACCAATGTATATGTAGCAATTAGAATTTTAGCTACAGGTCCCTTTCAGAGACCCAGGGGAGACATTCTGGGGGTGTCACAGGCATCAGCATCCAAGATTCTACTGCAGTTCCTGAATGTTATGCTACATCATGCTAGTGACTATATATATTTCTCCTGTACCCCAGAGGACAGAGTTAGAACTATGCAGGATTTCTACCACATAGCAGACTTCCCTGAAGTCTTGGGTACAATAGACTATACCCGCATTAATCTCAAATCACCACACAGGAAACAGGGAAGGATCTACATCAACAGAAAGGAGTTCCACTACATTAACTGCCAGGTCATGTGTAATGCTAGGGGAAGCTTCCTGAATGCATGTGCTGGTAACCCTGGCAGTTACTATGAGTCCCATATCTAGCACAGCTCACAGTTCTACAAGAGGTTATCTGGGGGGGTGATGTTCCACAAGGCCATTTACTGGGGATGCAGGGAATGCATTTGAACCATGGCTGATGACACCCATCAGAAATGCACACATACACTTGGGAATGTTGTAATAAGGCAAACACTCAAACAAGAAACATGATACAGCATGTGTTTGGGCTGCTGAAGTCATAGTTTCAGTGCCTTGATACATCAGGGCGGCCCTGCGGTATGATCCTAGTACTTGTGCTGAAATTATTATGGTCTATAAAAATCTTCTTCAAAGACATAGCAATCACAATCTTCTCTGCCTCAAAACTGTCTCCTCACCTTCAAGTTTCCTAGCTACACGGTTACCATTTTATAATATCGATTCAGCCCTCTGAGCACTCTGAAGATGCAAATGAGGTGTGAATTCATTAGAATTGCTGAATATCAAACTTTTGACTTCATGTTGCACATGTAAACATAATGTATCCTCTACACCATTGTTAGGTGCTAATGGCTTGCAACAGTTAATGGTTAGTCTGACTCAAGCAAAACACAGTAATTCACAGACACCCCTCTCTGAAGTGGGTGTGTGTCAATGAGGATACATTTACAAAGTATGGAACTAAATGCAGTGAACTTTTAAACACAACCAAATACCTCACATGTATATTTCTTTGGCATAATAGCACAGTTTCCTGCCTTTGCTAAAAACTGCTCTTCACAGTCATGTATTTATATCACACCTTGAAAGAAAAATGAGGGGATATGCACTAGAGATTGCATGTCTGATAGTAAAGCAGAGATAAGGGAAGAATTCCCAAAATACAAAAAGACAGAGCTGCAGTTTTGCAAACATATGAGAAACAGGCGTTGTGGATGGATGTATGGATGGACATGTACAATCAACTTAGAATTTCTAGTTGTATGAAATGGATATGACATGTTAATTGTTTGTAATCACATTAGTTGACTGCTGTTTCAAAACTGTGTATGTGGCAAAGAAAGATAACCCATTGCAACTGGGTTGTGTTAGTGCAATAGTATGATGGTTCAAATCCAGAGGTGTCTAATTTTTTAACCTTTGTTTCCCGTTTTATCTTTATTTATTTATTGTCTTTACCATGTATGTGTTGCATGGTGTAGCACAAACGCAGTTCACTGCTTAAGGAAAAGGTGATAAATTTAATTTGGTGCACCTTCCTCCATGCAAACAGGCTCAGCAGTGATAAGTGGCTGTCAGCACTTTGGACAGTACTGAGTACAGAAAATAACAGCTCTTACCAAGCTTTCCCTGTGGCAACAGGTGTAAGTGCAGTGAGTTCATGGTCAGAATTCAGGTGAGGTAGGCTTCAAATCCAGCAGACTCTGCACTTTAATAAGGGTGTCCCACTGTTATTGCTTCCAAAACTTTGATTACAAAGGTAATACTACATACCAATAGGTACTGTATGTATAGTAGATTGATTGTCAGAAAGGTATCATTACTGCTTGCATACATATACTTTTGTAGGTGTCATAGCTCATTAATAACTGGCATATGAACTCTAGTTGATTGTGTTTAACTGGTTTAGCACAACAATGATGATTATGTAATACAAATGCAGTTGCATATCTCTGATGGACACAGTAGTTTACTGACAATCATCTAGAGCTCTCCCATATCCCAATTATAACAGTAAAACAGAAAGTATTGTGAGGTATGTATCATAACCCCAAACTCTATTACTAAAGTCATGCAAGTATATCCATTTCCAATATATTGTCAGACATTAGTGCTGTGTCACAGCTAAGGATGCACGAGCCAGGACTGTTTAATGTCACATACATACAGTCTTAACTGAAGCGTAGCACCAGTCACTCTTTAAGCTGTATATCTTTAATGAGCACAGCTGATAAACCGTTCTTCTGTGGTGATGAGGAATAATTGCCTGTGTGGAAATGTATACATTCCCTTTTACATAGGATTGAACCCCACCTTGTACAAATTACTTTTAACAGTATGTAAGTCCTAACAAAATGTGTCAAGTCATTCTATTTAGGCCTCCAAAGTCAGGACTTAAAAGCCAAGCCACTGAGCATTTCACTGTTGACCACTGGACAAAGTATGACCAAGTATAGCATTACACATTTCTATCACCCCATTTTCACATGTTTAATCTGGTCAAAAAATAGAATCACACACAATACACATGGCCAGAAAAAGCCCATAAAAAACCTTCACTTTTTGTCCTCTACATTTGCATGGAATTTGGCATTGTGCACCAATGCTGAGCAGTGATAAATGGCTGTTCACATCCTACGACAAAAACTGGTGAGTTTTTGCCCTCAGCAACACTAGTCTGGTTATCTCCACACAATACTGCTTAAACTCACTGCGCTAGAGGAACACGGAGTTAAAGCAGAGTAAAGGCACTACTTTGAAACATTAATTCTGACAGTTCTTAGACTGCTGAATGTAACAAAGTGCAATTTCTATGTGGAGTGTTGAAAAAAATCAGTTGAATAAAGCTTGTTTATGCCCATAGCATCAAGGGTTCAATTCCAGATGCATCTCACATCATTTCTTGGTGTGCTGTTGTATGTCTATGATTTGTTTAATCACCAACATCTTAACATTTGCTGCAGTTATGAGTTCTCATGGAGATATATTGAATACTGGCCAAATAAGTCTTTGAAGTGACATCCATCACCACAACTAAGAGATATTTATCCAAATTTGTTCTGTTTGTCATAAGCTTGTTGTCCCTTTTCTAACCCTTCTTTAGCCCTGTATCAGTCACTTCATGCTACAGAGCATGGGAGGTTAATAATGAGAGCACACCAAAAACATGTCTATGAATGCTCCATTACACCAAACATTGTTATGCATATGACCATCACTTCTTATATTCACCCCTACACTCCCACAACTCTTTACATGTGTGTATCTATTAGGCTGATGAATGCAAAGATCATCTCATGGTTTCTGCATACTGTCCTGACACTGCTGATGGATACCTATGTTGTCTTGATTCACTACATTATCAGTACTCCTGTAGTGTGCAAGGTTTCAAAATTTGATGTAAGATTGCCTTTGTGTCTTGTTCAGGTGATGATCAGATGTATAAACATACATTTGCATCTACCAGATTGGTCGAGGCCTGGGTTAACAATGACCACCACCAGTACTGTTAGCCAACAGGGTGCTGGTGGAAATTGGGCTACTGTTGGCCGGAGGAGGAGAGGAGGTGGAAGTCATAGCCAAAGGCAGGAAGAGAGGAGAAAGGCTAGGACTGTGGTAGTGAGGGTTGGAACTTTGAATGTTGGCAGTATGACTGGTATAGGGAGATAACTAGCCAATATGATGGACAGAAGGAAGGTTGGTATATTGTGTGTGCAAGATACTAGATGGAAGGGGAGTAAGGCTAGGTGTATCGGAGGTGGGTTCAAATTGTTTTATCATGGTGTGGATGGATGGAAACATGGTGTAGGAGTTATCCTGAAGGAACAGTATGCTAAGAGTGTTTTGGAGGTGAAGAGAGTGTCAGATAGATTGATGTTTATGAAGCTGGAAATTGATGGTGTAATGATGAATGTTGTTAGTGCATATGCTCCACAAGTTGGGTGTGCGATGGACGAGAAAGAAACATTTTGGAGTGAGTTGGATGAAGTCGTGATGACTGTACCCAAGGGTGAGAGAGTGGTGATTGGAGCAGATTTCAATGGGCATGTTGGTGAAGGGAACAGAGGTGATGAGGAAGTGATGGGTAGGTATGGTGTTAAACAAAGGAATGCAGAAGGTCAGATGGTAGTGGATTTTGTGAAAAGGATGGACATGGCTGTGGTGAATACGTATTTTAACAAGAGGGAGGAGCATAGGGTGACATACAAGAGTGGACAAAGATGCACACAGGTGGATTATATCTTATGTAGGAGGGCCAGTTTGAAGGAGACTGGGGACTGTAAAGTGGTGACCAGGAAAGTGTAGTGAGGCAGCATAGGATAGTGGTTTGTAAGATGATGTTGGTGATCAAGAAGAGGAGGAGGTGTGTGAGGGCAGAACCAAGGATCAAATGGTAGAAATTGAAAAAGTGTAATTGTGAGGTGGAGTTCAGCGAAGAGTTAAGACAGGCACTGGGTGGCAGTGAAGAGTCTCCAAATAGCTGGATAATTACAGCAGAGCTAGTAAGGGAGATGGCTAGAAAGGTGCTTGGTGTGACATTTGGACAGAGGAAGGACGACAAGGAGACATGGTGGTGGAATGAGGAAGTACAGGAGTGTATACAGAGAAAGAGGTTGGCAAAGAAGAAGTGGGATTGTCAGAGAGATGAAGAAACTAGACAGGAGTATAAGGAGATGAGGTGCATGGCAAAGAGAAAGGTGGTGAAAGCTAAGGATAAGGCATATGAAGAGTTGTATGAAAGTTTGGACACTAAGGAAGGAGAAAAGGACCTGTACCAATTGGCTAGACAGAGGGAACGAGCTAGGAAAGATGTGCAGCAGGTAAAGGTGATAAAGGATAATGAGGGAAACATACTCACAAGCGAGGAGAGTGTGTTGAGGAGATGGAAAGAGTACTTTGAGGGGTTGATGAATGAAGAGAATGAGAGGGAGAGAAGGTTGGATGATGTGGGGATAATGAATCATGAAGTGCTATGAATTAGCAAGGAGGAAGTAAGGATAGCTATGAAGAGGATGAAAAATGGAAAGGCTCTTGGTCCAGATGACATACCTGTGGAAGCATGGAAGTGTTTAGGTGAAATGGTAGTGGAGTTTTTAACCAGATTGTTTAATGAAATTTTGGAAAGTGAGAGGATGCCTGAGGACTGGAGAAAATGTGTTTTGGTACCGATTTTTAAGAATAAGGGTGATGTGCAGAGCTGTAGTAACTACAGAGGGATTAAACTGATCAGTCACAGCATGAAGTTATGGGAAAGAGTAGTGGAAGCTAGGTTAAGAAGAGACATGATGATTAGTGATCAACAGTATGGTTTCATGCTGGGAAAGAGCACTACAGATGCAATGTTTGCTCTGAGAGTGTTGATGGAGAAGTACGGAGAAGGTCAGAAGGAGCTGCATTGTGTTTTTGGAGACTTAGAAAAAGCATATGACAGGGTGCCTAGAGAGGAGTTGTGGTATTGTATGAGGAAGTTGGGAGTGTCAGAGTAGTATGTAAGAGTGGTACAGGATATGTACGAGGGTAGTGTGACAGTGGTGAGGTCTGCTGTGGGAGTGAAGGATGCGTTTAAGGTGAAGGTGGGATTACATCAAGGATCAGCTCTGAGCCCTTTCTTATTTGCAATGGTAATGGACAGGTTGACAGACAAGATCAGACAGGAGTTGCCATGGATTATGATGTTTGCAGATGACGTGATCTGTAGTGAGAGTAGGGAACAGGTGGAAGAGACCCTGGAGAGATGGAGATATGCTCTAGAGAGAAGAGGAATGAAGGGTCAGCAGGACTACAACAGAATATATGTGTGTGAATGAGAGGGAGGATAGAGGAATGGTGATGATGCAAGGAGTAGAGGTGGTGAAGGTGGATGAGTTTAAATACTTGGGATCAATAGTTCAGAGTAATGGTGAGTGTGGAAGAGAGGTGAAGAAGAGAGTTCAGGCAGGATGGAGTGGGTGGAGAAGAGTGTCAGGAGTGATTTGTGACAGTCGAGTACCAGTAAGAGTGAAAGGGAAGATCTACAAGAGGGTAGTGAGACCAGCTATGTTATATGGGTTGGAGACAGTGGCATTGACAAAAAGGCAGGAGTTAGAGCTGGATGTGGCAGAGATAAAGATGTTAAGATTTGCACTGGGTGTGACGAGGGTGGACAGGATTAGGAATAAGTATATTAGAGGGTCAGCCCAGGTTGGAAGGTTTGGAAACAAAGCCAGAGAGGCAAGAATATGTTGGTTTGGACATGTGCTGAGGAGGGATGCTAAGTATATTGGGAAAAAGATGCTAAGGATGAAGCTACCAGGTAACAGGTAAAGAGGAAGGCCTAAGATAAGGTTTATGGATGTGGTGAGAGAGGACATGCAGGTGGTTGGTGTGACATGTTATAAATGTTTTAAATTGAATTATGTGATGATATTAGATTGCAGTTAATGAAGCATATTCATATTATCTGCTTTTTATATGTACGTTTTTATTTTTAATCTTTTGAATTTAAGTCAACGCTTTTGCATTATTGTGTATATCTGCTTGAAGTTTTTATGCAGTCACATGCCTTACAGATATTTTAAATATCTGATTATTTAATTTATTTATAAGATGTGGTGTCATGATTCAGACAGTATATACTGGATACCTTGAATTAACTGTTTTTTGGCTTGAAGAAGCCCAGTCGGGTGAAAGCGCTTGCCATGTTTGTCTTTATAACCAATAAATAGAGTTATATTTTATTTGGAGATCGTTCTTGCTGATGGTGAAGTGAATACTGCCTTTTTTGTTAACAACACGCAACTTTGTATATGTGGATTATTTTACTCTGCCGATCAGTACTCATGTGTTTTTTTCTCATTTTAATCTATATTACATACGGGAGATTTGACTTTGGGGATGCAGAACTTGTCGTTTTATACTCTATAAAATGCACTCTGACAGTGCTTAATTCAGACTTTTGCAGTGGCACTAGTGTTAAGTACTGTGTTCTCTAGCTTGTGTAGCTGGATAGGGAGGGATTCTAATCTCACAGCAGTCAACTTGTGTGTGTGTGTGTGTGCAGACTCATGTCACCATAAGCCTACTGACTGCTGTCTTCCTTCAACTGTCAGTCAGAAGAGAGTTTTTCCACCAGAATGTGAGTCCACAGCTACATCAGACACTTCTCCCAACATCTTCTTCTCAGCATACACTGATGATGTTGTCTTCTATAAAGAGCACTCCGACAGAGTGCAGGCTAGACTTCTGCAGTGGCGCTAGTCTTATGTTGTACAGAATCCAGCTTACGTATCTAGACAGGTATGGTGTTTGAACTGGGCCTCAGTCAACTGTTGTGAGATGGTGGTATACTACAGTCATTGTATGATGCTTTGAGTCTCTACATAGCTCCCTGATTCCAGCATTCCCTTTTCCCCTCTCTCCACATAACAGTCTTTCTGCGGAACACTGAGAATGACATCATCTCAAAGACGCATGTACACATTGTAAAGCAAAGCCCCTTCATGGCCCTCTACAAGCCATCTGCATACCACTGGATGTGTGATTGCTTATTCACTCATGGGGCTGTGCCCATGGACAGAGAAAGTCTGTAATAAAATCAAACATATTCACATACCCCTGCTATTTTCCCTCACCTAGAGATAGCAATTTGGGTTTAAATGAGATAATAGTGGCTAGGATTGTATGGGCTCTTGTCTATTAGCCTAGTAATGCCCTCTGATCCTATGAACATTGCACATATCAATGTTATCACCCATGTGTGCTATGTTAAGTAGTGAATATCCTGTAGTCCTACAACATCATATTCCAGTCTGGGATTTGAGCTACTGTACTGATGCCCTCTGCTGCCATTTGTATATTGTTGTCTTACTTAGGCATGTGTTCTGATAGTGGAGTATATCCATATTCTACACAGTTCTCATTCAACATAACAGTGACCACAATGTGGCGCAGGTGTGCATGAGTATACCTAGCATCTGGAGGTGTTATTTGACATACAGCTAGATTACGTCATAGTGATTAAATGGGCACATACTCCTGGGTACATCAACATCTTGTAATGCTGTTATACACACAAATATATGACATTTTGAGATTCACTTGCAACCTTGCTGAATTAATTGTATGCACTATTGTGTTGCTATTCACAAGGATCATACAGGTGTTCTCCAGCAGCACTGTGTGACTGTCATCATTTGTGCCATTAACTGTTCTGCATGAATC
This sequence comes from Protopterus annectens, assembly GCF_019279795.1. Lineage (NCBI taxonomy): Eukaryota > Metazoa > Chordata > Ceratodontiformes > Protopteridae > Protopterus > Protopterus annectens. Next base: position 1,858,091,247 of record NC_056735.1, on the reverse strand, counting down.
ACATCCACCTCAGGTGTAATGTGTGTCCATATGGCGTCAGGACCCTCACCCACACATTTCCACTGATAAACATATAGGTATATGATGTACAACTGACATAATGATGTGAAATATTTAGAGTCGTTTGACTGCATTTACAGTTCCACTGTGTCACATGTGATTCATTCCCAAGGTTTATTTGGAGGTGATATATAGCTTGAAGTTCAATTGTAGCATAGGTACAACTATAGTATGACTGTACTACATCATGGACGTACCACTACATTAAATCAGTATTATCACTTGATAGTTTGCATGAACACATATGGGATTTTATGGCAGTATAACACTTTCACTGGCAATGTAAGAGGGGAACTGATCATGTAGCACATGTGGTGAGTTTTGACATGTACTTATAGAGTGTGCTCCATGTATTGTTTGGTATGTCTACAATATTACAGTGACAGCTTCCTCAATCGTTGACACTTGACTTTGCACTGCTGTACCTTCTGTGCACATGGACATAGTTGATACATTGCCACCAGTCTCATATACTGCCATACCATTCATTATCACACATCACTTCTTAATTCACACATCACTTGCAGATGCTTCAGACAATATCCATTGCTATTACATGTGGCACATGAATGCAATATCCAGCTGTTTGTAGGGAATCCACTAATAATACTGTGGTGTTTGTATGTGCTGTTATCTGCATGACCAATACCTACATCAGGCAGGGATGTTTTAGTCAAGTGCATCATATCTGGCACATTGAGCTCCTACATCTGGTAAACCCTACAGAACTATTTCATGAACTTTAGTCGTACTTTGACTTAGGAATGGGGTCCATTCCTGTCATGGTATTAGAAACCCAAAAGATTGGAGAAATTAAAAAAGACAGAAACTATTCTCTGGGATGCATACCCATTAGGATTTGATAGTACAGACTTTCCTTCAAGGTGTTCTAGATGCATTGTGATACGTCTTTGTGTATTGCACCCAGTAATTACACAGCTCAGTGACAATGTTCATGGCATGGGTTTTGATTTTTGCAGGGGGGAATGCCATGTAAACCTCTCAGCTTGCCAGAATTGCCTCTGATTTCAACTCCATGTTTACCACTGTCCCTCTTAACCCCTACAAAAAGTGGTCATGTTTGGGGAAGGGGTGGTAAATGCCCCTTATAAAATACTGACAATCTTTACAGTTGTATATATCTGTCACTGCAGAACATGTATAATAGTTTAATGGTCATAATATTTTAATAGTATCCATGATTGTGCCTGTTTCTTTCTGTTGCTATGTGTCCCTGATTGGATGAGACCTACAGTGACATGTCAGCTATATTCAAATGAGTCATTTTGCAGATCTTCTGAGTATGCACATACCCCCTATTGTATATACCATCCTTATTAAGTGTCATCTCCAGTGAGCATGTCATCAATACTTACATCACAACTGTTCACCTCCATTGACTATCTTTGCATGACCATCACATACATACTATTGTGTGTGTTTATATCATAATATACTTGTTCAGGAGGTGCAAACAGTTGTACATACTGTGCTGTCTATGTATGTGCATGCTATGCTACTGACTTGTCTTGGAAGTGTACATACATTGACATATGTTATCTTGGGAACATTTCCATATTTACCATGCCGTCTTCCTCTTTATTCATTCTTATCATTCATGTCTGTGCACATTTTCATCAGCAAAATTGGCCTGAATTTGTCCATAACAGTCTTAAAAAAAGAAAAACATCATGGGCATTCAGAACTGCCATATAGCTGAAACAACTGATGTCCTTAAGGGGCCATTTGCATATATCCCATGCGCCTCTAATACAAGAGGTTTAAGGAACCACACACTGGAAACTCTAGCTTGGCTACATTTTTCTTGCAGTTTTTACTGACTGGTTAGCAAAATTAGGAAATAGAAGCTATGAAAAGGATCACTATGTTCATATAATACCCTGATCATCAGTTAGCTCTTCAGCTTTTGCTAGCTCAAGGAAAGGTCCAAGAAAAGCACATTACAGACTTATTCAGAACCTGATAAGAAACTAAAAAAATGTTGTACTTCAGCTTAGTATAATTAGTGAGCACCATATTCTGAAAGATTTCCATCATTTTATATGTGACATCATTTTATATGTGACATGTCCACAATGCATGCTGGGTTTATATGACATCAGATAATCTAAGAGTCTTTAAATACAAGAAATTTGATTTCAAGATCTTGCAAATGCCTTGAAAATAAAAATAAACCTACAATTCTATACTCTGCTGATTTTACTCCTTCACATTTAATGGTTCATTTCCAGGTGCTATTCCTGTTGAACATACAGTGAAGAGAGTAGAGGTATTTATCAGGTAAACACTGACTGATGTAAAAAGAAATGCCAATGAATAATAAGGGCCAGAGATGCTTATAATTATGTGCTTTACTAAAGGCCAAGAGAACTATTCTGAAGCAGTGATAGAAACACTTCAGCAAAGATTCAAGACACTTAAACACATAATCTAAAGTGTAACTGATCTACAATGACTGCTTCATAGAGGGGAAAAAAAAAAAGAAACTAAATGATCCGATGTTTTGTTAAAAGTTTTTTAATACAGAACTATCATCTTGTGATGTGCCATACTTCTGTGTTAAAGCATCAAAGGGACTAGTAACAATATGTCAAATTAGCAGACAAGCAGTCTGCAGAAGTATGAGAAAAAATTCTGGTAAGTTCAGCAGTGAAAAATAATTGAGATGGATATGAGAGCATTAATGAAAAATGCACTTTGGAGAAAGAAGACAGACTGATGGCAGTGACAGGTGATTATACTCGGGGAAAACTGCTACATGAAAGAAGCAAAAACAGCAAGCACAGTAGTACAGGAAGAGCTCTGAACTCGGCTCCCTTTGAAAGACTGCAACTCCCAATGTTATTGACAACAGCCATGTGTTCAAAAGTTTTCTTCTTCCTCACATAATCAACTTATTATCTAAGGAAGAAAATACTTCAAGTGAACAGCCAGCGACCTCAGAAACACATTTGTATGAAGTCAACACATCAAACTGATTTTTCTTTTGGTATTAGTCACTAATAACATTTCAGAAATGATAATCATTAGTTTACTGAAATATAATTTAAGATGGAAGCAGTTGCTTCTTCATATACACACACACACACGCATATACAAGCACATGTGTGCATGAGCACACGCACATGCACACACACACACACACACACACACACACACACACACACACACACACACACACACACACACACACACACACACACACTCAAAACACACATTTGTTTTAAGAGGAAAGGAACCCTAAACTGTATTACAATAAAACTTTTTTTGGTGTAGTATATCCAGGAATCTACAGAAGTGTTTGTGTGTGTGTGTGTGTGTGTGTGTGTGTGTGTGTGTGTGTGTGTGTGTGTGTGTGTGTGTGTTGGGAAGGAGGGGGGGCACAATTGGAAGTCAGTAGTAGGGTGGGGGTGGGAAATTGAACTCTGGGGGTGGGGTATTGTGAAAATTTCATCTTGTGCTCTGACAATAAGAGTGAAAAGACAGCAATATAAATTAAGGTGTACCTCATTGTGGTGTGACTGTGGAAGAGGAAGCAAGTAATGCCTGCCCACTGGAAAGTACTGGTTGCTTCAAGGTATCCATGGATATGATGAAAACCTTCACAACTCTTAAGAGGTTGAAGGCTGTGGCTTTGACCTCTCCCTTCCTGGCATTATCTACTTCTGGGGGAATGTCTGGGTCTACCGGTGGAAGATGGCTTGATGGTCATTGGGAAAAGGTGGCCAAAGAAAATAATTAAAAATGTGTGCTCACTTCAAGTTTGAACATACAGCAATCATTTTATGGCCTAGTGCTGTGACAAGAATGTACGAAGTTTGCCAAATGTTGTCTATGTTTTATTGTTTGTATCTGTGTGTACATCCCTAATTAAAACCAATCTGTGAAAGAAGTACTCTTGAAGAATCGCTACTTGGAAGATGAAAAATGAGACCATGAAAAGATACAATAATACAATTCAGCCATCAAAACTATTTTGGCAGTAGTTTTATTCTGCATTCAGAATCCCAAAACTTAAATACTGAATCTACAACACTAGAAAAATAGCTTTGAACAAATTTGCAGAGTCAACTTTGCATGGGGGTGGGGGTGGGGAGGGGGATTCACTGCATATTCAGTGCATTCTTCCTATAGATTAAATTACTGCCATTCCAACGTTTATCAACAAGATCGACCTGACATCAGAGCTCACGTGGCAAGGGAAATGACCTGATATCAGAGCTCACATTTCCTTAGTATTCTGTCCTAAAACAATAAGTGAGAAGGTCACTGAAAAACCAATCAGTAAAAACAAAATGAAAACTCCAGCAAAGCTAGAACTTCCACTGAGTGACCTCCCAAACCTCTTGTATCACAGGCACATGAGATATATGCAAATGACCCTTATGAACATCAGGTGTTTCAGCTAACTGGCGATTCTGAATGCCCATGACTTGTTTCGTCATTTTAATGGACAATTTCAGGCCAGTAAAGCAAATTGTCCATTAAAACGATGAAACAAGTCATGGGCATTCAGAATCACCAATTAGCTGAAACACCTGATGTTCATAAGGGTCATTTGCATATATCCCATGTGCATGTGATACAAGAGGTTTGGGAGGTCACTCAGTGGAAGTTCTAGCTTTGCTGGAGTTTTCATTTTGTTTTTACTGATTAGTATTCTGTCCTGGTTACTGCTAATGTATAATTTATAAGAGTATGAGTGCAATGCAATACCCTTTTCATCTGCTGATTTTTGCAGTCCCATGATGTTTCCTTTAAGAAGCAGTATATGATACCGTAACTCTTTTTTTATTATTATTGTCCATGTAAGTATATTCACAACTAACCAAACTGAAATATTTATATATCAAAAACATTGAAACGTGACAGTAAAGAATGAAAAAAAGTAACAATCATGGCCACATAACTGTGTTTTCTATCGTGTTAAAGAAATAGCAAAAGCATGAACCTTAACACACCAGATTCCAACAAAGTTCAACCAGATTCCTGCAAGAAGTGAACTAAGATGACTGGGGGAAGGGGGCTAAGGGGATGCTAAACAAAACTACAGAAAATAAGTGAAAAAAACATTAAATTTACTCCTATGTTTCATGTAACTTGCTATATAGCAATAACATCTACATTTTAAACTTATTTTTTCTGTACTACATCAGTGGGACCAACTCACCTTTCAGACAGGAACAGGCAACACCCTCTGAAACAGTGAGGACAGCCACAGCCATAAGGAAAGTAAATTGTTGACTGCAGATGCATAGATCAGTGACAGTATGGACTTCACAAAAAAAAAAAAAAAAACACCAGAAACTAAACACAAAAATACAGACTCATTGGCTAAAATAAGTCCAAAGTGACATGTTATACTTTTTATCTAAAATGTGAATTCATGTGTAGCAATGCTTGTTTCACATGTTTACTATCTACTCCTCTTCTTCTTCTTCGTCTTTTGGCTGTTTCCCGGTTAGGGGTCGCCACAGTGGATCACCTGTCTGCTCATGATTGGCAGTGGAATTTTAGGATGTAGAGCTGCCAGCCCAGTGCCTGACCTTCCACAGAAGGCACACATATGCACACACTCATGCCTAGGGCCAATTTAGAGTATCCAATCCACCTACAGCATGTCTTTGGGATGTGGGAGGAAACTGGAGCACCCGGAGGAAACCCACGCGACCACAGGGAGTCCTATGCAGACTCCGCACAGAAGGCACCCCAGCCAAGAATCGAACCAGAGAACTTACTATCTACTCCTCTAACTATGGAAAATGCTGTTTTTAGCAACATTATTATCATCCAACTAATTGTCAGTAAACATTTGAAGGTATAGAAAATTTTACCACAATCCCAGCATCAGAATTTAAAGTGCTCTTACACGTGTCATGATAGCTTCCCATTTCAAAATATGAAATCAAAGACTACAGATCTGTAACCCTTTTAAAACACTGTTATAAACATCATAATCACAACATCAAATGCAATCAATTGTGAAATGTAAATTAAAAGAGAAAATTTGAAAAAATATATTTACTTTGAAGAATCTATCAAGAACACTGCCTTCAAAGCAAAAGGATGTCTGCTATTACTCACTCTTATAATTTCTTAATAGAACCTGTTTATTATTGCATTCTGGACTAACCTTGTACCAGAAACAATGACAAATATGCTTCATGTGTGTTATTATCTGATTAAATGTATTTATGCTCCTGTGGCTAGTAAAGCTAACTGTTAATAATGTGAAACATTTTTGGTAATGAAAAGGGCTGGGTCATTGCCCGGTGTTTTTGCATTTGTAAACATTCAAGCTGTTTATTCCAAAAGTGCTTAAATTCAACATTACAGCCTGCATTTTGGGGAAAAGAGAGTGGGAACTGACTTAGATAGGCATTCTGCCTATCCATCTAAAATGTGGAAACTCGCATCTTAATAATTCCAAACTTGTATACCTAGCCCAGTCTCTTGTTAGCTGCTTTGTTTCCAGTTTAAAGGCTGTAAAGCATAAACACCCAAGAGTCACATATAGTGTAATACATATAGGTTCATAGGTTCATAGGTTCATAGGTTCATACTAGGCTATCTGCCCAAGGGCATTTATAAGCCTAGCCCATAGTTATGTGGCTTTCGCCACCCCTTTAGTTGAATAAAACTATGCCTATCATTTTCTGTGCCTCTGTCAAGCAGTGACACTGAAGTAATCCTGGGTATATCTGCATCTCCCATCCATTGGTCAAGATTCCTCTTGAACAAGGCCAGCGAGTGCTCTGCCTCACATGTACCGATTTTTTGTTCCACAGCATAGGAGTCTCTGGGTGATGAATCTGTCCCTCCAGCACGTTCTATTTATAACCGTGTCAAGGTTTAAGTCTCCGCCCTTGTGGTTCTGAGGGATCTAGATTTTTGAGGTGAAGCATATTCATCAAATCTGGGTTTGACATGGCCTTATATGTCAGGCACAGGTCACCTCTGAGCAAGCGGTATGAGACTGAATAAAGCTGGAGTTCTTTCAGTCGGGCAGCATAAGACATATTTTGAGACCCTTTATCCTTTTGGTGAGGAACTTTTGGGGCCTTTCAAGCTGCATCAGGTGTCTGGTCAGATACATTCCGAGCGGGCATTGTACTCAATCATAGGTCTAATGAGTGATGAGTACAGGGGACGATGACCTCCCTTGATCTAGATGTGAATCCTTTCATGATCAGTGGGCGATATATAGAAGGTTTTCCTAACTACTTTAGCAACATGAGTGTCAAACGAAAGACTACTGTCAACTTGGGTCCCCAGATCCCTGATGACTTTTCTGTGCTCAGTGGATTGTCACCTATATATTAGCTAGGGGTAACCTTGTTTTTCCCCAAGGGTATGACTATGCATTTTGGCGTTTAACTTCGTGGCATGGCGTTTAACTTCAGGCCATGGCTCTGCACCAGTTATCCGCTTCTGTGAGGCCCTTCTGGAGGATATCTGTGTCAGATGTGTTTTCGACTTATGGGCCCCAGTTTGCAGTCATCTGCAAACTTTGTCAGCCATAACCCTCCTGTGTTTGCTTGTACTTCAGAAAGTAGTAGATGCCTAACAAGAGGACCCAGGACTGAGCCCTGTGGGACACCACTTGTGACAGGCTTTGAGTCTGACATGGCTCCAGCAACTCTGACCCTGTGGGTTCTGTCGCTAGCCAGTTTGCAACCCATCTTGTGATGTATGGGTTTACATTCAAGCTGATGAGTTTTTCGATGATACCCCTGGTGGGGTATTGTGTCGAAGGCCTTTGCCAGGTCGAGGTAGGCTGTATGGACTGCCTTCCTCATCAATGGCCTTGGTGACTGTCTCAAAAGTCAACCAAGTTTAAGAGGCAGGATCTGCCTTTGACAAAGCCAAACTGGGTTGGATGCAAAGTCTGCAAGTTCCCTATGTCTTTATTTATGAGTTCCATTATGATCCTCTCCATGGCTTTGCAGATAAGGCTTGTCAATCTAATGGGCTGGTAATTTCCAGGGTCTGTGGAGGCACCGCCCTTATGAAGTGGGACCACAGTCAGCGTGCGCACCCTCTGGTAAATGATGTCCTGAGGTGAGGCTAAGATTAAACAGCTGTCCTAAACTGTGGGTTTAACTGTTCTGAGTTCATGAAGCACACAGCCGGGGACACCATCCGTCCCATGGATGCTGTGTTTTTGCCTTAGTGAGGGCAGTTCTCACCTGGGCGTTGAGATGTTTGGGGGCTACAATCCTCTGGAATAGATATCTCTCCTTTGGGGAGGGGGGAGAAGTTTGCACTGAACCTGTCAGCCAGTATGTTAGCAATGTGTGTAGGTTCAGTAATTTTCACATCATTTTGTACTAATTCTGAGCATATCTGGGAGTTTCCTCCTAGGTTTCTAACATAGCTAAAGAAGGCTAAAGAAGGCCTTATGATTGTCTTTAGAGTCCTTGGCGATTTTTCTCTCAAAATTTGCCTTGGATGATTTTATGAGAGCTCTTAGTTTTTACTTATAATGATCAAAGGTGTCTTACCTTCAAGGATTTTGTTGTAGAGCTTGTTTATGGCTGGGGTCCACCAGACTGGACGCTTGCCTTTGGTACAGAGAGTCTTAGTTTTGTTTGGGATTGCCTGATCCATGCAGTCCTGTAGGTGCTGGTAGAAGGCATTTGTAAGTGATTCAGCGGTTTGAGTAATGTTTACCACTGGCTCAGGGGCCTTAAAGGAGACCACACTAGTTTTTAGAAGTGAAATCGGCTTTGAGAAGTTTTTCACTGTGGTCTTTTTGTTTCAGGTGGGGGCGGATGAGGACCTCCAGCGAGATTAGTTTATGATCTGATCTCACCAGTGAGGGGTATACTTCGGTTGTGAACATTTTGATCCCATGTTCGTGATGATGAGATCAAGTATGTTTCACCTCTTGTGGGATGGTGACTAGTTGTTCCATGGCATTTGAGTTTATGAACCCAGGAATCTATGGGTTAGAGTGTTCGGGCTTGAGTAGTGTTCCCAGTCTATATTAGGTAGTTGAAGTCACCTAGGTATGATGGTGTTTGGAGATACATTTATCCCTCCAATGTTTTCAGGAAGGCCATGTGAGGTTCCTGAGTTTGAGAGGGTGGCCTGTAACATGCTACAAATTGCAGAGCAGTCTTGCCTATGGTTAATTGCACCTGGATGGTCTCAGATGCATCGCGCGGCTGCACCCACCTGAGAGTTGTGGGTGTCCTTATGAATATGGACACCCCTCCTTTCTTGGTGTTGTCCGGATTTTTGGGGCCGAACGAGTGATATGAGGTGAAACCTGTTAGTGCTGGGGTGCTCTCAGGAGCCTTGAACCAGGTTTCTGTCACACAGCACAGACATCGTGTTCTCCATATTGAGAAGGGGCCGAAAAAAAGGTGCATCTTGAGATTGAGACTTCTGGCATTGAGCAGCATTACCCTTAGTTTTTTTCCTTTTTGGTGTTCTAGGGTGGTAGGTTTAGAATTTGAGCCTTGCCTAAAAAAGGCATATGTTGGTAAAACACCACCTAATGCAGTTGAACAGCAGTGCATAAAACAAATATATTTAGGGCTGCAGGCACTTTTTCCATCACTTTGCATTACAGTGGTCTATTCTATAGTGTTGAAACTGCCAGTCTCCCCATCCACTACACAGACCTTTATACTGCTTTAGCTGAATCTAATTTAGCACTTTGGCATATTCTACTTGAGCAGAGCAAAATTTCCCTGGAAAAGCAATTCCCACAGCCAGACACTTCTGGTGAGACTTTTTCAACCTGCAAAGAACAATACTGAAACACTGACTAGCCTCTAACTAAAGGAACATATTTTTACAATAACAGCCTTCTGGTCATGCCTCTCATTTGTCCAGATTTTCACAGAATCAGATTTTGCTTTATATTTTGTTCTGCTCCTCATAAAATTTGTTTTCTGGCAAATCATTGAGGATTGTAGTTGGTCAGCAATGACATAAATTTCAGTTTTAGAGTTAATGCCCTTCATAAAATGCATGCTAACACAAATACATTTTTAGATAAATACCAAGTTAGATGCCTTTGTGGACAATTTTATGTCTAGTCAATTTCTTTTTCAAAGGTGAGGATCAAACCTTGTACTTTGTGGTTGTGAAGTGGACACCTTAAGCATTATACTGACTCTTCCCTACTGTTATTCTAAATTCTATAAATATATAAACTTAATAAATCCTGTTATGCTAGCAACTTTCTAAATTTATAAGAGCAATATTTAAAATATGTCTCTATTTTGGACCTTTGCCCCTCTCCCTATTATTTTAGGCTTTGCTCAGATTTCTTGCGCTAAGAGATTAAGAGGTATGTTTCTATTAGGCTGAGCAGACCTCAGGCAAATGCTGCTCCCATAAAAACAAAATTAAATGTAGTAACCCAGCTGAAACAATCAAAGTAGCAAGAACTTCTCTTTCTCTCACTACCCATTCTACTGCATAGATCGTGTTTAAGGTGAGGTATTACATTTCACTGAATTACCTGATTGCCCACTCCTCTCAGCTTTGTTGATCTCCAGCTAGTGCAGCTGCAGTGGCTCCATATTTAAAAGCACTTTTCCACTCCTTGACACAAATGAATCCAGCTCCCTCCAGCTGTTTCATTCTATAGTAAGGTAAACTGTTGTCCTGTATAATTTCTTACCATAACATGTTAATTACTTTATTCCTGATCAGGCTAGCCCTCATTATTTCCTTTGCCTTTGAAACATATTTACCTCAAAACTGGGAAAAGACAGATTTATTGTCATCTGCTGATGCATCCCTCTCTGCTCAGTCTCACTTCCCTCAGCTTCATTCTGCTCCCACACCTTACTCTCATATTCTGCTCACTCCCAATTATACTGGATCCCTATCAGATGATCGAAGCTTCAAAACTTTGAAATTCATATAGTCGGGACCATATGATCAAAGTTTTGAAATTTTGAACATTTTGAATGGAGATCATGGTACAGCGTGGATCAGGAAATTTGCCTTTTTCCTCAGTGTAGTGTGATCTCAGAGTTGGTATATTTAATTTGCAGGGGGGTGGGGGTGCAGGGAGGCTTGCCACCCTGCAAAAATGTAAAAAAAGACATTTTTTTGTTTTTATTTATATTTTTCAATGCTCAGATTCCCAAAAATTCTATCATATGGTCCTGACCATATTATTTTCGTATTTTTGGAACTTCAGTCATCTGATAGGGATCCTTATACTACACGTTTGCTTAAACAGCTACTTCCCTTTTACTCACCAACCATTCACAACCCCACTAAATACAATTCCTGTTACAACCTTTACCTCCTCCTTCAGTATCTTTTCTTCCCAGCTCTTCCTAGGAATTACTTAACCCCTCCCTCCCCTGCCTAATCTATTTGTTCCTCCCCTTCCCCTATAGTTTTTAGCCCCACACCTGTGACATCACCAACATACTTGTGACCCACTTACATTAATTTTATCTTAACATTTAATCCAAATACAATGCTAGTCCCAGCCCTTGCACTATTTCTTATCATCCCTATTCTGCTCACAGACCACCATATCACGCACTATACTTTACCCTTGCACACTAAATCTACAACTACTGATACTCCCATCTCACCCAATCTTACTCTGACATAAGCCCAAAACTTTATCATATCAATTTCCTTTATCTATTACCGTCTTCCCCATATTCAGAACATCTCAAGCCAGAAGTAGTTACCAAACTAGTAAACTACACAAATTATTCAAAGTCATCTTCAGTTTACTTTTGTGCAATGGGGGTATCCACTCAAAGCCAGGGACCCCCCATCTCCCATACAATCAATCAACACATCATACAAACACTCAGTCAATATAAATATACTAAAACTATTTCATATAAATGTCCAGAGCATATGTAATAAAATCACCTGCGTACATGCCTGGATTGAATCATGTAATCTTGACATTCTAGCAATAACTGTAACATGGTTAAGAATGACTATAGCCTCTGAAGAGATTTTGCCACGTGGTTACAGATTAGTATACACTGACTGTGCAAACAAATCGTGTGTCATTGCACTAATCTACCAAAATAACCTCCAGCTTTCTCTGTACAATGAATTACATCTTTCTTAAACACAGAAATCCTGATTTCCCTCCTAAAGAGTAAACGCTAAGTCTATTTGCATAATAGCCCTCTTTATCCCACACCCTAGTAGTACAAACTGTAACATATTGGAAGAAACATTCCTAGTCATTCTCCAATATACCACTTGGAACTGTTATCCTAAGTGATGTAAACATCCCTTGGTGTTCTACAACACTTTAAAATCGATTTCCTTGTATAAACTTCAGCTTCACTCATTTAATCAACTTCAGCAGTAGACACAATAAATCCACAAGTTCACCATCCATAGTAGACTAGACAAAACAACATCAGTCAGACAGGAGGTCTACCAGATGCCCTAAGTAGCCACCTTCCCATATTTGATCTCTGCTCCATAACCAAAAACAAGTTAGCAGTCTACAAGCCTCTCAGAAATCATTCTAACTTCAATAAGGATTCATTTCTTTAATTCCTCCAAGCTTACAGTTGGAGTGCACTGAAATTCCTACCACTAAATGAAGCTGTCTACCACTTTAACAATACTTTTCTAAACATCCAAAATTCGCATGCCCATTCAGGCACAAAAGAGTCATATCTACCACAGTCCCCTGGATCACTCTGCCTACTTAACAACTCGTGTACCTATGATATAAAGCTCAGAACACCTGGTAAAAGGAAAGACCATAACCAACTACCAGCTTCACCATCAACTTTGTAATAAAAAAGCCCAAATAAATTCACACAAAAAACTTATTTCCTTTTCCAACTGACCCACCCCACAAATTCTCCTATTCTGGTCTACCTTTTCTAAACTTTTAAACCCAGGCAAACCTTCATAACCTAACCCTCTTCCCACTGCATGTGCCTTCAATGTAGTTTGTTCCTATAACACACACTTTATCAATACTGCTACCTCTTTCTCTCAAACTCTAACCACAGTAGAGACACAGGTCTGGCTCCAACCTACCATTCTGACCCACTTACATTAATTTTATCTTAACATTTAATCCAAATACAATGCTAGTCCCAGCCCTTGCACTATTTCTTATCATCCCTATTCTGCTCACAGACCACCATATCACTATACTTTTACCCTTGCACACTAAATCTACAACTACTGATACTCCCATCTCACCCAATCTTACTCTGACATGAGCCCAAAACTTTATCATATCAATTTCCTTTATCTATTACCATCTTCCCCATATTCAGAACATCTCAAGCCAGACGTAGTTACCAAACTAGTAAACTACACAAATTATTCAAAGTCATCTTCAGTTTACTTTTGTGCAATGGGGGTATCCACTCAAAGCCAGGGACCCCCATCTCCCATACAATCAATCAACACATCATACAAACACTCAATCAATATAAATACACTAAAACTATTTCATATAAATGTCCAGAGCATATGTAATAAAATCACCTGCGTACATGCCTGGATTGAATCATGTAATCTTGACATTCTAGCAATAACTGTAACATGGTTAAGAATGACTATAGCCTCTGAAGAGATTTTGCCACGTGGTTACAGATTAGTATACACTGACTGTGCAAACAAATTGTGTGTCATTGCACTAATCTACCAAAATAACCTCCAGCTTTCTCTGTACAATGAATTACATCTTTCTCAAACACAGAAATCCTGATTTCCCTCCTAAAGAGTAAATGCTAAGTCTATTTGCATAACAGCCCTCTTTATCCCACACCCTAGTAGTACAAACTGTAACATATTGGAAGAAACTTTCCTAGTCATTCTCCAATATACCACTTGGAACTGTTATCCTAAGTGATGTAAACATCCCTTGGTGTTCTACAACACTCTAAAATCAATTTCCTTGTATAAACTTCAGCTTCACTCATTTAATCAACTTCAGCAGTAGACACAATAAATCCACAAGTTCACCATCCATAGTAGACTAGACAAAACAACATCAGTCAGACAGGAGGTCTACCAGATGCCCTAAGTAGCCACCTTCCCATATTTGATCTCTGCTCCATAACCAAAAACAAGTTAGCAGTCTAAAAGCCTCTCAGAAATCATTCTAACATCAATAAGGATTCATTTCTTTAATTCCTCCAAGCTTACAGTTGGAGTGCACTGAAGTTCCTACCACTAAATGAAGCTGTCCACCACTTTAACAATACTTTTCTAAACATCCAAATTTCGCATGCCCATTCAGACACAAAAGAGTCATATCTACCACAGTCCCCTGGATCACTCTGCCTACTTGACAACTCGTGTACCTATGATATAAAGCTCAGAACACCTGGTAAAAGGAAAGACCACAACCAACTACCAGCTTCACCATCAACTTTGTAATAAAAAAGCCCAAATAAATTCACACAAAAAACTTATTTCCTTTTCCAACTGACCCACCCCACAAATTCTCCTGTTCTGGTCTACCTTTTCTAAACTTTTAAACCCAGGCAAACCTTCATAACCTAACCCTCTTCCCACTGCATGTGCCTTCAATGTAGTTTGTTCCTATAACACACACTTTATTAATACTGCTACCTCTTTCTCTCAAACTCTAACCACAGTAGAGACACAGGTCTGGCTCCAACCTACCATTCTGAAAGTATTCATAATTTCAAATCATTTCTTTACCAAAACCATGTAACAGTACCTCAAGTAAATAAATAAATACATAAATACATGAATAAATAAATAAATAAATAAAATGTCACCAGCACAACTTTACATAACCTTCTCATAGAATATCTATTACTAACAGTTAAAAGCTTATCTTACCCTCTCTCTATCTTAAGGACATGATTAGTCCAGGATGCATACTTCCCCTCCATTTGGAAAATGTCATTCATTCATCCTCCCATTACACAAAAGTGGCCCATCCTCTGATATTTCTACCTTAAGACCAGTGGCTATTCTATCACCCACCTCAAAAATCTTAGAGAAATCTAACCACTCACAACCAGGGCCAGATCCAACAGAAGGCGACCTAGGCAGCTGCCTAGGGCCAAGAGCTGGCTAGGGCCTGACCAACAACATTAGTTTAAAACATCTGATTTTTGCTTTTAAAAAAGCACCTGTTTTTAGCTCAGTCAGAGCAGACGTCCTACTCAGTGTGAGAGCATACACACACACACAGACACACACACACACACACACACACACACACACACACACACACACACACACACACACACACACACACACACACCGTTTTTAGCACACACAGAGCAGGCTTCCTGCTCATTGTGAACACACACATACACACACACACACATACACACAGACACACCAAATGTCCAAACTCAGAGGCATGAGATTTAAAAGGCACGCAGGCAGACCAGATTTTCATACACAACTGGCCTGGGAAATCTGCATTGTTGAAACAGCATCAGATTACTGCAGCACTGAAG
Organism: Protopterus annectens; assembly: GCF_019279795.1. Classification (NCBI taxonomy): domain Eukaryota; kingdom Metazoa; phylum Chordata; order Ceratodontiformes; family Protopteridae; genus Protopterus; species Protopterus annectens. The sequence continues at coordinate 1,858,075,729 of NC_056735.1, read as the reverse complement.
AAAGCATTACAAGGGAAAGTCATGACCATGTACAAAGTGTGTGTGTGTGTGTGTGTGTGTGTGTGTGTGTGATGCTCCAAATTAGGGGACTGTCTAGTTAAGTGACTAACTCAGAGTCACACAAACTTAAACCCTATACCTTAGCTATGGAAGGCAAGACTCTTAATCATCCACACCATCTGTCAGGTGTCCTTCAACTTTCTTCTTTTTTGTGAGTATGTGGTGAATCATAGAGGATTGCACTCTGTCAATGTCAGCCATAAAGTTTCATAGTTCTGTGGTTTACAAAATGCGTGTTGATGCAAAGCCTGTTGTTCTGTTAACTTTTTATTTGATTTAGAGTAGTCTGATCTTAGGTCTCCTATTTTGATGAACATTTCTGATTTTGCCTCAGATTTATGCCTGCCCTGCCCTTGAACATGCCAGTTAATCAGACAGTGCTTTGGGGCTACTGAAATTTTGGGTTAGGCTCCTTGATGGTCCACTGGATTGCAAGCCTAGTAACTATCTATGAAGCAGAGTAGTTACTGTGTAAGGAATCTGATTGCAGTAAACAGGAGCATAATCATATGAGCCATGTTATTTGGATGTGTTCCTTGGTTTCCTTGTTCTGTTGAATGTTGATAGTATGTTTATTATTTAGCTGTGAACAAACTGACAGCATGAAATCTGTGAGTTTAATGTTAATATTTTAACTATGAAAAACATTTTATTTAGCTTGTTTTTTGTAGGCAGACAGGTATGAAATGGAGTATGTATGGATTACAGCAGTTTATCTAGCACTTAGTGCATATGAGTAAAGTGCTGCTTCTTTTAGTACATGGTTTGATTCCTACAGCCTTCATTCGTCTTTTATGTGACTCTGCCAAGTTACTTCACCAGATATCGCTTCTTGGATACTCCTAAAAAAGGAAACGTGTCTAATGGGTTGTCCCAGGTTGTTTGCAAAAGCAATACACATTTTGTCTTTTGAATTCCTGCATCCTTAACATAGCTGTTAATTAGTATTTCACTGTATGCTATGAGAATATGAGTCTCAGTATGTCTCTTGTAATTTAACTGGTTGCCATATGCTTTTTCACTAAATATGAGTTTCCAGTTTATTAAATGTGAGTTTCAAGGATTAGATAAGTTTGCTGTTTCTCGTGCTAAATCTGCTTTCAACCTGAGACTGTTTTGTTTAAAAAAATGTTTGTCAGTATCTTTTCTATAAAATTTGAAATAAAAGTTTAAAATGAAATCCAAATCTCTGCAATGATTGTAAAAGGACAGAAGAAATAGTATGTATACCGTTTTATTATTATTTTTTTATTTTATTTATCCTTTATTGATCAGATTAGTCCCACTAGGCATGTGACCTCATTTCAGGGGAGACCCAAGGTGGTATTTATACTACTAGGGGAAATTTGGTCAGGGCATAAGAGAGGTCCCCCCCAGTCTTTTCTATAGGTGCCGTGGGATCTTTTACATCCATCCTAGCTACCAACAACTCAAGCAGATGGGGCCTCAGTTTAATGTCTCATGCAAAGGAAGACACATGCAATATTGCAGCACCCTATTATGTTGCATTACAGTGTAGGCTATCAGTCTACCAGGTGCAAGAATAGAACCTGCAGCCTTCAGCATCAAAGTTACCTGTTGCATCACTGACAGGTTTAAATATTTATGGTAACTGGGGAGAGACAGTCAAACAATGGGATACTGGTATGGCTGGTCAGGACCTGATTCATTACCTTACATACCACCTAATTTGTCCATAAACTGACTCTGTTGACTCTGGAGGTTTATGCTGCAATAATACAACATCATTAGCCATTTTTCAAGTAGGTCAGACCAGGGCATAGCTCTCAACCAATCAGGGAAAATTCAAAAATAATCAGGGACAATCAATGAGCCTTTTAAAATATTAATACTATTAACATGAGACATTGGTAGAATAAGAGAATGTGAATCAATGCACATTTTCTGAAGTAAAAGAAGTCTATAACTCTAATTACTGGCATCATTCATTAGGGATAATTCGCCACCTTTTCTCTACACATCACCAGTTCCAGGAGAGATTGAGAGGAACAGAGCTAAAATTTGAGTCAAAATCAGGAATGCCTCTGAATATCAAGGATGTAGACACCTTTTTTCAGTTTGTACTCTGAGGTCTACTGCTGCTGCCTCCTCCTGTCATCCACAATTCCTCACCTCCATCATCCATGTTATTCCACTCAGACATAATGACCACACTGTCCTGAGACCTCCATACAAGCCATAGCAATTGTCCCTGCATGACTCTAATGGTTTAAATATGAGGAAAGCTAAATAAATGACCACACTGTCTCCAGTCCTCCACAAAAGGTATGGCAACCTTCTGTTTGTGCATATAACCAGGGCCAGATTTACAGTTGGTGGGCTCCATGGCAAAGTCCTATACTAGTCCTATATCAAAATTTACTTATATCACCTGGACTGTGGAGGAGGCTGTCAGAAGCTCTGAGAGGCCAGATGTTATGTGATAGATTGCATGCCTTAGTTTTGAAAAATAAGTTAACTGTTCTATTCTCCAGCAATATTGTATGTGTTCACAGAAAAATCAGTGATATTTGTCACACACACACACACACACACACACACACACACACACACACACACACACACACACACACACACACACACGAAGACAACCAACTCCAAGCACTGTAAAATGGCAATATTCACTGTGCCCATGATCAGTTGATAAATGTCAGACTTTGACAGTAAAGGCAGGTGAACTAAAGCCATCTGTGCCAGTTGTTGAAAGGTTGTATCTCTTCCCCTTTTGAGATTTCATTACAAACCATTCAGGCATCATGAACAGGGTATTCAACTATAAAACACACCTAAGACTAATTCTAACCTTAGAGTTTAAAGTATTGTATACCTCTGAATTTTGCCCCATAGTTTTAGCTGTTTGAAAGGATTCCATTGTGACCACATCATGTTATAAATGAAAACAAAACATTTTTTTCTGGTGAAATATTCAGACTTTTCTGGCAAAACAGAGATGTTTTCACTTTGTTTTTTTATTTTATTTCATTTACATTTTGGTTACCAGGGTCAAGCACTGATCACAGCATTACCAAATGCAGACTTAGCCCTGGTTACGCTCAAAACAGTAGCAACAAAAATGTAACAAATACACCCAGCAGTGGAACACAAAGGTAATATAAACTGGTCACAAAAAAGACATACCCTCAGATTTAATAAACTCCATGTAGGAATAGTGTAAGTCCTACACGGAGTGAATGGTGACCGGGTCTGCAACTCCCCCTTGGCAGCGTGCCTTGCATATTCATGACGGTGCGCTACTGAGGGAGAGCCATGTGCACGGTTACTGAATCAGTGCTAGGGGGTGTGTTACAGTGTTCGGAGATGTGTAACCAACCCCTGCACTGGCAAAGTGTTGCACAGCACTAGAAGATGCAATTAAAGTATCCTCAGACATTTATGCTTAATTATTTGTATGTATTTCACACAGGGAGTGTTTTACAGTGTTCGTAACACACACCCTGTACTGCCACAGTGCCATACTACATGGAAATTAAATGTGCAAATGTTGGGTTTTCCTTTTATGTTTATTTATTAATTTATTTATTTTTATTTTTGTGTTTGCACAGCATAGTGCAGTGCTTAGGAAGAAACACATGCCAGACATCTATAAATAGAAAATGGATGCTTTTAATTTTTATACAAAAGGTCAAAAGTTTAAGCATAGCTGAGCGGGTTTGTGCAGTGCAGTGTGGTGCTCAGCAGTGCTTAAACGTAATGAAAAGTTATATAGAAATGTATAGCTAAAGTCTGCACAGCACAGTTAACTAAATGGTAAGAGTCATGGCTTCATGTGCAGTAGGTGCACAGTTCAAGTACCAGGACAGGCCATTTGCATCAGAAAGCATTTCTATTTCTATTTTTATTGACTTAGTTACAGCTATTTGCCAACCAGGTTAGTGCAGCTGGTCCAGAATCACAGTGTCAGTGGAGATAAGATGTGAAAACCTCCAGTTAAACACAAGTGTCCAATACATCATAGTCACACCCCAAATTAATGTAATTAAAGTACATAGGGTGAGGTAAAGTAAAATATATACACATAACAATAAAGTATCAATAATGAGTAATTAATGTCAATATATATTTTTCTTATTATTTAAAAATCTTGCTTGCCCTCACCTACATTTTGCTAAGCCAAGAAATGCTTAAGCAGAAGCTGTCTTAGCAAGTCTCAAACACAGGAACCTCTGCAATACAGTCAGAGCAACACACCACTAGGCCAACTCAGCTGTGGGGCAATGTTGTTCCTTTCTAAATATATCATGCAGTACAGCGATGTAACATTAGGGAAAAAAGACACCCCTGCCAAAAATTGAAACAAGGACCATCTGAACTTCAGTCAGAACAACATACCACTAGGCTAAGTCAGCTCTGGGTATTTGCTACTGCTTTTGTAAATATATCATGCAGTACAGTCATGTAATATTAGGGAAATAGACACCCCTCCCAAGTATTGTACCCATGATCTTCTGAATTACAGTCAGAGCAACACACCACTAGGCCAGCTTAGTTCCAAGGAAGTGTAACTGCTTTTGTAAATATATCATGCAGTACAGTCATGTAACATTAAGGAAAAAAGGACACCCCTGTCAAGTATTTGGCCCCGTTCACTGCAATACACCATTAGGAAAACTCAACTCTGTGGAATTACTGGTATTATTATGAAGATATCCTGAGTACCAGTATACTACTTCTACATATAATGTGATAAATGACAGCGTACTTGGGCCTGTGATGCAGACAGTGAACCAGTACACAGCCAAAGACATGTTGATGGATTGACGGGTGGCCTACGATATCAGGTACAGCTGACAACTGCACAGACTGTTGCAGAATATCCACACTTGTGTCACCTATGTCTGGCATGGTTGTCATCAAAGCTATTCTGTCTGCTGACATACTGGCAAGGCAGTGCAGATTGATTTTACAAAAGCATGACAGACAGGTCAGTATCACACGTCATAGCCATCCAAACACACATGTTCATGCCATTCATCTGTAACACACTGCGTACATGCACATATGTCTTGCAACTGCACCTTCCATAATAATTAGTCAGTAGCTCTATCTGTAACATTCCCAGCAATGTCTGACATCTGGATACCCACAGTTCAGGCCCACAGTCCAGTCTGTTGCACGACAACTACATACTTGGCAATACAACCTAGAAATAACTGAGCCCTGCAATGTCCAGCAGACCTAGTTGCAGCTACCACAGTCACTGCCACCCACAGTAGCATGTCAAAGGCCTGGAGGGTGAGACATATGTGACAAATATCAATACATGTCCTAAACCTCTCCTACCACTCTCTGGATGGTACTGCTACTTAACATATGTACCAGAGGCACATGCCTCACCGGCGCTGTAATCCTCACCATATCCATGTTGTGACACGAGAGCTGACACTGCTCCCTCACTGACATATACAGCTTGCTGTCTCCAATGTCTTCATAATCCCCAGTATGACTCCTACCCAGAAAGCAGCAGCTGCAACCTGCCACACATGCAGCTGTATGTTCAGCTGTCTCCTACAGACCTACCATACCTCCCAAACACCTAGAACAGGGCATCCACACAACACCCATACATAAAGTGTTTTAGGGGAGATGTTTGGGTAACAAGAACATGTATCACAGTCTCCCCTACAAACATACACAGCTGATACACCAGCATCAACTGCAGCAGCATGCACAGTCAGATAAAAATGATGTATGACTCACATCTGCCTGTCTCCTTACTGAGCCCAGCACACATTGTTAAACAGTAATCTGCCACATAATCACAAACTTTGTTAACAATGGCTAAACATAGCATGTAACATTGTGGACATAACACATCAATCCAAACAGGGAACAGTATTTCTACCTATCCTCTGTGATCCTGTATCTCCCACACCTCAATAATGTCCTCCTCACAGGCCAGGAAAAAAGCCAAGGCCTATATGAAGGCCTTAATTATAGGACTGTGTTCCCATGCCATTGGCTAATGGCAATGTAACCCAGATGTTCTGGATGCAATTAGCAAGTGGGAGTCACAGATTTGTGCAGAGGCAATCACCTGTTCATGAGAATTACCTACAAAAAGTAAGCTGCTGCCTATAGTAAACATGTCTGACACTTTCTTCATGAAGACAGACTGCGATTCTCTAGGAGACTACAACTGGATTTTGCTCACAAAGGAGTACAGCAATATACTAGGTATGTCATAGAATTAGGCATGTAATGGAATGCAGATGGGGGGATGCAGTCATGGGAAATATGAGTTTAAACAGTAGGTCTCAACCACATTTCTTGGACTGACATGTTGCTGTTAGTCTGCTGTTCAGCACCTACGGCCATCGCTTATGGCTCTGTATGCAGTGACATAGATCACAGATCTGGCCCCTGAGTCACCCCAGCAATGGTCAGCTCACATATGACTGCAACTGGATTGTCTGTTGTACAATACTGACAGTAAGTACTGGGGGATACAGCTGACAAAAAACATCATGCACTGTTAGTAAGCCCCTCTCAGTCTGTGAATGTCATACAGGCTTAGTTCAAAGATTGTCCAGGTGTCCCTGACTGTTCATGACATACTGTGGCTAGGTCACTGTGTACTTCACACTTGTATCTCATTGCCTGACACCTATGGCTAGCATACCTGGTGACCCCCTGCAGCAAGACAGCAGGTTATAGACACTAGTAGTGGGGGACACTGGCTCTGCCTTATATTGAGCATGTAATATAAGGGAATGAATACAATACCAGATATTAATGTACCATTACTGTATTCCCAGGGATCTGGCATGTCACAGACACATTCCTCAAAATCTGGGGACAACCATCACATATTGTCCAACTGGTGTCCAGAAATCCACATTTGTCTGGCAGGGGGTCTACATCTGTCAGGCACATATACATATTCTGCAAACATCTGGGTACTGCAGATGTCAGACAACTACGAGGAGGACACCATACACAACATATGCACTGCTCTCAGTTATTTTGTAGCACAGCTGTTGCTGGAATGGCCACATGCAGTTTTACTACCACTCACCTATTTGTCAGATGTAGGCTGGATGACATGGTACTGTAATGTTGCCCATAGGTGACACCCAACAGTCGATGGCAGTGATGGGTGTGGAGACATAACACAGTCTGTCACAGCACTCAGGCCATATCTGGTATTCCTGGTACCATATGAGGTTACTAGCCTATGGGCCCTGAGCAGCCATATGGCTAGGAAAGATGTTAGCCCATGTGTATGCAAGGCAGCACCTGATGCCCCATTCCAACAGGGACACAGATGGTATCCCAAGGGTGTATGTGCAGTTAACCATCCAGTTATTCAGGTTAAGCCTGCAAAGGTGTAAATAGCTACCCTGCCTGATGTGGACAGGGTGCCCATTCTGCCATAGGGTGACTGTGTGCGATACACATCTGAGCTGCCAACATGCCCAGTAGTTTGAGGGCATGTGTGTGTGTGCGTGTGTATGTGTGTGTTAACAGAGTGGAGCATGAGTTGCACTCATGCAGCAGTCCCAGCAATGTGGAGTCCATGATTGCCTTGCATGCCACACTGAGGTCACCCCTGAGGAGTATGTATGAAACTAGGTAGAAGGTTGGCCTTATAGCCTATTGGTGTATGGTAGATGTTTGGTGCCCTGGTATTCCCTGGTGGGGAACCTCTGTGATGTCCCCAGCTGCTGCATTTGCTGTGTGATATGAATGACAAACAGGGAATTATACACAATAATGGGCCTCATTGGGGGGGATATGGGGATGATTATGCCCCATGTCCGTTGATGACATACCCTTATGTATGACATGGGCCATGTACAAGGTTTGCCTTACAATGGGGGCAACATTGTGCTGAAATGTCATGTTGCCAAAGACCTGTGTCCACAGCTCCCTTACGACTGATTTCTTGCCTAGGATGTTGTTAGCACTGTGATAATATGTGGGGACGTCACTCTCCCCAAAGAGGTTGACACTGCATGCCCTGTTATGCAGCCTGAGGCCATGTATCTGGCAACAGTCATGTATCTGTGTGAGACCATCCTAGGCAGATGTCGATATCACTAGGGCATCTGGTGATGGCACACAGCATGCAGTCATCCGCAGACATGGTTGGATATAGGCTGATGGCTGTTACATGCACCTCAGAAGTGTACATCACACATAACAGAGGCTCAAACAAGGAACAACAGGTTACACACCTAGTTATGGGTCAACTGCTTGAGGTGGAGTACCCTATGTTGAATAGGTGGGTCATGTCAGTGCACCGATGTTCTACCCCTATCGTAACATATGGTGTGATGCATACTTGGGGGTGTTATATCTATAACGGCCATGTGGGTTATACTGTCACAAAGTTTGTCCAGGATAAGATAGGCAGTTTGCACTGTCAACCTTGTCCATGGCTTTGGTGACTGTGTCATAGAGGTCAACTGAGTGTAACAGACATGACAAAGCATAGGTGTGCGTGATGAAGTGTGTGCAGGTTGCCAATGTCCTTGTTAATGGGGTTCACTACAAACTGTGCTATGGCCTTGCAGAACAGCCTAGTTAGGCTGCTGGGTCTATCATGTGACTGAGTGGGGGACGCCCCACCTTATTCTAAAGGGGTGACAGTGGTCACCCATCAAATGGCTGGGACAAAGGCGGTAGTCAGTCCTCCTTTGAATATGGTTCCTTATGCTGTTGCAAAGTTATGCTTGGGGTTATGTAGGATGCATCTTGCTATGTGATAGGCTCCCATGGCAGATGTATATCATGTTAAGTCGTACATTACTTTAAGAATGAAGACAGATACAGTTCTTTCTCTCTTTCAGTGGCTTTTATTAACTAACAGTATACACGTGCGGGAATATCATGGAAAGCACCAGGGAGACTCCCAGAACAAAAGAATAAACAAGCTTATATACTGGTGATATTGCTGACAGTACAAAAATATAAAACTGAACCAATTAGATCATTACACAGGACAATTAATCAATCAAAGGTTCACCTGTAAACATAAGACAATTCACATCATCATATTTCCAGGCAGAAGAGAGAATTGGATATACTTCCATAAAAGGCACATTTCCTGCTTTCAGACAGACTCTTGTTTGTTCAGTATTTTTGCATTATTCACAGTTCAGAGTTCACAGTACTCAGTACATCTCAGTTTATACAAACTATTACATACTCAATTCCCTTGAAACACATGCTTTGGCTGTTGATATTCTTTCATCATTGATAGACATTTTCATTTCATTATCTACAGTCATAGTTGCAGACATATAAAATTTAGGCACTTTTTTACAGCTTTTGAAGACATTAATTTCAAGATCAGTGCTTTGATTAGAAATAAGACAATGAAAGCAACAATTGCTAACACTGCAATTAACAAAATCAGCTTCAACAGTCCACCTCCCCAACCTGAGAACAGATTGGTCAACCAAGCCCATGTTGAGCTATCAGCCTCTTTGGCCTCTGAGAGTTTGGAAATTTTCTGAATCAGTTTAAGGTGACTTTCAATTTCGTGCTGATTGTCAGGAATAAATGTACAGCACTCCTCCTGGATTAAAGAGCAATTTCTTCCTTTTGCCGCTAGTGTGAAATTGGGGGCCATATGGTTTTGGAGTACTACAGCCCTCATAGCAGTCAGTTCATCAGTTACTAGTTTTAAGGCAGAAAATGTAGCATTGCTCAAAATTTCAAACAGTTTAGATAACTTTCTCAGTTCCCAAATTGATTTTACTGCTCCGTATGATGGAATTATACCAGCCCATGATATTACATCATCACCCAAGTCCATATGGGACAGTCCTTTGGTACTAGCATGAGCCAAGTCATGATGATAGATCCATGAAGCATCAACCTTGCCTACCGGATTGGCAAGCTTCTTGACCTCTTGAACGTTCTGAATTTTTCCCTTAGGTAATGTAGATACATGTCGGATAGCTGGAACTAGGTAACCCAGGAAACAGCTGCCAGACCAGTTTCCTGGTAGCCATTTATATGCTTTTATTCCGCACACAAAATAACAGTTCTCTACTTTAATGGTGATGTTGATAGACTTAAAGTGATTCCCAGTATTCTGTTGCCCTTCAAACATTTTCCAGTAGACAGTTTCTATTTTCTGGGAAAAGTTAGCTATAGAGTTTTTAACAATTCTTAATATAGGTGAGAAATCTGTTACACAACCCCATGCAGTGCAGTTATATACCACAGTTTTGTTACAATGGTTCCACCCTACTCTGGTTTATCAAGTTTTTGAAAACACACAGTTCCATTTTGATGAACAGACAACTGTAATGCTACTTTGTGTTTCGAAATAACTCTTGATGTGTCGTAGATCAGATTCATCCAAGAATCTTCAATCCCTAAAGGAACTATATTTAGCATCAATCCCCCATGAACCGTAGGAATGGCAGTGCAGATCCAGCAATTGGAGACATTAAGGGATGATGCATAAGTATATTTTATAGCTTGGTAGGTATTGAATGGTGGATGCCATGCAGTTCTTTTGGCATGAGGTGTTACTGTGGCAGAAAATAGAAATGGCCACAGCAGAAATATGAGAGCAACAAAAATAACCACCAAGATAGTTTTACAGTACATTAGTGAAAATGGTGGTTTCGGTGGAATTGTATTGGAATGGAGAAATGTTCTGATTGGAGAAATGTCAGACATTATCAGGTTCAGGAAGCAATAGGTGGAGAATCTGGAGCTGTGAAAGGTAGAGGTGTTTGATCTTTGGAAGGGACGACTTTCTTAACGTGTGATATATGAATCCAGGTTGGTGATCCTTGTAATCGTACTGCTGAAGAGGTTGCCAATAGAACCAGGTAAGGCCCCTTCCAATGAGGTTGCAGTGCTGTTTTTTTGGAGAAAGACTTGACGTACACTCAATCGCCTGGTTGTAGTTCAGAAAACATGAAAGGATCAGGGTTATGTTGTGCCGCTGCTACTTGGCGGTGATAACACTGTAAGAAAGAATCAAGAGAAGTGCAGCATACAATAACATCATGATCAAATGCATTGTACTCAGAAAAGGGTGGTGGTGGAGTCATGGGCATACGCATAGGACGGCCCATTAGAATTTCATGAGGAGAAAGACCTTTTGTAGGATGTACTTGTGCTCTCATAGAGAGTAAAGCTAGTGGTAAGGCCTGTACCCAAGTGAGGCCTGTTTCAGTAGTAATTTTTGCTAGTCTAGTTTTCAGTGTTAGATTCATGTGTTCTATGATTCCAGATGCCTGCGGTCTATATGGGCAATGAAATTTTAGAGTGATGCCCAACATAGTACACAGTGAGTCAATTAGTTGAGCTCTAAAATGTGTTTCATGATCTGAATATATATAACAAGGAAAACCAAATTGAGGTATAAATTCATAACAAAGTTTCTTAGCAACTGAGATAGCATCATTTTTCGCACAAGGGTATGCTTCTAACCATCCAGAAAAAACATCAACAACAGTTAAAACATATTTAAAATGTGCACAAAGTGGTAATTCAATAAAATCCCATTGCAAAGCACAAAATGGTCCCAATAGTTTTGGTAAGGGTTGTGCGGGAGCCATTGTATCTTTGGAAATATTGTACTGTAAACAAATGGAGCATGTGCTCACAAAGTGCTGTACAGAAGCAGAAAGATTTGGGGCAAACCAATCCTTTTGGATTTGTTTTATTAAAGCTTGTATCCCAACATCGGCTGGCAAATGATAAGCTTTAATGAGGGAATTTAGCATGGATAGGGGGCAGACCAATCTGCCATCTGGATGTTGCCAAATTAAATCAGAGCGTTTGAAACAATTTTGAGCCAGCCATGTTTTTCTTTCTGATTCTGAAACCTCATTCTGTAAAGCTTTTAGCACTGTTTCATCAAAAGTTTTCATAGATTGTAACAGCTGCAGAAAGTGACCCTGAACAGTTTGTGAGAAAGCAGCCTGTTTAGCAGCCCAGTCAGCAAAATTATTGCCCTTACTTTCGAAAGTGTCATTGGATTGATGGGCTGCATATTTAACAACATCAATTTCAGAAGGTAACAATAAGTCTTGTAATAAATTATTGATATAAAAATGTTTTTTAATGGGTGTTCCAGAGGATGTTAAGAACCCTCGTTCTTTGCATAATATGCCAAAATCATGAACAACACCATGGGCATAACAGGAATCAGTATAAATAGTAACAGACTTGTCTTTAACTAGTTTACATGCATGTGATAATGCCACTAATTCTGTGGCCTGCGCAGAGGTGCCTGTAGGTAATAGAGCTGATTGCAATAATTCAGTCAGTGTGCAGACTGACCAAGCAGCTTGGAATTTTCTGGAATTTGTTCTTAAACAGGATCCATCAACGAAAAGAACTAAATCAGGATTTTGCAAAGGAGTATCAAATAAATTCAACCCAGGAGAAAGAACAGAGTTAACCACTAACACACAATCATGTGGTTCACCCTCGTCTAAGGTTGGTATTAAAGAGGCAAGGTTTAGTGGGGGGCAGCATTTAATTTGTAAAGCAGGATTTCCCATTAAACTTATCTCATACTTAGTAAGGCATGCATTTGAAAGATATTGTGTTTTAGTTTTCAAAAGTAAGGCTTGAACAGCATGCGGGACTGCTAGTACAGTGTCATGTCCCAGGGTTAGTGGAGCTGCCATGTCTACCAAGACGGCAGCAGCTGTCACAGCCCATAAGCAAGCTGGGTAACCAGAAGCAACCAGATCCAATTGAGTGCTATAGTAAGCAATTGGTTGGTATCCTCCAGTGCGTTGCTGGGTTAAGAGACCCAGAGCAGTCTTATTTCATTCGCAACAAAAGAAAACGAAAGGTTTAGAATAGTCCAGTAACCCTAAGGCAGGAGGATTTACCAGGGCTGTTTTGATTGCCTGAAAAGCCTCATCATGCTGTGACGTCCAGGGTAGAGGGTCTGTAATGTCCTTTTTGAAGAGTTGCAACAGAGGGGCGGTAATTTCTGAAAAATTAGGCACCCACTGTCTGCAGTATCCTGCTAAACCAAGGAACCCTCTAAGTTGCCTCTGGGTTACAGGACGAGGTGCATTTTGAATAGAACTGATACGGTTTGGGAGTATCCGGCGAGAACCCATTTCAATAATGCGTCCCAAATACTGTACTTTATCTTGACAATATTGTAATTTTGATTTATTTACTTTAAACCCTCATGTGGCTAAAACTTTTAACACTAAAAGAGAATCTTCCTTACAGGCATTACTGTCTGGGGAGGCTATAAGTGTATTGTCTACATATTGGACTAGAACTGAACGTGATAGTAGTTGTAAATCTTGTAATTGTCTATGCATTTTCCTTGAAAATAAAGTCGGGGATTCTACATACCCCTGGGGCAATCTGGTCCAAGTATACTGTTGCCCTTTGTAGGTAAAAGCAAACAAATATTGACTATCAGAATGCACTGGGATAGAGAAAAAAGCTGATGAAATATCTATTACTGTAAAACATTTAGCTGTAGGTGGGATACAGCTTAAAACAGTAGCAGGGTTTGGCACAATTGGGAAGACAGGCATAACTGCTTTGTTAATTTCCCGTAAATCCTGTATAAATCTGTAAGCTTGTTTACCAAGTTTCTTTACTGGTAATATTGGAGTATTACATGGGCTTGTGGTGGGTACTATTATCCCTTGCTGTGCTAGTGCAGAAATAACAGGGGCTATACCACAAATAGCCTCAGCCATCAGAGAGTACTGTGGTACTCGTGGCAACTTTGCTCCAGGTTTTAGAGTTATTTTTACAGGGATAGCTGAAGTCAAAAATCCTACATCATTATCATGAGTTGTCCACAAGTAAGAGGGTAGGGAGTGTAAATCTTTATTTCTGTTAGAATCTGACAGAATACACATCGGTTGCAATGTGATGGTATCATCCAAGGCTGGTAAAGTAGTGTCCTGTTGGTCTGAAGGGACTTGGAGATAAACTCCATCAGCTGTGCAAAAAACGGTGGCCCCCATTTTGCACAATAAGTCTCTTCCTAATAAATTTAAAGGCGCTGAGGGTCCTACTAAAAAGGCATGATTATCCTGCAATGGTCCCAAAGTTATTGGGACTGAGACGGTTTCAGAATACTCGATAGGTATACCGGAGACACCTACTCCTTTAGTTACTTTATTAGAAAGTGGAATATTCATAGCCATTCTGCTAGTTAGCATAGATTTAGTCGCTCCGGTATCAATCAAAAATGGATATGGTTTATGTTTAACCAGTAATATAACATGTGGCCCATCCTGATCCACAGGAAGGAAGAGGTACAACTGCTGTTGTTTTTGTTCAGGGAACCTTCATTGTGGTTGCTGTCGAGGGTTTGGCGTCCAGTTAGAATTCCATTGTTGTGGTGCCTCAGTGTATGGTGCAGGTTGTTCAGCCAAATATGGACACTCATTTTTCAATGGCCTGTTTGGCCACAATTGAAACATTCATTCTGATTACTTGGATTCTGGGGTTGGGTCGGTTGCGTACCTTGATAGTTTTGTTTATTCTGAGTAGCTGGACTGTGACCTCTACCCCTCCCTCTTCCCCGCCCTCGTCCTCTACCTCGGTGACCGGGTTGGCCCAAAGTGTTACACATTTAGATTTGTGCTTGTACTAATTTTTACTGTAAATCCTTTTTTTTCTTTAGCCAAATGGTCAGATAGGTATTGTACTTGCTGAACTAACTCATGCAGGCCCAGACTAGGCCAATTCAAACATACTTCTTTTAATTTATATCTCACTTGAGGGCATAATCCATCCACAAAAGCAGCTGACAGCCTGCTCTGTGCTGGCCCTTCGGTGGGCTCTGGGTATCCGGAATATGCCTCAAAGGCATCAGTACATCATGGTAAGTATTCATCTATAGGTTCGTCTTCCCTCTGTATGACTGACTTAATCTTAGACCAATTTGGGGTAGGTAGCACTATGACGATGATAGCATCAACTATTAGTTGTCTGACTGCTTCAAAACCATTTTCCCCTTGTGTGTTATGCTTTGGTATTGGGGTGGGGACATTAGCATGATCCCAGATACGTTTCATCAGATCAGCTGGAACAGCGTATTGGAGGACAGCTTTAACTTCTTTTATAGTAGGATTTTGTAAACATATGTGTCCTGCTAATACGCATTGAAATTTTGCTGGGTTATTATGAATGGGTGGAAGTGATTTAGTAATAGCTTGAAAATCAACTGCCGACCACACCTTAGGTACGACTACAGTAGCCGGTTGTTCCGCATGTCTAGCATGTGCTGGATTTGGAACCTCCCTCAGTGGAAATACTCCTGCTTCGTCTGATGAGCTCGTGCTCGAATCGGAAGTAAAGCTTTGATTTGATTTATCCGGACTAATGTAACCATCCTTGTCCTTAATGACAACTGGGCATTGCTTATAATAATTATCCTTGTGTGAATATACAGTTTTCCTGTTTTGAGGTATTTTCGGCTGACTGGACCTAGGGTCAAAAAGCATTTGCACTTTTCTTTTGTGCTGTTTCTTTATCTTAGAGCGGGTTACTCTAGGAGATGATTTGCCTGTATCTATTTGGTCAGGTTGTTCTATAGTCAGGCGGCTAGACTGGCCTTCTATCACCTGATCTCCCCGTCTGGGGTCCGGAATGATTTGCTCTTCCCTCCTCCCACCTTCACTCTGTATTGCAGAACTAACAGTTCCATCCTGTAGTTGTGAAGGTTGATATTGCGGTGGAGGAGCCATGGGGGGTGGGGGGAACCATGGATTATCATCTTCAGATGATTCAGGTATCTGTAGTTTATTTAATTCTTGTACTGAATATAATCCCTTAAAGGGTGGTTCTTTTAAACATTTACCATTAGCTATATCTAGATTCTTAGTAGTTTGTCGCAGTTCCTTTATCTGCTCTTTTAACTTTTGTTGACTATCCTTAAGTCTACTAATGACCAAAACTTTTTTTCGTTCTTTTGCCTCACACATCCAATCAATTAAAGCTGCTCAGCACAACTCTGGTATTTTTCCTTTTTTTTTACATTTTTTTCGTAAATTAGTCAGAACATCTTTATTAAAACTACAATTTTCTGGAAAAGCAAGATTGCCATCATCCTTAGTAAGGGCGATCCACTGATCTAAAAACATACAACTGTCCCGGGACACCCGATAAAACATATAACCAGCTAGTGTATCTTTTTCTGGCTCATTTATTTTTCCCACACTCGCTCCCATTTTCACTCAGTACCCCACTATCACTCAATAAGCTATACCTGTTTACCACAGGTTTAGCTAAGGCATTATGAAAATGCCTTGTTACCCCACTCTCATATAAGAAGCTATACCTGTTTAATACAGGCTTAGCTAAGGTGTTATAAAAACGTCTTATTACCCCACTCTCATACAAGAAACTATACCTGTTTAACACAGGTTTAGCTAAGGTATTATAAAAACATCTTATTACCCCACTCTCATTCCTCCTTTCATACGTATGACGCCAATATTTTCCTTATTAACCCCACTCTCATACTGCGTATACAAAGCAGAAAAGAAATGCATGCCACTTACCTTAAAATGACTGAAGGAGAGAAATCGTAACTTTGTCAGATAAAAAAATAAAAAAAAAAAATTTTTGTTCATAAAACTTTAGAAGGTAGATAGGGACAGAAAAATGAAAGAAATACTACAGAAACAGAAAAATCTGTTGTGGGCCCTTTTAGCAGTATTTCGTTCAGTTCTCGACTGCTGCAGCTTGCTCTTAATTCAGATCTGAGTAAACGGCACCAATTGTTAAGTCGTACATTACTTTAAGAATGAAGACAGATACAGTTCTTTCTGTCTTTCAGTGGCTTTTATTAACTAACAGTACACACGTGCAGGAGCCTCATGGAAAGCACCAGGGAAACTCCCAGATCAAAAGAATAAACAAGCTTATATACTGGTGATATTGCTGACAGTACAAAAATATAAAACTGAACCAATTAGATCATTACACAGGACAATTAACCAATCAAAGGTTCACCTGTAAACATAAGACAATTCACATCATCATATTTCCAGGCAGAAGAGAGAATTGGATGTACTTCCATAAAAGGCACATTTCCTGCTTTCAGGCAGACTCT
This sequence comes from Protopterus annectens, assembly GCF_019279795.1. Taxonomy (NCBI): domain Eukaryota; kingdom Metazoa; phylum Chordata; order Ceratodontiformes; family Protopteridae; genus Protopterus; species Protopterus annectens. The sequence goes on along the minus strand of NC_056735.1, from coordinate 1,858,058,592 downwards.
TGTTTGTTCAGTATTTTTCCACTATTCACAGTTCAGAGTTCACAATACTCAGTACATCTCAGTTTATACAAACTGTCACATACTCAATTCCCTTGAAACACATGCTTTGGCTGTTCATATTCTACAATCATGACTTTCACATGGCAGTAGTGACCAGTTCCCTACATATAGGAGATGGGGGAGGTACTGTGGCTATCCTGATGTACTGATGAGGAAGACAGGGTGTGAAGCCTACATCGACTCTGTCAGACATCCAGTATGATATACCAACAACAGTGATATAGCTGGTGTCTTTGAACACCACAAGTGAGCAGCTGTAGGTGCTTCCTATGCTATTACAGACATATGTGCAGCAGGGGAGATGACTGTCTATAGTGGATGCAGACAATATAAGCTCTGTGTTTGTTGTGCAGGTTTGCAGGACTGATACCATTCTCATGTACATGCTAAGGAGACATTGCTCCAAAATGGGCACCTGCCCCTACTTTGTCTCAGACAGTGGTATGTCATCCCAGTTATGGACAGTATGTATTGCAGATGTCTACCAGACAGGTGTACATATCCTAGCAGAGGATGATGTAAGCCTGTTGGCTATACCTGACTACATGCATCTATACAAATGCACATACAGTGCTTGTGTGTATGTGTGGATATTGGTGTCAGTCCTTAATGAGGGGTTGGGGGCTCTGAGGCAGTGTATTCCCCCCTTGAGGATGTATTCCATGTTGGAAGTGTATATATGGCTGACCCTAGCTAGATGGGTATTGTGGGAGATGGTGACTGCAAACATGACTGCATGATGGTTACTTTGCCACAGAGAATGACACTGTAGGGATGCTGCAGTGGTAACCCCCTGTTGTGTAATGTCAACTGCAATACACCTTCACCTCATGTGGGGGTAACCTCTGGCCACACCAAGGTGTTTGTACTTCTACTGTTGAAGGCTCTCTGGCCATTTGTGTGCTGACATGGGTATGTCTTACAGTGTATGTTAGGGTCATTCAACTGACCCATTATCAGGGTACAGACTAGGCTCCTAATTCAGTTGATGAGGTCCATATAGGCAGAATGGCCTTCCTGGTCACATGTGTTGGCCGGTAGCTAGCTGTGATTTGAATAGGTATATGCTGGCAATGGTGAACTGCCCCTGCAGTGTCCCCATCCATCTTACTGTCTGTACAGTGTGGAGATGTGTATGTGTCTCATATATTCAGAAACCCCATGTCCCTATGGCATTACTGGCTATATTTTGCCTTCTGAATGTATGACGGGATGGTTGACGAGGTGGCTGGCGTGCTCTCTGCGGCTTTGAACCATGGTTTATGTAACTGCACAGATGTCTGCAGGTCCCAGAGTTAGGACTGCTTGCAATGAGGGCAAAGTCATGTGTATACATCTAGCATCTAGCAGCATGGCTTTTAATGTGTGCTGCACCAACACTTGTATGTTGGTAGTGATAGCTTCACCACATTTAATAATGCAGTCACTATATGGGGCTGGTGAGAATCAGTGTCAGATGCATGAAGACCAGTGAAGACAGATGGAGGCCATCTCTTGCAGAGCATTGTGGTCTGTTTACCATATCATTCCAGACTCACAGGTACTGGAACCCCTGTAATATCACTGGATAAATGCACACATGTTAAGGGCAATCATTCCCTGATTGTATTGTGGCATAGGACTGAGTGACAGCATGATGCAGCATAAGGCTAGAGACATACCCGCCTCGGACACATAACCAGTGTGCTCACTCATTTCTCACTGCATATAGTCCAGGGACGTACATGTCAGGTCAGGCACACCAACAGGTACTGTGACAGACCCATGACAGTACCTGTTGGTGAGAGACAGCAGTGCATATGGAATATGGCAGAGCCTGTCACATGACACATAAGTAACTGTGACCATCCACATACACAGCCAGGTCAGAGGCACACCAGTGTGTCTCCACTGGAGTCCCCTATGTGTAACATGTTTGACATGGGTTGACACCTGCATGGCTGTGAGACAGGTGTGTGGCCATGTGGTATGTGCTGTGTATGGCTGTGGTATTCATGTGTGGCTTTGCCTCAGAGATCCCCTTTGTCTGTGGATGTGCATGTTGAGGACCACTGCAGATGTTTGTGTGTATTGTGTAGATGTGGGTGGTGTGTGAGGTGTACCGATTGTGTTGACAACCTATTTGAGGACAGATATGCGGCCTTGACAGGGAGAGAGCATGGACTGCACATTCCTACTGTCATTGCATTTCTCACACAGTATGTTCCTTGGTGGTGTTTGTAGATGGCTGTCCATCCGTGCATGAGGCAGGTGCTACACAGTGCCAGGACACCCATATCAACCACACTTGGTGGGGAAACTGTATGTCCAGCCATATAGTCCAGAATCTGAAGGTGGAAGCCCAGGGAGACCTGAGGGGTGGGCCTACAGACCAGGTGATTACTAATACAATAGGAGGCTGACACCACAGCAGACCATGTAGACAGACTATGAACAAGCAGTAATAGGTGCAATAGGTACAAGCATTGCAACACCTCATAGCACATGCAGCAAGTAGCATGACACATCAGGATCAGGGGGCAATGCATGCTGTATTGCCACTATGTTGCCAATACCCACAGACATACTGTGCTGATAGATGGCAGGAGTATGATATGGGGGTTAGCAGTGGATAATGCTGGAAAAAGTGGATGTGCAGGGTCTGTACACAATGGTCAACAATGTATGTAGTCCTGTGATGTGTTCCCCTGTTTATGTCTTTCAAGTGGGATGTACAGATGTCACAATCCACCCTTCTCAGAAGATGAGACCACTGCAATTATTGCTGCCCTGAGACTCCATCACCGGGTGCTGCTGTCAAGGAGTCACCATAACCATCAACAACATGCTGCACTGTGGGCAGACATGGTAGCAACAGTGAATGATGTGGGCCACCAGGACTTTAGCTATGAACAGGTCTGACACCGTGCAACTAATCTCATACACCATGCATGCAAAGGGCTGCAGCTTTGGCCAGGGACTGTGCTGGCACAGAGTGAGGGCCTGCTATACAACCACCACTCTCAGCCATAGAGGAGTTCCTGGCACACCTGGGTTCAGCCACCAGCTCACAGGAAACCATCTGTCATGGAGGTGGGTGGTACAGATTCCACAGCCAAGGAGCATCCAGGTAAACCTCCAGTGGTCATCACGTTAATACTGTAGCATTCATAGTGGCAGCCTCTGTATACCTCTATGCATATATGAGGTCAATCTGCATTTGTGAGTGGGGTTTTGTAATGCACACATGTGCACACATATTGTAAATATCAGCAATTTGGGTAGTATCACAGCTTGTACTGTACATGTTGATAAATGCACATATTATCCTGTACCAATGCCACATATGTGTGTGCTGACAATACTCCTCCTCCACAAATCCATAGGTATCTCTGGTGTGGCTGGGGAACATCAACCTGTAGCTGGTTAGTGTGGAACTGTCATGTTATGGCTCAACTATGCCCTAGGCATGTTAAGGGCTGCCAGTTTGCCATGCACACTACTGTTAAGCTTAGCCATGTTGAAATACATGCATGTTCACTTGTGGTGGGGTCACTGCAGTGAATAACACTGGTAAGCACAGTAACATATTTGCAGGAGCTGTAAAATATTAGCACATAGTTTTGTATAGGTGTAGACACTCTGCTATACAGGGGTGTATAAATATTGTGTAAATGGGGGCACTGTGTGTTAGGTGAAGGTCCATCACATACTCCGACTTGTCACGTATCTCACAGGTGTATAGTACTAGCAACATTAACTGGATGTAGCTGCACTGCATGTGGTTGAGGGCCTGTCCAGAGTGTGTCTGTTGTGGTCTGATTGTGTGTTGTGCATGGCATCAGTCAGAAGGTGTGGGGTGTATTATGGCTCTGTGGCACCTCACCTGTGTGTGTTTGTGTGTGTGTGTGTGTTTGTATGTGGATCAACAAACATTATAGCGTAGGAATTCATGTAGTCATGTTGTCTTCCCCTCACAGGTGACCATGGCGGTTGGAGTGTGTCCCCCTCAAAATTTGATGTCAGTGTCTCATTGGACTCTGATGATGATGGTGGCCGTTGTGAGGTACAGGTAGGGTTGTTGGGGGCTGAATCTGTCTCATTGGTTGACATCCCACTTCCACCCCAATGTCCTCACACATGGTCAGTATGCCCACACATACCCAGTCCCTAGCAGCTACAGATACTGGGCCGTCAGAGGGTGGTGGCATCGAACAGGGGAGTGTGGCAACTTTGGCATCTGTGACTGTAGAAACTAGCCATAGCCATACAGCTGGGGAGGTCCCACACAGGCAGATTGACAGGGGTGCTCAAAGAAGGACTGCAGCCCATCCAGCCCCCGTCACAGGTGTCACAGCATGTGTCACTCGATGCATGTTTCAGTCTGTCATGGAGGCACAGGCACATTGCAACTGTACACCAGATGGATGCTCAGGGTCATGAATGCCACACTGCCTGGCATGCACGACACCCTCCATGGCATTGGTGATGCCTTATGTCATTTCGCTGATGTAGTGGATAGATGGTGGGGTGAGACATTGTCAGTCCTTAACCGTGCAATGTCTGTGCTTAAACATGTGGTGGAAGTAGGGCATCAGACACGTGGAGGTAGGTCAGCAACAACATCAGCTGAGAGCCCATGTGGCCATGCACAGTCAAGCTCCCATAGTGGCAGTACCACCAGCACTACCAAAGGGAGGGTGCTGTTCACACCACAACATGGCAGGCCATGGGCATGTGGTCCTGGCCAGTCCCATGAGGACACAGACCTAACAGACACTGGTCAACATCAGGAAGTAGTACCACATCTGGCCTTGGGCGTGGTGTTGCCAGTACCACTCCTGGTAGAACCAGTTCCTGTGTTCCTGACTGGAGACAGTAAACTGTACACTCTGCCATGTACGGTCCATGGCTGTCCAACATACTCTTGTGGAGGGCTAGTACATGGCTTGACTGTGTGCATGCACACACTCACACATCACTGTCACATGCAGGTCACCAACATTCGCACACAGCTCCTCTCAATGGCCCAGCTGACCAGCATCTCTCCAGACACACATACACACATGATGCCAACTGTATGGCACAGCCTAGGCCTTTGGTAACCCCACACCACACCTTGTACATGTGATGATACTTGTGCCACATCCCTGTTATCCATACCATTGATGCAGGGACATGTTAATATATGTCTGATGCACAGGCTGAATATAGTACAGGTAATGGCAGTTTGTAGTGTAGTAGTGTTATGTGTGCTGTAAGGTGCTGTCTGCTGGCAACTGTCATGCGTACACATCAAAGTGTATGTACCTTTGTGCCATGATGCTTTATTGCTGTTAGTGCTGCTGACTGACTGTTGTCTCACAGACTTTATTCTGTTTCTGTTCCAGGTGTCTGTGTGTCTAAGTTGTGGTGAGCTGCTGCCATTATGGGAGCTTAGGATGGCGGAGTGGCAACGCAGAGACTTTTTCATTGCCAAGGTATGGCTGTATATGTGCATGTTTACCTAGGTGTGTATGCGTGGAACAGTGTGTGAGGGATAATGGGCGCACACAGCGTACTTTGCATGCATACCCCTTGACACAGCATGCTACTCCTGATACATGTCACCTGGGAGTTCCATAGGCTTGCAGGTTCATAGGTAAAGAGGAGGTTACTAGAGTACTGGCCCTGGGTCCCTTACCAGCTTAGCCAGTACTCTATCCCCAAGAGAATCATCAATCAGCACCCATTGCCCCTGGCATTGCTTAACACACTTTGGACCTGTGGGACAGATGTTTTTTTTTCCCATCCACTCAACCTTAATACAGTTGATGAGGGTCTGCATAGTACTCTGTTTGACATGTTTAGGTAGTACATTCCTGAGACAGGGCAGCCTCTGGGAAACAAACCTGTCTCTCCAGCTGTTTTATTTTTTTTTTTTGCTGTCTCATATGTGATTCAAGCCTGTCATGCCGGTAATGCTCACAGAGTTATACTGACATATATGGGGCAGCTGTTGAAGGGCTGAGCACAACATTGCCATCTAGGCATGCCACAGCCCACCTGTGAACAACCTGTCCAATACTGAGTGGGGCAATACTGATTTGAGGCTGTCTGCATGGAACAGGAGTTGAAGGCCATGGATAACCTTTGTGGGTGTTAACATAGCCTTTCCATTTGATGCAGATGTCTGCATAGGTACATACCATACCAGACTGGCCATTCTGCTAATGTATTGTTGTACTGACTTAGGACTATACAGAGGTAATGTCCACCTTTTGTTTGGATGCGGTCCCTTTACCTATGTGGTGAACTACGTACAAGCCTTTTCTGACCACTGCCACTACTTGATGGCTGAATGCAACAGTGTTATCAACCTGAGTAGCCAGGTCTGTCAACAAAGTTTATGCATTTTTGGGGTTGCTGTTGATGTGGGAATTAGTGGGTCCATTTCCTCACTATATGGTACGATGGTACTGTTTTCTGTATTCCATTCCATACCCACTGTATGACCCCAGTGCAGTGTGTTAACATGAGTTTGTGGGCCAGTGACAGACAGCACACTACTCACAGTTGCCACAGCTTTAGGCAGTACCTACATATGTGGGAGGTGGCAGTTAGCATTCATGCCTTCATACATGTGGGTCATTGTGGGCGGAACTACTCACAGGGTGTACACATGCCTACATATTGCACACACATAGGCAAAACAGAGTAGGGCTGCCACCTTATCAAATGTGGAATGTGGGACACATTTTGCAGTATTGTAACACTTGGCAGACATGCCATAACCCACGGCAAGTGCAGCAGACAGGACTTCCCTTGGTTTGCCAATATGACAGCTTCTTTGTGTCACATTACCATAGGTCATGCTATTTCTCAGATGGGTAAGGTGCTTCTGATGTGACATAACTGCTTTATGCAGGTAGTAGTCAACCTTAGAAAATGTTTGTTGTCCTACACTCTGGGGACCTCTGCATTGTTTGTGTTGTTGTCACAGGTCACACCTGGCTAAACATGGACTGCAACCTGCAGGGTGGGACAGGTGGTGGCCATAACTCTCATCTCTACAGATGTCTTTAGAATGTCTTGATATTTTTGTTCTGTTTGGCATAACATCATGGTTTTCTGGCAAAGTAGTTTGAAATCATTAAAGACTGACATTGCACAATAATGACAGATATTTTCCTGTCAGACTTCATACCCTTCAGAAAATGCATGTGAATGCATAACCTGTTATGCTAGCTACTTTATATGTTTGTCAGAGCCATATTTTTAAAGCCTGACCCTAATATTTGGGCGTTGTCCCACATTCCTGTATGGCTTTCTCCAGATGTCTTTCTGTAAGTGGTCAAGAGGTATGTCTGTGGCCATAACACAGGCACACTACTGCAAGGGGATATACATATGTACACACACACACACACACACACACACACACACACACACACACACACACACACACACACACACACACACACACACACACTCATGAACTGCCCTTCTTGATAGTAGAATCCCTACCTGGCTAGTTATACATACGATAACGCAGTATACATAGTGTATGAACTATGGGGCTTATACAGTTTTGCAGTGTCTGCCACTACTATTCAGGTGGTTGACATCTGCAGGCACTGTAAGGATTGCCACTGGGGGGGTTAACCGGCACTTAAATGGTATAACTGTGTCACACACAGACACTGCTACAGGGGGGCATGCATTCGAATAGTCATGCAGAGAGAGTTGCCAGTTTTGGAATTGCAACACCTATTTATCTAGTTATGTACAGTATAGTCCACCATACATATTGCATTCACCACAGTGCTATTGTATATGAAAATGTGTAACTTTGTATCTAAGGTGCATGACCTCTGTAGGCCATGAATAGGTTGGTGATGGCATAAGCATTGCACACACACAGGCAAGACAGCCATGCTGCTACAGAGGATATGCATACACAGACACATACACTCACACAGTTGCCAGTATTGAGATTACAACCCCGACCTATCTAGTTGCATGTAGTATATTGCTATGTCCTTATTGCATATGCCACTGAGCTTATATGCCTCATATACATACATCTCAACCTGTTAGAACAATACATGTGGACAAAGCCTTCAATAATGGGGATACAGGCCCAAAATAGGGACAGTTTTTACATATTGCTCTTACAAACATAGATAATTGATAGAATGACAGGTTTCATATTACCATTACTTTTGTGAAGGGCATGAAGTCTGACACTCAGATGTCTGTCATTATTTTCTGACTTCAGCTCTTAATGCTTTGCCAGTGATTGGCCAGGAAACCATAATTTTATGACACACAGATTAAATATATGAGGCAATCATCTGGACATTCTGCAGAACTTTATACAGTTAAGAGGTATGGCCTGCAGATTGTGAAACAGTGCATCTAAGGTGGATGACATCAACAGGACCTGTAAATTAATGCAATGGGGGAAGTCAGCAGGGCAGAACAGACCTGAAAATGGTATAACCAACTCACACACCCACAGGGGATATGCTTCATGCACACAGTCTTAGAGTAGACCTCCCTGCCTATCCAGTTCTGTGTACTACAGTGCTACATATTTATCACATGTGTCATGGAGCTTATATGTCTTCAGAGTGTTCAATGCTGTATGTAAGGTAGATTGTTCAGCATTTATTTCTCAGATGTTAAAGCAAACATGGGAGGGCTGTGGCTGACAAAGTTCGCAGATGACTGCAAACTAGGCGCCATAGTCGATACACCAGCAGATACACACATCCTACAAAAAGGCCTCACTGAAACGGACAGCTCACGGCCTTAAACTAAATGCCAAAAATGTATAGTCATCCTTTTGGAAAAACAAAGTACCCACAAATTATCACATAGACAGCAACCCACTGAGTACGGAAAAAGTAATCAGAGACCTAGGGACCCAAGTAGACAGCGACCTCTCATTTGACACCCACATTGCCAAAGTGGTTAGAAAAACATTCTACCTTGCACACCTCATCATGAAGGGTTTCACATCCAGATCCAAGTATGTCATTGTACCCCTATATTCCTCCCTCATCAGGCCCATGATTGAGTACAATGCTCCATTTGGTATGTACCTCACCCGGCACTTGCAACAGCTGGAGAGACCACAAAAGTACCTCACAAAAAGGATCAAGGGTCTATGTCTTATTCTGCCAGACTAAAGAAACTTCAGCTCTATTCAGTAGCATACCGCCTGCTCAGAGGTGATCTCTGCCTGACGTACAAGGCCATGTCCAATCAGGATCTGATGGACATGCTCCACCTCAAAAAATCCAAATCCATCAGGACCACGAGAGCTAAAGACTTAAACCTCGGCACAAGTATGAATAGGACATGCTGGAGGGATAGATTCATAACCCAGAGGCTTCCCATGCTTTGGAACAGGATCCCAGTTCATATTAGGCAGAGCCTCACTGACTCTCTTCAAGAGAAATCTTGATGAGTGGATGGGAGATCGTAAGTTTACCCCAGGGGTCACAACTGTGTCACTGCTAGACAGGGGCACAGTAAACTAATTCTATTATATAAGGGGACCTTCACTGTGTCACTACTAGACAGAGGCACAGTATTCTAGATTTATTCTGTACATTTTTGTACCATTTCATGGGAAAGCCACATCACTATGGCTAGGCTTACAAATGCCCCCAGGGCAGATAGCCTAGTACTATACTATGAAACTATGAAACTATGACATCAACAGGCCATGTACATTAATGCAATGGGGGGAGTCAGCAGGGCGGAACAGGTCTCAAAATGATATAACCAACTTATACACAGCACCCACAGGTGATATGCATCTCACACACTCACGCAGTTGGCAGTCTTGAGATTAGAACCCCTATCTATCTAGCTGTATGTATTAGAGGGCTATGTATTTATCACGTGTGCCATTGAGTGTCTATGCATGCAATGTGTCCAATGCTGTATGTAAGGTGGATGACATCAACAGACCCTGTTAATTAATGCAATTGGAGGAGTCAGCAGGGCAGAACAGGTCTCAAAATGGTATAACCAACACACACACACACTTGGTAGTCTTGAGATTAGAACCCCTACCTATCTAGTTGCATGTACTATAGTACGTCATGGAGCTCATATGCTTACAGAGTGTCCAGTGCTGTATCTAAGGTGGATGACATCAGCAGGCCCTGTAAAGTAGGGCAATTGGGGGTTAACAGGGTGGAACATGCCTCAAAATGTATTGGCATTGCACACACAAACCCACAAGGGAATATACTTATATACACACACACAGTAGGCATTGATGGGTATTGAACTACTACCTATTGAATCATCTATACCATAGAAATACATTGTTACCACATGCACCATGGGAATTACACATGCAAAGCATGTCTGTCAGTGCTGTTGGCATGGCTAACATCAGTAGCTGCTGACAGGGAGACCACTGTTGATGAGGATAGTAGTCACAGGGCCAAAATATGGGTGGCCATTACACAGACATAGGTCTGTTGGGTGTGTGTATTCTGCTGTACATATAATACATACAGAAACACACACACACACGCACACACACACACACACACACACACACACACACACACAGACACACACACACACACACACACACACACACACACACACACACACACACACACACACACACACACACACACGGTGATTGATGTGAGAGTACAACTCCTCCCTACCTACTATTACACAATGGGTCTCACCATGGTATTTGCACATGCCACTCGTTCAAATTGGTGTATGTGTGGCTATCACTGTATGCCTTTCATGGTCTCTCTCTCTCTCTCTCTCTGTCTGTCTCACTATCTCTCTCTCCCCCTGTCTCTGCCTTTCTGTAAATGATATATTTGTATATGTTACCTATATATCTGTATGTATATCACAGTCAACAGATCCAGATAAATCTTATATGTACCACATACAGATAGATGGGGGTAAACATGTCTGATGGGGTGGGGATAGACAGTTAAGATGTACACAGCTGTCTGTATTCAGAAGGGATATATGTACATCCCAGTTCTATAGTCAGATGTTGGTTCAGACACGGGCTGACAGAAGCTAAGTGTAGGAGCATGCCCAGTATGACCATCAATAGTAAGAGTGGGACTCCAGTCCAGACCTACCTGTACTCCGGTCCAGGATTTTGTGTGCTATAGCCAATTAGCTGATGAGCCCTGTAAGCAGTCCAGCACCTCACTGATAGACTGGCTGAGGAATCTTCTGGCTGTGTGCTATCCTTATTAACTAAGTCATATCTTGGGTGGGTACAGACTGTATTGGAATGAGCAGAGTTTTAGATAATATGCGAGGTATATTTTGCACAGCACTGTGATGTCCTGGTATGTCAGTGGCAGACCAGTATTGAATAATGTAAGGAACCGCTGACAGACATTTGTCTACTGACTCCATACACTGCAGGTAACCCATGCTACTGCACAACGTGTTCTAGTCTGCACATTTTATGTTTGTGTGGCTAGTGGTTCCTCCTTCCCCTTATATGTGGCCCTTTGTCCTGCTCTGCTCCAGTTGCAGGCTTTGTCCACAGTTGCTGCTCTTATGTAGTTGTAGTTATGGTGTGACTAGGGTAGAAGTCATAACATCACACATAGGGTTATGGACTACACACCTCTGACTGTACCTATTTAGCAGGTTGGCCAGCATTGTGCCCCATACATCTACTCTGGTGCTCTGACAGTTTGTGTTGCACTGTTCTTCTAAGGCTACATGTTGGGCATACCTGTCTAACTCTTACAGGTAGACATCTTGACAGGGCCATATTTCAAAGTCTGACTCAGGGGACATCAGCTTAATATTGCTCTTCCAAATGTAGACAGTTGGTAGACTGGTTTTGTATTAGCTTGCATTTTGTTATGGGTACAAAGTTTGCATCTCAACTGTCTGTCATTGACGTTTTCACATCAACCTGTATTGTTTAGCCAATAGTTAGCCAGTCAAATGTTATGACAAACAGAGCAGATATACGAGGCATACATGTGGACATTCTGAGAAACCCTGACATTCATGGGGTATGGATGGTGCCCACTGACTTGCTGTGAGTACTGACACAGTTACGTGGCAGCCTTTGTATTCTGGTGCTACACAGTGACCTGTCACAATCGTCTGTTTTAGTAGGCACCATCTATGTTACTTAGACCTGTGTATTGTCCATATTTGTGACCCACTGTTCCTCCATTGTCCAGCTTTACTGCAGTAACAAATATTGACATCAGGACAGCCTGTAGAACTCCTACCATAGGTGTAGCTGACATGCAAAATAGTAGGCACAACCAGTCTTGAACCATTGACCCTGTCACCCACATTAATGTACTTAGCCTAGTGAGCCACAATAGCCCCGAGTCAGTGCTATTTACTTCCTGGTACTATTAACTACACACATACCTAGCACATTGACCCCTGCATATTGTGGAAATGGAACATGTTAGCAAGTTGATTGGGACAGCCCTGGGAATGTGTGTACAAATGTAACTGTTACTGCAGTTCTATGGGAACACAGCTGTGTCAGGGTAGGGGACCATACCTCTGAACTGTACAGATTTTCAATGAATGTTCACATGTTTGCCTCACATTTTGGGTCCATTTTTCATAAAATTGTGGTTGTCTGGAATATTACTGGCAAATCATTAAAGACTGAAGTTAGAAAGTAATGACAGATATTTGAGTTTCAGACTTCTTACCCTTCAGAGAATCCATGCTACTGCAAAATCTGTTATTCTATCAACCTTCTATGTTTGTAAGGGCAATATTTAACACTTGTTCCTGTTTTGGGGCCTTTGGTCCACTTTCTTTATGGCTTTGTGCAGATTTCCTGCTCTAAGAGGTTGAGAGGTATGTATGGGACTCCAACATTGACATCCATGTATCTGTCCACTGTTTGTATGTCCCTCACATAGTGCGGTGGATTTTGCTAGCTTGGGGCCTACTGCATATTTTGGGCTAGCCAATACTTGGCAGATAGGTCCTGTTGACCCACATAGCTGTCCGTTGTCTGCTGCTATCCCAGTAGCCCATGCCATGCCCTTGCATACATGTAACAATACCATACATATGTTACCACAGTTTACTACCCCATTCATTTGTTGTTGCCAGCAGCAGTTGAAAGGGCAGTGCTTCAGGTCTGACTCTGTCAGATGCATGCAGTAAACAGCCTATACATGGTAAGATACAGTTAATGTGATGTGGTTGTCATCCATTTTACTGTGTGTATGTGAGTTGGAGTGAGGTGTCAGTCCCTGGGTCCCTATGTTGTCCGTGTATGTGCTATGCATTGCCTCTTTGCCAAGGCCAGGGTGTACTGGGCATGCCTACATCTGCCTACAGGTACAGGCTCAGGGGATTCCTCCTCCAAGTCCCCCTGTGCCTGTGGGGACCTTGGCAATGGTGGGGGGCTGTGTCTCCCTTCCCTGTAATGTTCCTGCCACAGCTGTTTCCACAGGATCATATTGTGTAGCATGGCAGATACTATGAGCATGTATGCACATGTGGCTGGAGAGTACTGCAGGGCTACCCCAGATATGTCAAGGCAGTGGAACCGTGACTTGAGCATCCCAAACACATGCTCTATGATGTTCCTAGTTTGTGTGTGTACCTCATTATGGCATTCTTCAGTTGGTGTGTGTGCATTTCTGATGGGTGTCATCATCCACGGCTCCAGTGTGTAACCAGCATCCCCCACAAGATGGCCGTATGGGATGCCCCGCCTGGCAAATGCCTGGTACAACTGTGATGCATGCCAGATGTGGGAGTTGTGATAACTGCCAGGCCTGCCAGCGCAAACACTGATGATAATGCATTGCACACGACCTGGCAGTTGATGGAGTCATACCCTTTGTGGTTGATGTCTACTTTACCCTCCTCACTGGGTTGTGCTTTGATGTGCACATGATTGCAGTCTATGGCACCCAGTACTTCTGGGTAGTGTGCTACATGGTGGAAGAGATGCATATTGCTGGTCCTTTCCTCAGGGGTGTTGTGGAAATAAATGTGCTCACTGGCATGTGTTAGCATGACATCCAGGAACTGGTAGAGTACCCTTGATGTGGATGCCTGTGAGATTTCCATGATGTCCCCAGAAGGTCTTTGGAAAGTACCTGCAGCTAGTATTCTTAAGGCTACACATACCTTTTGATCTGCTGGGATGGGTTCCCTTCCATTGGCTCTGGGTCTGAGGTGAGGGCGGCAGAGTCGGTGAGTTCTTGTAGAATGTCCCTGCCCACCCTATAGCACTCTACTATCTCCAGCTCATGTAACCCTGAAAGGTTACCCTGGGGCTGAACACTCTTCTCCTCCTCAATCTGGGCCTGTTGTCAGCATCATCATCATCATCATCACTGACCTAAGCCTGTAGTGCATACAGATGTAGCAGAGCAGCAGCAGCCCCTATCATTTTGTCTGTTAAAATTCCCAAGTGTGTACTCCAATGGTGCAGAGTATGTGAGAAAAATCAAATTGAAGGGTGCATGTATACTTTATACTCATGTGCTGCAGATGCAGCCTGCGTGATTGGCTGACTATGATACATTCCACCTACCAGGTATATTACTGAGGGGTTTAAATGGGCCAATTTCAGTGAAACAGGGCTTATCATTCATTTATGCTTGACTAGCTTTCCCAGGCTACCCCCCCCCTTTTTTTTAATTTCTTCCACTGCTAAGCCCTGGGGCATGCCATGCAAACCCGTGGAGCTAGTGTAAATATTTCTGAGCAGAAAGGGCCTTCCCCTGTACACGCTCATGCATAGCTTTTCTTTAACTAGCTAAAACACACACAGTGGAGCTAAGCACAGCTTAGCAGCTTCAGAGACACACAGCCCTGCTTAGCTCCAATCAGCTTAAATAAGGTGTGACACACCCCCTTTTGATGTTAGCTATCTGTTCTGCCTACACCAACACAGTTCTAGCCCTAACATGGTTAGTACCTACAGAACACACTGGCCCTTTTTGCTATTCAATAAACCTGCCTCATTTACATATATCTAATTGCTTGTGCCCTGGATACAGTACTACACCAAGTCCTATTTTCTTAGCTACCACTATAACCTGCCATTGTATGACTCTGTATGCTGGGCACTGTAATTCAATTACTTTGCCTACTTTAAATTTCATATTTTACACATTTTTTTATTAATAGCATGTTTGCGCACCACTGTGTGCCACTTAAACGTGGCATATGTATTAAAAATAAAAGATTAATTTTGATATGTTGCATTACTTTTTAGTCTCAATGGCCATAGGTTTGGCCATCTGCATGGCTACTGTCACACATACAAGCTTTTTTTGGGGCTGTTGCAGCCCATTTTAATTTTATAGTACGGCACATGGTTACTAACCATGTACATTTTTCCTGCAGAGACGGCACCTACACGGATGCCTTTCTGCTTCCTGGATCACAAAATTACCTCATTTGCATGTTTTTCACCAGCAGATGAGGTGATTTGCCTTCTGCAGACACCTCTGTGTTTGCACGGTGTCCGCATACTTGTGCACGCCCCCAGCCCTGTTTCCTGGATCGCTCAGTGGCCATATTCCAAGTTTAGGATGCACCACTATTCCACATGGAGAATTGTTCCATACAGAGTTTATTGAATTACCCCCATACTATGTACAAATTTTGCATCATGTTGCATTGACCATTCATAAAGAATTCTTTTATACCATGATTGTATAGAGCATACTGACCAGAAGTTCAAAAAAGCACCCAAAAGTAAGAGCAAGTAGAGCACAATATGTCAGACTGTGGCTAAAGGAGCAGAAATTAAAGCCACTGGGTCAAAATCTTTGAAAGGCTCTCTATTTTGCAAGATGTAATTATAAAACTAACGTAAGAATAGAGTTCTCTGGTATAACACAAATCTATGACTGTGAATCTGTCTTCAGAGCACCCCACTGTAGCATACTTCTGAAGGACTCAGAAGCTTTAGCTGCTTCATAATTTGGCATTGTAGTTATGGCATGCTACAAGCGAATTTATATAAATATATATATTACTAATGAATATATAGAATTTTTACTTATGACGTAAGGAGAACTTCTTGCACAAATTCTGGACATTAGTTTTACCCTGCCTTTTGTGCAAAGTTCAGATAGCGTGTGGTGAAAAACAGACATTAGAAAAGTATTCTGTTACTACCATGATAACCAATGAAATAATGATTACATGATTACATCAGCAAACTGCAGCAAACCTCACACACACACACACACACACACACACATCTCAGTTGATAAACAAGATGGGCTATTTTGGAAAGTGAATTCATAATGACCCTTGACTGAAGAGAGGCTAAGCCATCCTTTGTGTTATGCTGTTACCCCACCCCCCAACATTACAAAAGTGTCTTTCCAGCAAGATAACCAAAGAAATATCAATAACTATCAGATCAGGGACAGCATAACATTTAGATACTCATGCAAGACCAGCACTATTGTAATTTCCAGTAAAATAACAGAAGGAATCTTGTAATGATCAGCATCAGATCAATAAACTGCAACAAACACACACACATAATAAATTAGCACCATGAATTATCTTTCAAAGCAGTAATTTGAAATGATTCCTTTGGAAGCTGAATTTAAGATGAGCAAGATCAAGAGAGCTCCATGGTATGTGGTGACCCCCCAACAAATACGTATTTTATTTATTTATTTATTCATTTATTTTACATTTGTTGACTGGGAGAGTCCGACTGGATTCATGTCCATTTTCAGCGGAAGCCTGGGGAGAAAAGCTCCAGAGATTAAGAACAAACAAATATGAGATTTCTACATAGCAAGCAAGTAATCATAGGAAAACACATGATGGTTAAGGTGTTTGCCTTACAAACACAAGATACAAGGTTTGAGTCTCACAAAGATAAATTTGGCTAGCTTTTGCTCGCAAATGATTTAACAAGATTCCATAGTTTTAAAGTTACAGAGTACAATATACATGGGTAGTTGGAAGTTTTAACAAAATTCCATAGTTTAAGTTAGAGTAAAGTAGAACTTAGAATGTACTGGTTTCCAGTAATAACATTGAATGAGGCAACTGTAAGTAAGAGGGGGTTTGGAGAGTATGTTAGGGTTAGTTTTGTGAGAAGTGGTTTGGGTTTGAAGTTGGAATGTATATAATTGTGGACTGTTGGCGTGGGTGTTTGCAGGTCAGGCACTATACGGAGGAGTCACAATTCTTCTTCAAGGGATAGAAGTGAAAGGGAGCACATGTGTGGGTCAAAGGGTGTGCGTGATATGGGTCAACCTGGCAGGTAGCAAGGGCATAGCCATGTGAGTTTTAGATGTTCTTTTAGTAGTTTTTTGAATGTAACCATTGAGTTGGCTGAGGTAATAGCAGAAGGTAATGAGTTTCAAATTTTACCTATGTAGTTAGGGAAGAGGGAGTCACCTGCTATGTTATTGCTTTTGGTCACCCTGATTAGTCTTTTATCACTAGAGTGAAGTTGTCTGGTATTAGTTTGTAGTTTAAGTAGATTAGATAATGCTGAGTTTTTTTTTCAGGAAGGAGCAGGAGTTTATGGGCAAAAGAAAGCTGATGGAATGAGAAGAGATTTGGGAATTTAAGTCAATTAAGTTGATTTAGTGAATAACAGTAGTGGGCATGCTAGGGGGGCACCAGTAGCAAATTTGGCAATTTGATTGTAGCAGATGTTAAGTTTGGTCGTTTCAGTTTTGGGTAGGTTGGTGAAGATGAGAGTGGCGTTGAATAGTGTGGAGAGGAGGTGTGTTTGAGCTATGGTTATTCTAGCAGGTTGGGTTAGAAATGGTTTGTTTTTATAAAGACTGCCCAGGCTTTGTAAATGTTTTTAATAGTTTGATTTATATGTAGATTAAACTTGAGGTTGATGTCAATGGTCACTCCTAGCAGTTTAGTATGAGTGTCTGGAGAGATGATAGTCCCATTTCTGGACACAACATTGAATGTGTTGGGCATTGAGGTGGATTTGCTTAGTTTAAATAGCAACAGTTTGGCCTTTTTGGGATTAAGTAATAGGTTTTTGTTGAGAAAACTGGTTTCTGTAATTTGGAAGGCTTTTTGGGTAATGGAGAGGAGTTTGTGTGGGTAGTTGGCTGAGCAGACTAATGTTGAGTCATCAGCATATTGTATAATAGTTGCATCTTGGCAGATGCTGTGGAGATCATTACTGAAGATGGAGAAGAGAAGGGGTCCCAGAATGGACCCTTGTGGTACTCCTGTGTTAACAGGCAGCAGTGAGGATAGGTTGTTGTCCCATCAAACTGCTTGTTGTCTACTATGTAGATAGTTTTGGAATCAGGCTAGTGCGTGATCACTAAGGCCAAGATTAGTAAGAGAGTGGAATAGTTTAGGATGGTTGACCATATCAAAGGCTTTTGACAGGTCCAAGAATATGGCAGATGTTAGTTTACCTAGGTGCCTGTTTTAGTTGATGAGGTTTGTAAAGGAAAGAAGGGTTGTGGTTGTACTGTGGTAAGGGTGGAATCCATGCTGGG
The DNA here is from genome assembly GCF_019279795.1 of Protopterus annectens. Classification (NCBI taxonomy): domain Eukaryota; kingdom Metazoa; phylum Chordata; order Ceratodontiformes; family Protopteridae; genus Protopterus; species Protopterus annectens. The sequence goes on along the minus strand of NC_056735.1, from coordinate 1,858,040,065 downwards.
TAGTAGAGAGAAGTTGGTTATTAAGTAGGTATGGCATACATTGATAATGTACACAATTTTCAATAATTTTTGCTAGTGGGGACAGGATGGCAATAGGGCGATAGTTGATGAGGTCAGTGGATGTAATGTTCCAGCTTTATGTAACGGGATGATGTAAGAGGTTTTCCAGATTGGTGGTATGGTGTTTTCTAATATAGATCTGTTAAGTAGAATAGAGATTGGGTAGGCAAGTAGCTGGAGGTATTCTGCTGGGATGCCATCCGCTGCTAGGGTAGTAGGTTTAAGCTTGGATAGTAATTGTTTGACATAATTGGTAGGGATGGGTTGGAATTGGAATGTAGTCTTGGGACTAACTGCAGGTTTGGGAATGTTGGTAGTAGTAGTAGTGTGTTGTTGTTGAACTAGTTTAGAGATGGTTTCTATGAAGTATTTGTTGAATGAATCAGGTATGTCTGTGATTTTGCAATGGGGTGGAGGGTTTGCCAGAGTGAAGTAGTTTATTTATTCCTGCCCAGAATATTTTGGGGTTGTTTAGGTGCCTGTTTTGCAGATGTAGGAAATAATTCTTTTTATCCTGGAGAATATTTTTTTTGGTTTCGTTTCTATGTTTTTGGAATTTTTCTCTAGTTGCTGTAGTTTTTGTGGCTTTCAAGTGATGCCAAGCTCTATTCTTTTGAGCAATCTTATTTTTAGTCTCTTTGGTGATCCAGGGGGCAGCATTCATTTTGAGTTTTGTGGTACGAGGTGGGGCATGGGCATTTAGGATTTTTAGGAAAGTGCTATTGAATTGGATTACAGCTTCTTCCGGAGGTACTTCTTTTAGTATGTTCCAATTATGGTATTTCAGTTTGAGTTTGAATTTGTTTGGGTCAAAGTTATTTTTGTTCCAGGTAGTTTGCATTAGTGGGGTGGAGTTGGCATGGATTTTGTATTTTAATAAGAAAGTGGGTTGGTGGTCACTAAGGGTGTCTGGAAGGACTCCTGCTCGATACAGAGTACTGGTCTTATTTATCATGATACAATCTAGGAGACTTTCTTTGATTTTAGCATTTCCTAGCCTGATTGAATGACTTGGGAGAAGCTGTAGAGATTAATATGGTTGGTGGGGTTAGTGGTTGAGCAAGTGTTCCAGTCAATAATAAGTCACATAGGATGATAGTTTCTTGAGGTAGATTTTGATTAACCCAGTGTAGGAGGGATTCTAAGGAGGGAATATTGTTGGCGGGTGGTATATACCCAGTAATAATATTGATTGATTTTTTTGTCGCTAAGTTTGAGTTTGGATAGAAGTTCAGAAGTATTGAGGGAAGGGATTGGAGGATTAATAGTACAAATGCTTAGGTTGTTTTTGTAAAGTAATGCTACTCCACCCCCTTTTTTGGCTAGTCTATCTTTTCATAATACGTTGTACCCAGGTGGGGGGAACTTGCTATCTGGTGTTGTGGGTTTTAACCATGTTTCAGTTAAGAATAGTAAATTGGTAGAATAGGTGGATATCAAAGTATGGAGCAGGTGCACTTTGTTATTTATGCTTATGATATTTAAGCTAAGTAGTAGAAGGCTATTTTTTTGGTCTAGTGATGGGACATTGGTTGGGTGAGAGACATGAAATAGATGGGATATTTATGCAAGGGTTTGGACCTGGTTTGGGGTGTATGTCTCCGGCTAGGATCAGTTGACAGCTGAAATAGTTTAAGAGTTTGGTTAGTTTGGTTAGAATGGCTATGTGTCTATTTGTAGTAAGTGATTTTGTAGAGGTTGTGAGGAGTCTTCCTGAGGGAAGTGGGAGAATATTGTGGTGGTGACTACTTGGGGATATGTGTAGGCTGTAGTGATGGGTGGGAGGTGTGTGAGAGGAAGTATGTTTTGAAGGGGTAGTTAATATAGCAATAACCGCTTGGTGGTGGTATAATACTAGCTACACTTACGTGGGGTGGTTTTGGTCGAAGAGGTCCAGGACCAACAACAATGGACAAAAAGTAATTACCCACATTACCCACCAGCTATTATTATTATATATTATATTATGACATTACTTAAGAAAAAAAAATAAATAATGGCATAAATAATGGCATAGTATAATGCCTGTTTACTGCCCGCAGAGATTCTGCAGCATCGATGCAGTACTGATGTACGCGCGCGGGCACTTGAGAGCAAAAGCTTTGTTTAAAGAGATCAGCCGTTGCTTTTTTTTTGCTTTTTTTTAGATGTTTTTTTTATTTAAAATACAGGACATTTTTAAAATAAACAGCGAGATTTATTGCTTTTATAGCGACTGTGTCGTTCTCATAATGTTAAACTCAAACATAATAAAAACACAAAAAAATCTGCGGAGATCTGCTTTCTCCGAGAGCTGTTAAAACTATTAAATGGGTTTAACACATGCTTAATGAACAAAAAATAAAACATAGCGAGACTTATTTTAATTTATTTAATTCGTATGTTAAATCCATATTCCAAAACCCATTTATATAAAAAAAGAAAGTATAAAAAAACAAAAAAACAATGGAACGGACCTTTTTCGACCTTTTCCATTAGTATTTTAAACACGCACGGCCGCGTGGCCAATCAGCGTGCTGATCATGGTATAATTTACCATTAAGTATGGTTTGGTAGGAGGTAAGATAATGTGTTGATGCTAGGAGAAAGAGGATGGTGAGATAGACTGTATGCATGGTAATTGGCTTGTGATGGTGTGAGTGTGCCATGTTAGTGAGAGGGGTATGTGGTGGCAGGGACAAATGGATTGGTTGATGAGGAGGTGTTTGCTAGAGAGTGATTGCTGTAGGTTGGGTAGCTAGTGAGGTTAGGTATAAATCTAGGGGTAGTGCGGGCGGGTGGGAAATGGGGGCACGGTAGGGGAGTGGAGTGAGTCTGAGCAATAGTGTGGGTGAACAGAGTGGGGTTGCACTGAGAATAACAGGTAAGGTGGGTTCCTGGGTTGCACTTAGAACAACAGGTACAGTGGGTTCCTAAATAACAACCAGTAAACTTTTTAAATAAAAACTATCAGTATCAGTGTAGGCACAGTTATTGAGTTCCAGATCAATAACCATTAATGACATAAAAAAGCTGCAGCACACATCACAAATACACACAATCACACATACAAACATATTATTATAATTCACTTAACATTTTTTCTATTGAATAACAATTTAACAGTTTGCACCAAACAATCAAAGGTGCTCCTCAATGCCTAGGCAGGCTAATCTGCTTGTCTCTTGCTCCTTAACTAATTACTACCTCTGAGCTGTGTAATGTCACACCTCTGGCAGCCTACAATTACCCTTGCTTTCTAGGGCATTTCTCTAAATTAAGTTAAAAAGTATAAGAAACAAATGTAATTTTTTTTGTGAACAATAAAACTATTAAAAGGTGCAGAAAGCAATGTTATTAGTAAAAAGTATTTTTAATGATGGCAGTCAGAGCATTTACAGTCTTTACAGAAATGTTGTAATATATTATAATGCACAAAAACCCAGAATTATATTTTTTCTTCAAAGTTTCACAAATTGCCATATTTTAGAAACTGTATATCCTTCACTATATTATCAGAGGAGTTTTATTAGCCAGACATGAACTTTCATATTATAGTAAGAAATCCTTCTCCATGTGGCTGTTTACTGAAATATTTACAGAACTATGAAACTTATGCTCAATTGAATAATTAAAAATTATGCTTAATTGTATAATTATCAATAAAAACAACACCAAATATTTCTCAAGATGAACTTACAACATAAAAAATTTGGAAAATCGTTTTCTTTAACATCATTTGACGTTTCACCTCATGCCTTGCAATAGCTTGTAAGTCAGTTAGTTTTAGAATTATTAGCATAGTTGGACATATTCTACATCTTCATAATTACTAGTATAATTGCAATGTTTATAGTATAATGCACTACAAGTGGACATTGATGATGCATTTTTCTGTTTCCCATTATTGCATTTCACAGTGCATCCTTTAATAAAATGCATCTCTCTCTCTCTCACTCTCTCTCTCAATTTTTAAAATGTGAACAAGTGAGAGGGAATATATTGATATTTGCATTTCAGTACATTCAAGATTATCAGTCTTAGTGTCCTTTTGTCACTTATACCTTTCAAATTCTAATGCTGTCTGTTATTAATTGGTGACATGTTTAGTTAGGGAAGCCAGACCCAAAAAATGTATGAATGCCATAATGAGATATGAGTTTCAAACTGTCTCAGCCTCAGAGAACTGGTACAGTCTCTGCAACCTTCAGAAAAAACGAAATTATAAAATAAAAAACCTGAAATATTTTCTCCCACCTGCAAGAAGACAGTACAGTTGTGTAAAATCTTACCATAACGGTAGTTGTCCTGTCCTTCACCACTGCAGTATTCATTACTTATGGGATTCTCTGCCGTGAAGCCCATCATCCAGCCAGTCTACCAATGTCTACCATTACTCTAAGGTATGCTGAATGTCACCTACACACTCACATAGCATAGGGCATAAAAGTGATGCTCAGGAGTACCATCCTCAGAACTGATTGTCCCAGTAGGAACAGCAGTCCAAGGAAAACCAAAGAGAACCTGCATATCCAGGAAGGAAAAAAAACTAGGGGGATGGAGCGAGGGAGTGAATACTGCAGCAGTGAAGGCAAGGACATCTACAATTATGGTAAGATTTTACACAACTGTACTATGTCCTTATATTCACCATTGCAGTATTCATAACTTATGGGAGAGTGCCAAAGCTCAAGAAGAAACTTGGGAGGAGAAAGCAGCAGTAGAGCCCTCTAAGAAGCCATGAAGAATGGCATTAGCAAAACCAGCTCTGGCTCTGGCGTTACCATCCAACTTGTAATGTTTGGTAAAAGTATGCACAGAAGTCCAGGTAATTGCTTCAGGAATATAATTAGTGTCTAAGCCCTTGAAAAAAGCACCAGAAGGCACAGCTCTAGTATAATGAGCCTTTACAGAAGAGGAAAGGCTCTCAACATGAAAAGTGCAACAAAAACAAATAGCCTTTGAAATCCAAGTAGAAATAGTTTGCTTGGAAACAGACAATCCTAAAGACATAGGATGAAAGGAAACAAATAATTGATCAGATTTTCTGATAGATTTAGTCGTATCCAAATAAAATCTGAGCTGTCTATGTATGTCTAAGGAATACAGCACCCTCTCACTGTCAGATTGCGGAGAGGGGAAAAATGTAGGCAAATTAATAGACTTATCAAGTGACAACTCACTAACCACCTTGGGCATAAAAGAAGGTTTAGTACAGAAGGAAACCCTGTCCTCATGAAATATCAAAAAAGGTGGACAACCCATAAGGGCTTGCAACACAGACACCTGTCAGGCAGGAGTAAGAACTAACAAAAGAATTGTCTTCCAAGAACAATATTGCAGGGAAGCTGAAACAGCAGGCTCAAAAGGATCCTGAGTCAATTTTTCCATAATGAAATTAAGATCCCAGGGAGGAGGAACAGGCTTCCTGGGAGGTCTAATTTAAGGACACATTTAAGAAATTTCTTATCCTCAAATCTAGAAGCTAACAGGGGAGTTAAAGGGAGACAAGCAGAAAGAGGTGATGTGGGCCTTAATAGAAGAATAGGCCAAACCAGCGTTCAGCAACCCACACAAATAAGAGAGAACCAAAGGAGCATCCACAGTAAGCAGGTCCAGGTTATGAGAGAGACACCAAATAGAAAATGTCTTCCACTTGGACAAGTAGGATTTTCTAGTAGTAGATTTTCTGGTCTCCTGTAAGACTTGTAGTACATCCTGAGGGAAAAAAGTGAAGATGAGAAATCAAAATCCTATTATCCACAGTGTCAGTTGAAGCATGGTTAGGTGGGGATGGATGAGAAATCCCTTGTCTTGTGTGAGTAGAGCCATCCTGTGTGGTAACTTGTGATGACTGCCCTTGGCTAGATGAAGAAGTAGAGGGAACCAGTGCTGTCGTGGCCAAAAGGTAGTCAGAAACAAGATTTTAGGAGCATCCTGTTGAATCTTGAACAGGACTCTGGGAATGAGAGGAAGGGGAGGGAATGCATAAAGAAACATCCCCTTCCAAGAAAATGAGAGGGCGTCCACCCTCCATAACAGTAACCTGGGACTCTGCCACAAAACAGAGGAAGTTGCATGTTCAGAGGGGAGACAAAGAGATCTACTTGATGAGTACCCCACTGGTGAACAATGTCCAGAAACATAACTCTTTGAAGCATCCATTTGTGGGATTGAGTGAAGGACCTGCTCAGAGTATCTGCCACAATGTTCTGATCTCAAGGAATATAAACTGCCTGAAGAGTCACTTGATACTTGACAGCTAGATCCCATACCAGAAGTGCCAGCCAGCAAAGAAGGTAAGCTCTTGTTCACTTCTGTTTGTTGATATACCACATAACTGTGGTATTGTCTATGAATACCTTGAGAGGCCCCAGAGAAAAAAGAGGATGAAAGGCCTGAAGAGCCAGCATAAGTGCTCTCATCTCTTTGACGTTGATGGGCTCCTTCTGCTGATGAGGCTATCACACTCCCTGAACCTTCAAGGAGCCAAATGTTCCTCATCCCACATCTGAAGCATCTGTGAACACAGCCTAAGAGGGAAGAGGAGGATGAAAAGGGAGCCCTGGATTCAAAGGCACCTGCTGAAGCCACCACAGAAGTTCTTTCTTCTTAAAACAAGGGAAAAGAGAAACTGTAAAGTGTAGAGGATGCACATGTTGAATCCACACCAACTTCAGTAACCACTAGAATTTCCTCCTGTAAAGTTTGGCCAGAGGAAGTACTGGAATGGTTGAAGCCATTAACCCCAGAGCTGTGAGAAACTTCCTGGCTGTAATGGAGGCCAGGGGAAGAAGAGTTTGAAAGTAAGAAATGAGAGTTAAGGCCTTTAGAGGAGGCAGAGATGCCAGCATTGGCACCATCTGAATCCTGCAACCCAGAAAGACATGATCCTGGGAAGGAGTCAGGGAAGACTTTTTGAAGTTTATCATGAACCCCAGACTTTGAAGAAGAGAAATGGTAAAACAAAGATTTCACAAAAGGACCTCTCTAGAGGATGCCTGAATCAGCAGGTCTTCCAAGTAAGGAAATATTTGGATTCATTGAAGCCTGCAAAAATCAATCACAGGCATGAGGCATTTGGTGAATAAACACCCTTGGGGCAGTAGAAAGGCCAAAGGGCAAAGCAAAGAACAGAAAATGCTAGGTAGCAACAGAGAAACAGAGAAATGCAAAAACTTCCTGAAAAGAGGATGGATCAGAATATGGAGATAAGCCCAATTGAGATCTACAGACACCAGAAAGGCCTGAGGTAGCAAGAGAGGAAAAAGGGTCTGAAGGGACAACATCCAAAATGAAGGCACCCTCAGGAAGGTGTTTAGGTGAGAGAGGTCTAGAATTGGTCTCCAAGTACCTTCTTCTCTGGCTATTAGAAACATTCTTGAATAATTCTTGAATAAAACCCCTTCCCCCTTTGGGACACAGGCACCTCTTAAATAGTAACCTGAGGCAAGAGATCTTGAAGAACCTCTGGGAAGAAAGAATGAAGTTGCTCCTGAGGAGGGTGACGAATGTCCATAAAAGGAGGGTGGGATTTCCATACCATGAAGTACCCCTTATGAATGATTAACAAAACCTAAGAATCCTGGGTGATTCTAGGCCAGCTAGCAGGAGAAAGAGAAAGGCAAAGAGAAATAGGAATGTGGCTGGGAACAGGTGGACAGTCACACAGCACCTGGCTTGTTAGGAAAGGAAGGCTTTAGTATCCCTGCAGTCTGAGTGGCCTTAACAGGAAGAGTCCTTTTACCACCCTTTTTATCTTTAGCAGGAGAGAGAGATTGCCTATGAACAAAGGCTGGCTTAGAAGGGTAGTTTCTCTGAAATATAGACACAGGAGGAACAAAGACATGTTTAAGCTCATGTAAGGCATTTCCCTTGTCCTGAATAGGCTTAAACAAACCAGCAGTCGCTTTCCCAAACAAAAGTTTAATATCCAGAGGAGCATCCAGCAACTTAACCTTAACGTAATCAGGTAAAAGCTGAAACCTAATCCAAGCATACTTCCTTAGTACTGAACCAAAAGCAGCAGCCCTAGAAGAGGCATCCACTGCATCATAACTACATCTGATAGAATGACAAACTACTTGAGAGGAAATCCCTAGCAAGAAACGAGCAGAAGATTTACTCTCAGAATCTGGAAGATCAGAAAAAAGCTGAGAGGCCTGAGAAAGAAGAGCCAACACATACCTTGCTATATGGGTCTGATAATTAATTGCCCTAAAAGCTAGGGTAGCAGAAGTATAAACCTTCTTACCCAGCCTGTCCATGGTTCTGCTGCCCTTGTCAGAAGGCAGTAACTTGGACGAAGAAAGCAACTGAGAAGGCTTATCAGAGGCTACAGACACCACAGAGGGGTCAACAGCAGGACATTTGAACAAAAAAAGAACAGTCCTCAGTTACTATAAAACCTATCAGACTTTTTGGGAGCAGGGGTCAGAGAATCAGGTGCTTTAGCGGTATTAGAAAAAACATCTAGTAAAGCAACAAAGACAGGAGGAATAGCCATAGGTTTAGGAGATTCCATCTGCAGTAACTCATAGTACCTCTTATGAATATCCGAAACCTGTGCACAATTCCACTTAAAGAATTCCATCATCCTAGAGATTGCATCCCCAAAGGACATTTCCTCAAAAGGAGTACCTGGACTATTAGAGTCCTCCTTCTCAGACTCATAGTCTAAAGAATAAGGAATATGAGTAGAATAAGTAAGGGATTCTTCATCAGAATCCAACTCATCCTCAGAAGAATTTAATTCCCTGGGCCTTTTAGGTGAAGAAGAAGACCAAGGAGGAGCAGGAACTGAAACCCCTTGATGAGGCCTTAATGACAGTAAAACATTAAATAAGTGGATCCCATGAGCAGAAGAAACATGTCTTGATTTCTGTTTCTTTTTTTAAGGGGATATCTGTCCTAGAAAACTGAGAGGGCCCTGACTCAGAATGGCATTCCACAACCGTAGTAGGAATTTCTTCCCTAAGAAGAAACTGCAAAAAACTGCTAGACCCCTAAGAAACAATCAACTGTGGTTCCCCTTGAATTCCCCAAAACAGAAAGCTGCCAAGCCTCATCAGAAGTGCTGCCCACCTGATCCTCACCAGCCTCCAACCCAAAGGAAGCAGAGGAATCCACCAACACAACCAGGCAAGTCTTTGGGTTTGTAATAACCACAGGAGAAACCCCCGCAGAGGCTAGACAATGGAAGAGTCCAGTCTTACCTTTTTCACCTTCTTCTTCCCTGATGGATGACCCTCTGGGCAGGAAGTTCCATCCATAGTATCTTTAGCAAGCAGCGTAAGATGCTGGCTCTCAAGATACAATGAAAGGGAATAAAGCATGCTATGAAGGGTTTTAGGGATAAATGCCTGACAAATAGAACAAGCCATATAGTTGTGAGAAACTCCTAGGCAAAAAAGGCACTTATTGTGGTGGTCTTTGTGGGGAAGATGTCTCCCATACTGGCATTTACCCTTCCTGCATGACATTAACCCCCAAACAGCACAAAAAATGAAGAAAAGAACAAAAACACAACTGGGTACCAATCTGCAATGGTGAGGACTTCAGCAAACAGGAGAAAATCATAGGAATTCCAATAAACAGAAAAAAAACTGGCAAAAAATGGGCGGAGGCAGGCAGACCGATAGTTAAAAACAGAGTTGAGACTGGCAGCAAAGAGGTTCTAGGTTCTAAGGATGGTATGCCTGAACATCAAATTTATGCCCTATGCTATGTGTGTGTATGAGACTTACACTATAGTGGAGTAAGTCACTGTGTGTGTGTGTGACTTACATTATAGTGGTGTAAGTCACTGTGTGTGTGTGTGTGTGTGTGTGTGTGAGGCTTGCACTATAGTGGAGTAAGTCACTGTGTGTGTGTGTGTGTGTGTGTGTGTGTGTGTGTGTGTGTGTGTGTGTGTGTGAGACTTACACTATAGTGGAGTAAGTCACAGTGTGTGTGTGTGTGTGTGTGTGTGTGTGTGTGTGTGTGTGAGACTTATACTATAGTGGAGTAAGTCACTGTGTGTGTGAGACTTACACTATAGTGGAGTAAGTCACTGTGTGTGAGACTTACACTATAGTGGAGTAAGTCACTGTGTGTGTGAGACTTACACTATAGTGGAGTAAGTCACTGTGTGTGTGAGACTTACACTATAGTGGAGTAAGTCACTGTGTGTGTGTGAGACTTACACTATAGTGGAGTAAGTCACTGTGTGTGTGTGTGTGTGTGTGAGACTTACACTATAGTGGAGTAAGTCACTGTGTGTGTGTGTGTGTGTGTGTGTGAGACTTACACTATAGTGGAGTAAGTCACTGTGTGTGTGTGTGTGTGAGACTTACACTATAGTGGAGTAAGTGTGTGTGTGTGTGTGTGTGTGTGTGTGTGTGTGTGTGTGTGTGTGTGTGTGTGTGTGTGTGTGTAAAATGCCCTAGGTACTTATAACTGGTGGTTAGGATTGACTAGGCTCAAACCCTGAGCCTTCGGTACAACAGTCTGCATTCTCCACCCACACCACCACTTGTGATTTAGGGAGTTGAGTCCATAGCTCTCAACTGTCTAGATTTTCACAGAATATCTGGCTCATACTTTGGTCTGTCTGTTTCTTTTAAAAATTGTGGTTTTGTGGCAAATCAGTGATAAAGGAATTCAGTAAATAATGATAGCCCTTTAAGTTTTTTTTTTTGGAAACACATGGTAACACAAAACACTATTTCAACATCTTTCTAAGATTATACAATCAATATTTAAAATGTGTCCTTGATTTTGGGCCTTTGCTCCTCCCCCCCCAAAATAAATTCTGGCTTTTTCCAGATTTCTTCTGCTGTGAAATTGAGAGATTTAGTTGTGTCAAGTGGATGGTGTAGTGGTAGTGGTAGTGTTGTTGCCTTACAGCAAGAGATTCTCTAGTTTGATTCTTGGCTGGGGTGCCTTTTGTGCAGAGTCTGTATGTCCTCCCTGTGTGGGTTTCCAGTGCTCTGGTTTTCTCCCATGTTGTAAAGACATGCATCGTAATAAATCTTTGAGGTGGTCCATGCAAGACTTGTTGTTTAGGACTTGTATCCTTTTAGTAAGGTATCTCTGAAGGTATTCCATTTGCTTCATGGGGCTGGGCAGATACATGCCAAAGTGGGCATTATACAAAATGATTGACCTTCCTGGGGCCTCTGCTGAAAATTGGCTTTGTTCTATGTCAGACTTTCCTGGTAAAGAAATATTAAATAAAAAAATTTCAAGGAGCTGTGAGCTTCAGGGGAAGAGAAGTTTAGTGCTGCTTATTACAAGTCTATTTGTATTGCTGGTAGCCTTACTTCTGATGCAGAAGGCTATGGGTTCTACTCCCACAGTATGTAGATGGATTGCTGATACTGTACTGTGTTGTACTTTAACAGGAGTGGATGCTGCAGTCCTGTGAATGCCCTCCTTTGGAAGAATTACCTAGTAACTATGAACCTGTCATCAGTTTGCCATCCATTCCCTATTGCAATGTTACTAGCTTATCATTTTTTTTAATGTAACATAGGCAATTTATTCTTCAAGGGCAACAGCCACTTTATTTGTAGATGAAACCATGAAATATAAAGCTGTTTCCTAGCAGCAACCTGTTCATTAGTTAGAAATCCCTTTAATGTTGAATTATTTAGATGACTTACTTCTGCAGAGATTTTGTATATTTACTGGTATTGGTGGATTGTAATGACAGAAGTTTGAGTGGCCTTCTATGGTTGAAATTTTCTGAAATGGTTAGTTTTGTCATTATTGGTTCATACATTTAGTTTCATTGCTTACTAGAAAACTGTTCAAAACTACAAATTTAAAACACATTCTAACAACTGGTGCTGTATTATACAAGGAATATAATTTAATACAATCAGGAAGGTGAATCAAAGAATGCATGCATGTATGCATGGCCCTAAAAATGTGTTTGAAAACAGCCCAGAAGAAAATGTGAAAGGCTCAAAATCATGTGCAAATTTTAAGCTTTACTCTTGTTACCAAAGGAATGGATGAAGGTAAAACATTTCATACCACATTACCTTGACCTGGCCAGGCCTTTTGACACAATCCCCTACTCAGGTGTAGTACAAAAGATGAGTAATGTAGGAGCAAACATTTACATCACTAGCTGGATTGCCAACTTGCTCACAGGATGCAGGAGATCAAAATAAGAGAAGAGACCAGTCACCAGTGGAGTCATAGTTTCATAGTTTCATAGTTTGATACTAGGCTATCTGCCCTGGGGCATTTATAAGCCTAGCCATAATGATGTGGCTTTCGCCACCCCATGTAATGGTACAAAAGTGTACAGAATAGATTTAGAATACTGTGCCTCTGTCTAGTAGTGACACAGTGAAGACCCCCTTACATAATAGAATTAGCTTAATGTGCCTTTGTCTAGTAGTGACACAGATGACCCCTGGGGTAAACCTACGATCTCCCATCCACTCATCAAGATTTCTCTTGAAGAGAGTCAGTGAGGGGCTCTGCCTAACATGAACTGTGATTCTGTTCCAGAGTATGGGAAGCCTCTGAGTTATGAATCTGTCCCTCCAGCATGTCCTATTTATATTTGTGCTGAGGTTCAGATCTTTAGCTCTCGTGGTTCTGATGGATTTGGATTTTTTGAGGTGGAGCATGTCCATCAATTCCTGATTGGACATGGCCTTGTACGTCAGGCACAGATCACCTCTGAGTAGGCGGTATGCTACTGAATAGAGTTGGAGTTTCTTTAGTCTGGCAGCATATGACATATGTTGGAGACCCTTGATCCTCTTGGTGAGGTACTTTTGGGGTCTCTCTAGCTGTTGCAAGTGCCGGGTGAGGTACATACCAAATGGGGCATTGTACTCAATCATGGGCCTGATAAGGGAGGAGTACAGGGGCACAATGACCTCCTTTGATCTGGATGTGAATCCCTTCATGATAAGGTGGGCAAGGTAGAAAGTCTTTCTAACCACTTTGGCAACATGGGTGTCAAATGAGAGGTCACTATTGACTTGGGTCCCCAGGTCTCTGATTACTTTTTCTGTACTCAGTGGGTTACCGCCTATGTGATAATTTGTGGGCACTTTGTTTTTCTGAAAGGGGATGACTATACATTTTTTGGCATTTAGTTTAAGGCCATGACTCCGGCACCAGTTGTCCGTTTCAGTGAGGCCTTTCTGTAGGATGTGTGTATCAGCTGGTGTATCGACTATGGCTCCTAGTTTGCAGTCATCTGCGAACTTTGTCAGCCACAACCCTTCCATGTTTGCTTTCACATCTGAGAAATAAATGCTGAACAAGAGGGGTCCCAGGACAGAGCCCTGTGGGACACCACTTGTCACTGGCTTTGAGTCTGACATGGCTCCAGTGATTTTGACTTTATGGGTTCTATCCTTTAGCCAGTTTGCCACCCATCTTGTGACATATGGATTTACATTTAAGCTGTTGAGCTTGTCTATGATGCCAGAGTGGGGTATTGTGTCAAAAGCTTTAGCCAAGTCCAGGTAGGCTGTATGGAGTGCTTTGCCCTTGTCAATGGCTCTAGTGACTGTTTCAAAAAAGTCAACCAGGTTTAAAAGACAGGATCTGCCTTTTACAAAGCCAAACTGGGTGGGATCAAGTGTCTGTAAGTCCCCAATGTCTCTGTTTATTAGTTCCATAATGATTCTTTCCATAGCTTTGCAGAGCAGGCTGGTTAAGCTTATGGGGCTGTAGTTACCAGGGTCAGTAGAGGTGCCTCCTTTGTGGAGTGGGACTACTGTTGCTGTACACAGGTTTAGCTCCTCTTGGAGTTCACTTAGCATGCAACCCGGGATACCATCAGGTCCCATTGATGCTGTGTTTTTAGCTTTGCTGAGGGCGGTTCTCACCTGGACATCTGAGATGACAGGGAGGTTACATTCAGCTGGGATAAGTATTTCTTCTTTTGGGGGTGAGGGAAGGGAGAAATTTGCACTGAACCTGTCTGCCAGAATGTTGGCAAAATCTGTGGGTTCAGTGTATTTTTTGTCATTGTGAACTAACTCTGAACATATCTGAGGGTTTCCGCCCAGGTTTCTAACATAACTGAAGAAGGCCTTGTGGTTATCTTTAGTGTCCATAGCGATTTTTCTCTCAAAGTTGGCCTTGGATGTTTTTATGAGAGAATGTAGCTTTCTACTAGTGCTGATCAGAGATGCCTTCTCTTTATGGGATTTTGCTCTGTCATGCAGTAGCTTCCTTCTTTTGTTATACAATTTGTTTATGGCTGGGGTCCACCAGACAGGACGCCTGCCCTTGGTGGAGAGGGTCTTGGTTTTATTTGGGATTGCATGATCCATGCATTCTTGGAGATGCCTGTAGAAAGCATTTGTGAAGGATTCTGCATTGTGGGATGTGGTTTCCACTGTCCCAGTGGGCTTAAAGGATACCATCTCAGTTTTAAGAAGTGTAAAGTCGGCTTTTGAGAAGTTTTTCACTGTAGTCTTTTGTGTTGGGGGTGGAGGTGGGATATGTATATCCAGGGTGATTAGTTTGTGGTCAGATCTCACTAGTGAAGGGTATACTTCCAGTGTGGAGCACTTTGTCCCCATGTTTGTGATGATCAGGTCTAGTATATTATCTCCCCTTGTGGGAGAGGTGACTAGCTGTTCCATTGCATTTGAATTTATGAATTCCAGGAACCTTTGAGCTAGGGTGTTTGGGCTAGAATAATGCACCCAGTCTATGTTAGGGTAGTTGAAGTCTCCCAATATGATGGTGTTTGGTGAGACATTCATATCCTCCAATGTCTTCAGGAAGACTGAGTGGGGTTCCTGAGATTGGGAGGGTGGTCTGTAACATGCTACCAGTTTTATAGCAGTTTTGCCTATGGTTAGTTGCACCTGGATGGTCTCTGATGCTTCATGTGTTGCCACTAACCTGGAGGTGTGGGTGTCCTTGATGAATATGGACACTCTCCCTCCCTTTTTGGTTTGGCCCGAGTTTTGGGGCCGAAAAGCATGATACGAGGTATAGCCTGGTAGTGCTGGGGTGCTCTCAGGAGCCTTGAACCAGGTTTCAGTTACTGCACAGACATCGATGTCCTCCATACTGAGGAGTGCTTTGAGAGCCTGCATCTTGAGATTAAGACTTCTGGCATTGAGCAGCATTACCCTTAATTTTTTTCCATTTTTGTTTTCTAAGAAGGTGGGTTTGTCTTTTGAGCCTTGCCTAAAAAAGGCACTATGGGGGAGGCAAGAGCCTTAGCCAATATCCGGAAGCCCAGTGGTGACAGATGCAAGCCATGCAAGCCTTGCGAAGCAGCGTGGCTTGTCCAGCATGTCATCCCAAGCAGACAGACATTGGATCTCCCTAGAATGACACCAGTATTTGAGCCAATTATTAAAGCTGGTCATCTTGTCTTTGTATTGTGGCATCATTCTTAGTGAGGGAAAGATGCTGCTCAGGGTCAGGGTCATACCAGCCTGGGCTACATAATCAGATAGCTCCTCTATGTCTCTTTTCATGTAGTCCAGGGAGGTATGTCTCAGGTCATTCACGCCGGCATGGACAATGACGGAGTCGTATTTGCACTTGCTTTGGAGTGACCTGAGTGCATGTGTTATGTGGCGGATCCTAGCTCCTGATAAGCAGCTCACCGTTACCCTCTCCTTGTTCAGCCTGGTAAGCGGAACGTCAGTGTGTCTGACTATAGAGTCACCTATTACTAGTGTATCAGGCATGGTGTTTGGCCTTAAGGGCTGTGATTGTTTGACACACTGATTTATTGAAGTATGTGATGCATGTGTTATGTTTTGAGGTGGTGGATTTTTGGGTGTCTGCTTTGGGAGCCTCTGAAGTTTTGGTAAGTTTTTTGTTAGAGCCTCTGAGTATGTCTTTGTGTTTTTATGTGTTTGGTTTGCAGTTGTGGTAGGTCTATGTGGGACTGGGTTTGGTGTGTGTGTGGTTACCTTCTCCTCCTGTCTGGTCTTGCCAGTCCTGAGTTGAGAGAGTTCAGCCTCCAGTTTGGCTATATAGTTGCATCTCTCACATGTATTTGTGTTTGTTGGGAGGAGGAGAGGGTTGTCTGTGTACATGAAACTATTGTAGCATTGTCTCAAGATTCCCAGATTAACCAGCTGAACCGGAGAGGATGCCAGCAATCTACCACTCGACATGCTAGAATATTATAAGGGAGTGCTGTGCCTTTAAGGGAAGTGGTTACTCACAGGGAAGGTAGGTGGCTGAAGTGCTTACTTTAGTTAGCAAGTGCTTACTTAGAAGAGAGGTTTTGAGAACAAGTGCTAGGCTTATAATAAAGCGATTAGACTAGATTATTATAAGAGTAGAGCTTTCTTAAGGGAAAATTTAAAGAGCAGACTTGGCAGAGCCAGAAAAAGTTTAACCTTCTTTAACCAGTGCTGGGCTATGCGCACAACCACTCAAAGCCGTGCAAACGCGGATTTTAAACAGGGAACTTCAAAAGAGCTACAAATGGTCCAAAACAACCAATTACTACAAGCTCTTGAGCTGAGGTCACTCCTTCAGGGACAGATAGGCTGTTCAAGGCTCCCCACTCCCACTGCTGAGCAAAGAAACTTCATTCTATGCAAGTAAGGCAATGGACACCACAGGAACTACATCACAGCCCAGAATACAGCAAAGCCTGTATATTGGTCTAAACTAGTCGAGGAGAGGCGGGAAAACAAGGATATTTTTTTGTTTTTTTTGTTTTTGAGATAGAAAGCACACAGAAATGCAGGAAACAGTAATAAATCAGTTACACAGGCTAGCACACTTTAGTGGGCAGCGTCAACAGTTAAATTAACAAACAAACAAACAACGTTCGACCAATTTTCGACTAAATGAAACTTTAAGTGCAGATAATATATAATGCAACAAACAGTTAAAAAAACAGTTTAAGCTTGTTCAAGGTAAGCAAGAGAAGGTATTTCAGGTAAAAACAGCAAAAAATACTTAAATCAGGAAAGTAGTCGCTTTTCTCAGTTCTCTGCTGCTAGCACCACTCTGCAGGACCACGAGGAGCTGTTGCTGAGTAGTATAGCCAGAAAAAAATGCTCAGAGGCGGATTTTAAACAGGGAACTTCAAAAGAGCTAGAAATGGTCCAAAACAACCAATTACTACAAGCTCTTGTGCTGAGGTCACTCCTTCAGGGACAGATAGGCTGCTCAAGGCTCCCCACTCCCACTGGTGATAAAAGAAACTTCCTTCTATCCAAGTAAGGCAATGGACACCACAGAAACTACACCACAGCCCAGTATACAGCAAAGCCTGTATACTGGTCTAAACTAGTCGAGAAGAGGCAGGAAAACAAGGATATTTTTTTGTTTTTTGGTTTTTGAGATAGAAAGCACACAGAAATGCAGGAAACAGTAATAAATCAGTTACACAGGCTAGCACACTTTAGTGGGCAGCCTCAACAGTTAAATTAACAAACAAACAAACAACGTTCGACCAATTTTTGACTAAATGAAACTTTAAGTGCAGATAATATATAATGCAAAAAACAGTTAAAAAAACAGTTTAAGCTTGTTCAAGGTAAGCAAGAGAAGGTATTTCAGGTTAAAAAACAGCAAAAAATACTTAAATCAGGAAGGTAGTCGCTTTTCTCAGTTCTCTGCTGCTAGGACCACTCTGCAGGACCACGAGGAGCTGTTGCTGAGTAGTATAGCCAGACAAAAATGCTCAGAGGCGGATTTTAAACAGGGAACTTCAAAAGAGCTAGAAATGGTCCAAAACAACCAATTACTACAAGCTCTTGTGCTGAGGTCACTCCTTCAGGGACAGATAGGCTGCTCAAGACTCCCCACTCCCACTGGTGAGCAAAGAAACTTTCTTCTATCCAAGTAAGGCAATGGACACCACAGGAACTATACCACAGCCCAGAATACAGCAAAGCCTGTATACTGGTCTAAACTAGTCGAGGAGAGGCGGGAAAACAAGGATTTTTTTTGTTTTTTTTTTTGTTTTTGAGATAGAAAGCACACAGAAATGCAGGAAACAGTAATAAATCAGTTACACAGGCTAGCACACTTTAGTGGGCAGCCTCAACAGTTAAATTAACAAACAAACAAACAACGTTCAACCAATTTTCGACTAAATGAAACTTTAAGTCCAGATAATATATAATGCAACAAACAGTTAAAAAAACAGTTTAAGCTTGTTCAAGGTAAGCAAGAGAAGGTATTTCAGGTAAAACAACCAGCAAAAAATACTTAAATCAGGAAAGTAGTCACTTTTCTCAGTTCTTTGCTGCTAGGACCACTCTGCAGGACCACGAGGAGCTGTTGCTGAGTAGTATACCAGGGTTTGGTGCTGAGACTTTTTCTGTTTGGCATATAAGTCTCAAAAGCAAAGGAAATACCAAAGGCCTTTGGTCAGCTAAGTCTGAGACGACTGCAAGCTAGGAGCAGTTATTGAATCCCCAAATGACTTAAACATCATACAGGAAGGCTTGTCCCAAATAATAACTGGTGTCAAAATCATGACAATGCCCTCTGAGAACTGACTCAATTGTTTGGCATTTGGGAACTTGTGTGTACAGTGAACTAACTTTTGACTAACATGTGCTCAGAGTTATAAGACATCCTTTCTATATTGCATAGCTTATAAACAAATTGTGACTAGATCTAGAGATGTTGTTGTCCCCCTTTACAAAGCTCTCATTAGGTCAATCATTTTGTATAATGCCCACTTTGGCATGTATCTGTCCAGCCCCATGAAACAACTGGAATACCTTCAGAGATACCTTACTAAAGGGATACAAGTCCTAAACAACAAGTCTTGCATGGACCACCTCAAAGATTTATTACTATACTCAGTGTCCTACAGAATGCTTCAAGGTGACATGTCTGGCATACAAGGCATCATTTGACCTAAAACAGATGGACCGACTGAACATTAGCAAGTCAAATTGCGTCAGAAATAGTCTAGTTATCTAAACTGAATGTTGTGGAGAAATGGATATATATCACAGAGGCTACCACTGTTCCAGAACAGACTACCCATAAAAATAAAACAAAGCTCATCTATCCATATTCATATGCAACTTGATTCTAAGGATGGGTAATAAAAAATTTACTCCAGTATTGCCCCTCATGCCACTAATAGATGGAGGCAGTCCCCAAAATGCTGCATCCCTTACATGGGTCCCCACAAATTAGCTATGGTATGATCACAGATATTGTCACTAGGGCTAATATACAATTATCAGCCATGGGATAGGTAAGACCAATCAGAAAATGATAAATCAAGCACCAAAAGGGAATTAGCTAAACTTAAAATGTCCTCCAAGTGAACCTATGTTGTGGTAGTAAATAGTTATAAAAAATTACCCTTTTTAGATCACTAAGTGCCCCTCTCACCCTATGCTCCCCCCCCCCAGTCTTCAACAGCTTCCGGCACCTATGAAATATATATATATATATATATATATATATATATATATAGACACACACACACACACACACACACACACACACACACACACACACACACACACACACACACACACACACAAATATTGCATAGAGTATTATGTTCAGGTCTCTGATCATAACTAGCTCATTATGTGGTTAAGGAATGGATACCAAGACATTTGTGTGAGAGGTGAATCTTGACATCCATGTTGAGAACACACATGATCCATGGACCCAGTCATAACTCTTTGCAGTGCATGCGGATTTAACTTCTACATATACTTTTAGTTATGGAAAAAAGATAAAAAAGTAGGAGTGGGAAGACAGCAGCACACATCTCAATTTCTTTGCTGAAGAATTCTGGACAAATCCAAAAAACAATGGTGCAATAAAGGATCAAAATTAAGAACAGTTTTTAAATATTGCTCTTATCCACTTAAAAAGTTAATTGAGTGACAGATTTTATATCAATATGAATTTTCTGAATAATAAGAAGAATGAGACACTAATGCCTGGCATTACTAACTGACTGTAATCCTAGGTGCTTTACCAAAAAATTAAGAAGAATAATGTGAGACAAACTAAGGGACAGTTGAGAAGCATGGATAGCAAGCAGAAGTGAAGCTACTTTACCTTCTGTCGTGGTTCCTTGCTGACTGGCACTGTTTACTGTTAGTCCCTAGAATGAGACCCGATCGTGCATCCATGAATGAAACACATATATCATTAAGTATTTTTCAGCTTCTGCGCTCTGGGTGGAAGGGAACTGCTAAAACAGATTCATGACTTTTTTTGTTAGACTTTACACCATTACCTTCATTTTAAGATTGCAGGCTTTACTGTGTTATTTCAAAGTGAGATTATACTCAGCAGAATCCAGCTGCATGACATGGTGAGATCAAGCCCTGACTGCCGTGCCAGTAACCAAAGTTCAACAAGTGAATTAGGTATCAGAGAAACTGACTGTAGGAACTGATGGATCTATGGCATTTGACAGAAAAAAAAGATTATTCACATTCTGCATATTTTCTATAGACTTAAAATACTGCTTCACTTACACTCTGCTTATGACTGTATTAAAGCTATTAATTATTCTCAATTAGTATATAGTACTACTATTAATTTTATGCATGCTGTGCTATTTACATATTACTTCACAATCACTTCCTTTACATGCATCCAATATTCACATGCCACTGCTAACATAACATCAAGAATGCACCTAGACACACAGCTCTTTAATAATACAGTCAAGCAAACATGACAAACTCTGCTAGTTTGGGTACATGTGTTTGTGTTATTTTACTTAATTAGCCATGAGTTATTACTTTACAAGTCAGATTTCATTACGTGTAAAATATATGTATGTAAACATGCATGAATGTAAACTAAAATAAATAAAATTAAATATTTATTTCTGCTGTCTTAACTCCATCTCATTCCCCCCATATTCAAATTTGATAAAACCAAATGAAAACTAAAGCTTTATAGAGGTGACAAATACTTGCTAATCAGTAATGCCCAGGTTATACCTTTCATGCCACTATTGCCCTTGATAACCAAACTGAATTCACTACTCATGAGTGACTTAAAAAAAGTCAGGTTCATCCCCAAGGCTAGCCTATTGGAAAATGTACCACCAAAGCAATACACAGTCGACAGTATACCCACTGGAGTAGCTGGGGGGTGGTTTGCCATGGGTGGCACTTTTGGGACTGTCAAATGTGCATTTACTTTAATAGTTTAATTTGTCACATTTACATTTACTTTGATAGTTTAATTAAAAAAAAATGTTATAAAGGGCATTCTTCTTTAAGAACGGTCCCATAGCTGGTCTGATTGGATTACATCTGTGTGTGTGCATTGTTGCACATATGTGCTGTTCTTCCTGGACACCTGTGCATACAGTTTTAAATTTTACAGTATATGCTTCTTATTGCTGCCATTCAAACTTTGCTACTATTGCTGTCATTCAAGTAAAGGAATTTTGCTCTGTGTGTTATTTACCGCTGCCCTTCAATTAAAGAACGTTTGTGTGTGTGTGTGTGTGGGGGGGGGGGGGGGTTGCTGCTGCCATTCAATTCAAGTAAGGGGATTTGCTGCTGCCATTTAAGTAAGGGAAGTGTGTGTGTGTAAAATGCCCCAATTAGTTAGGTGTACCTGGGGATTAGTGTTACTCAGACTCAAACCCTGTATCTTAGGTACAAGAAGCAAGAGTCTGAGCTCTCCACCTATACCACCACTTGTCATTCAAGGAGTTGAGTCCATAGCTCTCAACTGTCCAGCTTTTACAGAATGTTTGGAATGTTTGGCTCATACTTTTGGTTTGTTCCTCTTTTGTAGTTTTTGGCAAATCGTTGAGAACTGAATTCACTAAACAGTGATAGCTATTTAAGTTTCAGCTTTCCTATCTTTCATGAAATGCATGGTAACACAAAACATTTTATTTAGCAACTTTTTAAGATTATACTAGCAGTGTTTAAAATGTACCCCTGGTTTTGGGCCTTTGTCCCCAATAAACTTTGTCTTTTTCCAGATTTCTTGTGTTGCAAAGTTGAGAGATATAGTTGAGTGTCAGGTGGATTTTACAAGGAGCTGAGAGCTTCAGGGGAAGATAAGTTTAGTTCTGTTTATGTCAAGGCTGTTTGCATTGTTAGTAGCATAACAAGTAGTATACATGTTTTTTATGCAGAAGGCTGTGGCTTCTATTCTCACAGTATGTAGATGCATTGTTGATACAGTACTGTGTTGTATTTTAAAGGGGGTGGATGCTGCAGTCCTGAAAATGTCCTCCTTTGGAGGAGGTACCTAGTAACTATGAACCTGTTATCAGTTTGCCATTCATTCCCTATTGCAATATTACTAGCTTATCATTTTTTTAATGTAACATAGGCAATTTATCGTTCAAGAGCAACAGGCACTTTATTTGTAGATGAAACAATGAAATATGAAGTTGGTTGCTAGCAGCAACCTCTTCGTTAGTTACAGATCTCTTTAATGTGGAATTATTTAGATGACTTTTACTTCTGCAGAAATTGTGCATATTTACTCATATTGGTGGCTTGTAATGACAGAAGTTTGAGTAGACTTTTATAGGTTCATAGGTTCATAGGTAGGTACTAGGCTATTGGCCCTAGGACCTATATAAGTCTAGCCAAAAAGGCACCCTGGCTTTTGCCATCCAAGAAAATGATTTTCCTGTGCCATTGTCGAACAGAGCCACAAAAGTGATCAATGGGGTGAATGTCCTATTTCCCATCCAGTTATCAAGATTTTTCTTGAAGAGTGCTAACAAGGAACTTTGTTTGATATAGATAGGTAGTTTTTTTCCAGAGTATGGAGAGTCTCAGGGACAGGAATCTATCCCTCCAGCATGTTCTGTTTATTGTGGTGACCAGGTTTAGGTCCCTAGAGCATGTAGCTTGGAGGGTTTGGGATTTCTTTACATGAAGCATGTCCAACAGCTCTGGGTTTGTCATAGCTTTGTATGTTAGGCAGAGATTGCCTCTGAGTAGGCGATATGCAACGGAGTAAAGCTGGATGTTTTTGAGACTGTCTGCGTAGGGCATCTGTTTGAGGCCAGTAATCATCTTAGCAAGGTATTTCTGCAGCCTTTCCAGTTGTTGTAGATGTCTTGTGAGGTACATACCAAAAGGGGCATTGTACTCTATAATGGGTCTAATGAGTGACGAGTAGAGGGGAACAATGACCTCTTTTTTCCTGGATGAGAAACCTTTTGTGATGAGGTGTGCCATGTAGAAGGATTTCCTGACTACTGTGGCGATGTGATTATTAAAGGAGAGACTACTGTCCATCTGTGTCCCAAGGTCTCTTATCACACTTTTGGTGTTAAGTAGACTACCGCCTATGTAGTAGCTCATGGGTACAAAGTTTTTACCAAAAGGGATGATAATGCACTTTTTGGTATTGAGCTTGAGGCCATGGCTTTAACAGCAGACATTAGCCAAAGACCTTCTGTGTTAACCTGTACTTCAGAGAAGTAGATACGAAACAGGAGAGGACCTACGACTGAACCCTGTTGTACTCCACTTGTCACTGGTTTGAAGTCAGATTTGGAATCTGCTACTTTCACAGTGTGGGTTCTGTCAGTGAGCCAGTTGGCAACCCATCTTGTGACATAGGGATTTATACCTAGTTTAGTGAGTTTATCTATAATTCCAGAGTGGGGGTGGTGTCAAAAGCCTTGGTGAGGTCTAGATAGGCTGTGTGAACTACCTTACTCTCGTCTATAGCCTTGGTGACTGCTTCAAAGAAGTCTATCAGGTTTAGGAGACATGATCTGCCTTTTACAAACCTGAACTGGGTAGGGTCCAGAGTTTGGAGATTGCCAATGTCTTTGATTAAAAGTTCCATGATGATACGTTCCATGGCCTTGCAGACCAGGATCTTTGATGGAAATGTTCTGAATTGGGCAGTTTTGTCAGTATTGACTCATACATTTGGTTTCATTGCTTACTGGAAAAATTTTCAAAACAATACATTTAAAAGACGCTCTAACGAGTGTGCTGTATTATACAAGGAATATAATTGAATACAATCAGGAAGGTGAATCAAAGAACACATGTATGTTTGCATGGTCTTAAATATGTGTGCAAAGGGCTAATGATACGAAAACTGCTCAAAGGTAAACTTTATCTGCCACTGGCTGGAAGCATTTTCTTTGAATGTGGGTTTCAACGCTGCTTCAATGATTGTGAGTTTCAAGGGCAGGAAAGCTTTAAAGTTAAGTCTGTTTTCATTGTGAGACTGTATTGATTTGTTTAGCAGATGTCTATCAGTGTTTGTGCTATAAAATTTAAAATAAAAGTTCAAAATGAAATCCAAATAATCATTGTAGAAGTAAACCATAAAGCAGTATGCACATTACAGTGTTTATGGTAAATGGGGAGAAATAGCCAAGTAATAGGACACTGGAATGGCTGTGGGGGGGGGCTGTGTATGGGGGGTCCCATTTGACTATGATTTTCATGAGGGAGGAAGGGCGGCAAACTCACTTACAGCCCCAGTTGGCAAAACTCTAGCTACGCCACTGAGTATACCTCATTTGGTGGTATATTTTCCTTTCAACCAACATAAGCTTTGTTTTACACAAGTTGTAAAAAATAAATTTTATGTGGGCTAAAAGGAAAATTTATAGCTAAATGAGGTACTCTCTCAACTGTGCAACACGTTGGCGTTTTATTTTGTGATGAGAAAAGTATTGATGCAAGGCCTATTTCTGACTAGCATTAAAGCAAAAAAAAAAAAAAAAAAAAAACTTAGCTCACTCACTGTTCCCACACTGGCTAGTATCAAACAGCAGCTGAACTACCGAGCTTGGCTACTTCAAGTAGTACAAGGGTATAAGGCATTTGAATACTGTAGTACAACACACTGCTAATTTATTTATTTTTTTCTTTTTTTCATTTCCTTACAATCCTATCTCAAAACATGCAGGCATCAGAAATTTGGACAAAGGATTCTGAAAAATCAGTACAACTGGCCAAAAATCTGGACAGCTAATTAACCTATGCAGTTTTATACTTAATAGTATAACCTTTTCCACTAACAGTAGGGCTTTGTTTAGCCACATTCAGAAACATAAGTTTAAAAACTGAGAGTTACAGAAAATTACAAAATACAAGCATGTTTTAGTATGGGACAGATAATATCTGGGATGTTCTTTATGGAGATAATAATCACTGTTTGCTACATGTTATTAATATTTTCATATTCACATTCATGGGTTTTAATAACTGAGAAAACTATATGTTCTTGGGGGCATAGTGTGAGATGTCATGGAGGGAGACAGAAAACACACTATAGCCATCTATTTACAGTATACTATACTTTACTGGAAAATTGCTAGTTTGCTGATAATTATAAGGATGTGCAATATTTCCATATCTCAGTAAACAAAAACTCAGAAAAGAATGTATTGCTGTTATTTGAATGCCCAGCTCTGAGTGAACAAAATTGCCTAAACACTATATTTCTAGGCTGTACAGTTTCAGGTTATGTTCTACAGTTTCCAAGATATGAAACTGACAATCATCTTGGGATGTACAGAAGACTGAAGTACAGGGTGGTAGAAATGCAAAACAGACTGTGGATAATCATGATAATTATCAAAGATCTGTAGGTACATAGTAAGTATGGACATAGACAATCAGCTAAAAATGCTGGTGTCATCTTAGAGTCATCAAAGTTTATGCTTTCAGAGGGGTATCTCTCTGTACTGTATACCACAAGTTAGAAGAAAAAGCATACTAACCTAGACATGTTTCCAAGGTATACAGAAAGAACTGGGGGGAAGTTTGTTCACTAAGAATGAATGTTATAACAAAATGTAATAGAAATTAACTTTCTTGTGAATTTTCATGTATCTTGCTTGAATGAAATATTAAAGTTTGCATATTTTACCCAATCCTTCTAAAGGACAACTTTTCCAGGCGCAGACCCAGGTGTTCGGACACCATCACTTGAAATGTTGAGGATTTTGTTTGGAAAAAGTACAACAGTGCAATAGTGTGTTTTCTGTGTGTATGTGTGTGTGTGTGTGTGTGTGTGTGTGTGTGTGTGTGTGTGTGTGTGTGTGTGTGTGTGTGTACACAAACATACAATACACATGTTAACAGATCATTTAGGTATTTTTCACCTATTTTACCTTTATTTTCAATTAGAAAACAGACTGCACATATTAATCATGATAATATAAATGTGCTTCTTTGCATTAATTTATCAAATAACCAAATAATCTTTCTCTTTCCTCAATGAAATGACTGATACAACTGCTAAATACTTGCAACTACTATAGATGTAGTTACTGCTAAGCAAAACTGATGCTTGTTACTTAACACCATATCAGTAACTTAAGCTTGCTAAATACCTTATATTTTACTAAAACCAATGCACTATTCAAAGTATAGTAAATATGTTTGTAATCAAGCTATTCAGCTCAAAAACTAAAAATGTATGCACATATACAAAAATATAATACAGCAAGATTAAGTAAAAGACTTACAGTCAGTCAGTTGTATTCTAAAAAATGCTACCAGGTAACCTAACCTTAAATCTTTCATAACATAGTAAAACAGAGCCTACCCCACCTACGTGCTTTTATACCTGAACTTCTTCATACACATACTGCAAGAATACCTACAGCTCTACAAGCATGTTATCTGCAAGTATAGAAACATTCCATTAAATCAGTTAAAAAGAATAAAACTCTTTCTGGGAGGTGGTAGGTGGCCAGAAGGCAAACAGGGCTGACCATCTGTATGCCTCTATAATAAATGTAGCTCCAGAGTTTAGATTGTATTACATTAAGGCTTAGCGTTCCCCTTCCTACCACAACCATTCAAACTGCTAGTGGAATAAGAATTCTAAATCCTGACCAGCCAGATACCTCTCGAACCATCCCTCTGCTTGTCTCGTTTTCAACCACTGTTATATTTAAATATATCAAAATGAATGTACTGGCTGTTCTTAGTATACATACAAGTACTGCTCTTGTTACTGACAGTACTTCAAGGTGGGAAGCATGAAGTAAGCAAGCTGCTTTCTTAAAGCAGATCCATTTATGATTCCTGCCACTTTCTGCTGCTTGCTGTGTTTCAGAACAATCAGCAAGATTCGCCAGAGCTCTTACTGATGTTTGAAACATAAAAAAACAAGAGCATGCCTACACACAACTGTAAATCTGCATTAATGAAATAATTAAATCTGTATAACTGCATTCATCAATTACTACCACATATACCATATAACTTGATGGGAATACTGAATATGCATTTATTACCATCAGCAAATCATTTCTGTCTTAGACCAGCCTATAGAAACATATACTAGTGTTTGTCCAAGCTCATTTTGGTAAATCAGACATAATGCTTTGCTGGCTGTTGATCTGGCATAACAAAGAGTCTTTTAAAATTTTCTCCATCATTTGCTCTACATTTGTAAATAATTTTCCCCTAACTGTTAGTTTTGCTTTAACTACATGAAGATGCATTTCATGGTCTGATTCTGTCCACTTTTTCTGCAGTTTTTCTGGAGGGTGAACTGTCAGTCATGACTTTATTAACAGATATTTGCTACTGGCTGAAACTATGTCATTTCCATAATTATCACGCCTATTTATAATTTTAGCATCAGAGTAATCTCTGACTTAATTTTGCTATGTATCATTGATAAAAAATAACTCTTCTTATCTCAGACCACATCCCCTTCTCCCTGGAAGCAAGCTGCTCTATTTCCTATTGTCAAACACTGATCTTCTAAGCCTTATCTAATTACAAGCATATCTTTTTTTGATCCCACCCTGGCAAGCCATTCATATGACTCAAAGACTATATAAGCAAATATAATGTCATATCTGTCCATCAGTATAGTTTTGGATAGGTCAAAGCACCTAAACAGCTTTTTTAACCCTTACTGATTCTGTCCTCATATATACCATCCATAGTTGGTGAACTATTCATTAACCTAACCAAAGTGACAGTGTTAAGAGCAGCCTTCCACTCAGTTTCCCTAATAATTGCTAATGTTGGGTCATCCACAACTGCCTGGTTCAAGAGCTATCTGATTGCCAAGACATTTAGAGTACATACCGGTAATGGTCTGTCTCCAGCATAGATCACATTTGCTATATCCCTACATGGTTCCATTTTCAACCCAGTCCCACTATATCTATTTATTAACAGCCTATCATTTTACCTTCATCTTTTCATCTTATACTCTGTGCAGACAATCTACAGATCTTCTGTTCAGCCCATACCCCTTTCCCAACCACAGATAATCTCTAAACAGTTCTTAGCAAACATTCTGCTTCCATTATAAGTAATAACCTAAATGCTAAGAAAAATAAATTTGTGTTTTCCAACAACCTCTAAACTGAAGAAGATACCATTAGGATTACCAGTTCTTTCCTAAAATAATCCGGAAATACATGAGTGCATGAGCAATAATTTTACCTCCGTGTATTAGTCTAACAGACTGGCATTTATCTCAGATGATTAAACTTTAGCACTAATAATTAGTGGCTTCCTGAATTCTAGGGGGGTGGGGTTTGAGTCCTTCCACCTCTATTTGTCTACTGTATGAGTCTGAACAATGCATTTAACCAAACTGGCCGTGGAATATGGACACTTGGATCCAGTGGACCTAACCAATTAACAAATATATAAAACAGAAATTATGTCTTGCCATTCTTCTTGATCCCTCACTATCAATGATAACCTTACATTTAAAATGAATAACCACATAAGGACTCCTAATAGCTAAAGATAGATATCCTACTAGGAAAAAAAAACTCAGCTTGAAAATGGGCTGTCCCTTTTTGTCTGTACTTCCAAAAAGATTCTGATCTGTAATGTCGCACCAACAAAATATGTTGCTTTACACTCCTACTTCCAACTGAACGCCAGTGTTTCTCCCTGAATGAGTGAATGGTTACCAATATGTAAGTGACCTGATCTCCTGCTGCTTACCTTAATCCACAGAACCACGAATAACAAAACCACTCCCATCTTTGTGTCTGAGCTCACTATAAAACAAACATTATATTTCTCTTATTACAAATCTATTAATGGTCTAGTACTGCAAACCATGAACGATACTTAAATATGTACTAGGTGTGCCTTTTCATAACTTAGGCCAGAACTCCGTGATGACTCTCCCCAACAGCATACATAATTTATACAACATTCAAGAGTTCAAAAATGAACTCCTAGCTCACCGGTCCCCCCCAAAACAATTACTTGCACCTGCTTCACACAAGAAGCCATAATCTAAACTGTGAATAAGGAAGCCTTACGAATCATATCTGAACTAATAACACACCAGTCTGTCTGACTCAGCTTCCTTTTCAAATACTGAAAAATAATGTAAACAATATGTTGTGTGGAAAAAATATGTTCTATTTGTATGTCATGAGTATTGTTGCCTATTACAAATCTTGAAAGCAAAACCATTTTAACTGTATTAATTTCTGTGTATATTCTTTTACTGCTGTGTGCTAAACGACTATGCAATATCTGTTGTAGTCACTTATGTATTATTCACAGTAATTAGTGATATAAATCGGTTTCAACCCATTTTGAGTGTGCTGTGTCCTGAATTTAGCACTTATGTAATATGTTATGCATTGAGGTGCTACCACACTGATATATAATTGTATAGTTATATAATATGTCTGTTGATATCAGCTCATTTGAAAGCACTGTTTTTCATGTGATAACTCCATAGCTGTGACTAAAATGAGCCCAAATAGTTAGTCCATCACCCTGGTCAACAAAAATAAATAAACAAATAAATAAAAGAATCAATCAATCAATCAATCAATCAATCAATCACTCAGCCTTACTTGTTCTTATACAGTATCCTTTTAAACAAATCTAAAGAAAGATAATGCCATATCTGTAGACTAAAATAATGTGTTATTGGGTAAACATTTTCAAAATAAATAAACATAGCTCATCTTTTTAAAGCTTCCCTCTAAAAATCATGACTTAACAACTCACGTGACTAATATCAATCAGTCACTACCGAGATAAACAAAAGGAACAAAAATAACTTCATTCAGAAGTTTAATGCTTAAAAACTTTATAAAATAAAAAAATCACACTTTAAATCATACTTTAGCTTCAAGGTAGATTTAATACAAATTTTATCATTAAATCCTAAGTCTCTACAGGCATAAAGATGCAACTGCCACAGGATTTCTAACAGTCATTTTTTGACATCAGCATCCCACTCTGTGTTATATATAACTTCTAACACCAGAAAACAAAAATTTTCATATTCATTATAACAGATTGCTAAAGCATTTATTTCATCACATTTTTAAATCACTATTTGTGTTGCCTAACTCTTTCATACAGTGTTATTTTAGTTTTCCTATATAAAATCTTTTGCACTTACATGTTGAGAATAAATTAAAAAAAAACAAGCCCTATAATCTGCTTTTCCATTATAATAATATTTATTCTGTGGTTCTGGGTGTATAAATGTATCAGTTTGTTTAATATAATTACAAGTATTGCAACGTTTACATGCATATGTACCCTTATTACTCATTCTCAGAATCTACTTGCATAATGTAGTATTTAGGTTTATAATCTTAAAACAGTGTAAGAAACTTCTCTGTGTGGAAGATTTTCAGTCCGTATATTTCTAGTTAATCACTGCATATTAATCAGATTAGACAACAGCAGTAGAAGTAGCGAACTTAAACTCGTCAAGTCAAAACAAAACAAAAAATAATAATAGAAAATATATAATTGTACACCATTACTAAGTATTTGAAAGTAATCCAAGCAAGGCAGGCAGTCTGTTTCCAGTCGAAAATCCTTTATTAAGTACACAGACAATTTATTTAAAGTAAATAAGGGTTATATATTATTATTTCAGCTACTAAGTAGGGCAGGACCAGCTCGAATGTCACACTGATGGGGGAAGGGATGTGAATTTAACATGTGTACCAATAACACTTTGTTTTACATAGTTTCATAGTTTCATAGTTTAGTACTAGGCTATCTGCCCTGGGGCATTTGTAAGCCAAGCCATAGTGATGTGGCTTTCGCCACCCCATAAAATGGTACAAAATGCACAGAATAGATTTAGAATACTGTGCCTCTGTCTAGTAGTGACACAGTGAAGGTCCCCTTATATAATAGAATTAGTTTACTGTGCCCCTGTCTAGTAGCGACACAGATGTGACTCCTGGGGTAAACTTACGATCTCCCATCCACTCATCAAGATTTCTCTTGAAGAGAGTCAGTGAGGGGCTCTGCCTAACATGAACTGGGATCCTGTTCCAGAGCATGGGAAGCCTCTGGGTTATGAATCTATCCCTCCAGCATGTCCTATTCATACTTGTGCCGAGGTTTAAGTCTTTAGCTCTCGTGGTCCTGATGGATTTGGATTTTTTGAGGTGGAGCATGTCCATCAGTTCCTGATTGGACATGGCCTTGTACGTCAGGCAGAGATCACCTCTGAGCAGGCGGTATGCTACTGAATAGAGCTGGAGTTTCTTTAGTCTGGCAGAATAAGACATATGTTGGAGACCCTTGATCCTCTTGCTGAGGTACTTTTGTGGTCTCTCCAGCTGTTGCAAATGCCGTGTGAGGTACATACCAAATGGGGCATTGTACTCAATCATGGGTCTGATGAGGGAGGAATATAGGGGTACAATGACATCCTTGGATCTGGATGTGAATCCCTTCATGATAAGGTGTGCAAGGTAGAATGTTTTTCTAACCACTTTGGCAACGTGGGTGTCAAATGAGAGGTCGCTGTCGACTTGGGTCCCTGGGTCTCTGATGACTTTTTCCATACTCAGTGGGTTGCTGTCTATGTGATAATTTGTGGGTACTTTGTTTTTCCCAAAGGGATGACTATACATATTTTGGCATTTAGTTTAAGGCCATGACTCCAGCACCAGTTGTCCGTTTCTGTGAGGCCTTTTTGTAGGATGTATGTGTCTGCTTCTGCTGGTGTATCGACTATGGCGCCTAGTTTGCAGTCATCTGCAAACTTTGTCAGCCACAACCCTCCCATGTTTGCTTTAACATCTGAGAAATAAATGCCGAACAAGAGGGGTCCCAGGACAGATCCCTGTGGGACACTACTTGTGACTGGCTTTGAGTCTGACATTGCTCCAGTGATTTTAACTTTATGGGTTCTGTCCTTTAGCCAGTTTGCAACCCATCTAGTGACATAAGGGTTTACATTTAAGCTGTTGAGCTTATCTATGATGCCTGAGTGGGGTATTGTGTGAAGGCCTTAGCCAAGTCCAGGTAGGCTGTATGGACTGCTTTGCCCTCATCAATGGCTCTAGTGACTGTTTTGAAAAAGTCAACCAGGTTCAAAAGGCAGGATCTGCCCTTTACAAAGCCAAACTGGGTGGGGTCAAGTGTCTGTAGGTCCCCAATGTCTCTGTTTATGAGTTCCATAATGATTTTTTCCATAGCTTTGCAGACCAGGCTGGTTAAGCTTATGGAGCGGTAGTTCCCAGGGTCTGTAGAGGTACCCCCTTTGTGGAGTGGGACCACTGTTGCTGTACGTCAGTGTTCAGGTACATATCCTGTAGTGAGGCTAAGGTTAAATAGCATTTTTATGTGCGGGTTTAGCTCCTCTTGGAGTTCACGTAGCACGCAACCTGGGATACCGTCAGGTCCCATTGATGTTGTGTTTTTAGCTTTGCTGAGGGCGGCTCTCACCTGGACATCTGAGATGACAGGGAGATTACATTCAGCTGGGATAAGTATTTCTTCTTTTGGGGGTGAGGGAGGGGAGAAATTTGCACTGAACCTGTCAGCCAGAATGTTGGCAATATCTGTGGGTTCAGAGTATTTTTGATGTTGTGAACTAACTCTGAGCATATCTGAGGGTTTCCACTCAGGTTTCTAACATAACTGAAGAAGGCTTTGTGGTTATCTTTAGTGTCCTTAGCGATTTTTCTCTCAAAGTTGGCCTTGGATGTTTTTATGAGAGAACGTAGTTTTCTGCTAGTGTTGATCAGAGATGTCTTCCCTTTATGGGATTTTGCTCTGTCGTGCAGTAGCTTCCTTCTTTTGTTATACAATTTGTTAATGGCTGAGGTCCACCAGACAGGATGCTTGCCTTTGGTGGAGAGGGACTTGGATTTATTTGGGATTGCATGATCCATGCATTCTTGGAGATGTCCATAGAAAACATTTGTGAAGGATTCAGCATTGTGGGATGTGATATCTTCTGGCCCAGTGGGCTTAAAGGATACCATCTCAGTCTTAAGAAGAGTGAAGTCTGCTTTTGAGAAGTTTTTCACTGTGGTCTTTTGTGGTGGGGTTGGAGGTGGGATATGTATATCCAGGGTGATTAGTTTGTGGTCAGATCTCACTAGTGAGGGGTATACCTCCGGTGTGGAGCATTTTGTCCCCATGTTTGTGATGATCAGGTCTAGTATATTATCTCCCCTAGTGGGAGAGGTGACTAGTTGTTCCAGTGCATTTGAATTTATGAATTCCAGGAACCTTTGGGCTAGGGTGTTAGGGCTAGAATAATGTACCCAATCTA
Source organism: Protopterus annectens (assembly GCF_019279795.1). Taxonomy (NCBI): domain Eukaryota; kingdom Metazoa; phylum Chordata; order Ceratodontiformes; family Protopteridae; genus Protopterus; species Protopterus annectens. The sequence goes on along the minus strand of NC_056735.1, from coordinate 1,858,006,594 downwards.
TGTTAGGGTAGTTGAAGTCTCCCAGTATGATGGTATTTTATTGTACATTCATATCCTCCAATGTCTTCAGGAAGGCTGAGTGGGGTTCCTGAGATTGGGAGGGTGGTCTGTAACATGCTACCAGTTGTATAGCAGTTTTGCCTATGGTTAGTTGCACCTGTATGGTCTCCGATGCTTCATGTGTTGCTACTAACCTGGAGGTGTGGGTGTCCTTGATGAATATGGACACTCCCCCTCCCTTTGTGGTTCGGCCCGTGTTTTGGGGCCAAAAAGCATGATACGAGGTATAGCCTGGCAGCGCTGGGGTGCTCTCAGGAGCCTTGATCCAGGTTTCAGTTACTGCACAGACGTCGATGTTCTCCATACTGAGGAGTGCATCGAGTGCCTGCCTCTTGAGATTTAGACTTCTGGCGTTGAGCAGCATTACCCTTAGTTTTTTTCCATTTTTGTTTTCTAAGGAGGTGGGCTTGTCTTTTGAGCCTTGCCTAAAAAAGGCACTATGGGGGTGGCAAGAGCCTTAGCCAATATCTGGAAGCCCAGTGGTGACAGGTGCAAGCCGTCCCTTGCGCAGCGTGGCTTGTCCAACATGTCATCCCAGGCAGACAGACATTGGATCCCCTTAGAATGACACCAGTACTTGAGCCAATTATTAAAGCTGATCATCTTGTCTTTGTATTGTGGCATCATTCTTGGTGAGGGCAAGATGCTGCTCAGGGTCAGGGTCATACCAGCCTGGGCTACATAATCAGAGAGCTCCTCTATGTCTCTTTTCATGTAGTCCAGGGAGGTACATCTCAGGTCATTCACGCCAGCATGGACAATGACGGAGTTATATTTGTACTTGCATTGGAGTGACCTGAGTGCATGTGTTATGTTAGCTCCCGATAGGCAGCTCACAGTCACCCTTTCCTTGTTCAGCCTGGTAAGCAGGACATCAGTGTGTCTGACTATAGAGTCACCTATTACTAGTGTATCAGGCATGATGTTTGGCCTTAAGGACTGTGATTGATTGACTACACTTTAGTGGGTTGTTTTGAGACTTCGGGGATACCACGGAGATTACTTGTTTTAAGTTTATAATCTTCTGACCATGATCATAGCATTACAGCATAATAAACCACTCCCATGCCTAATAAAAAGTATATATATTTAGAAAGCTTCTGAGGAAATTATTACTCTATTTTTGTTTTACTTGGATCGCTTGTCTGTGTACTTAATAAAGGATTTTCGGCTGGAAACAGACTGCCTGCCTTGCTTGGATTACTTTCGAATACTTAGTAATGCTGTACAATTATATATATTTTCTATTGTTATTTTTTGTTTTGTTTTGACTTAAGATGAGTTTAAGTTCGCTGCTTCTACTACTATTGTCTGATCTGATTAATATACAGTGATAAACTAGAAATATATGGACTGAAAATCTTCCACACAGAGAAGTTTCTTACACTGTTTTGTTTTTGGACCCACTACACCTTAGTGGGTTGTTTTGAGACTTCGGGGATACCATGGAGATTACTTGTTTTAAGTTTATAATCTTCTGACCATGATCATAGGATCATAGGAGGTTACTAGGCTATTGACCCTGAGGCCCTTATAAGCCTAGCCAAGAGTTTAGCCCATGTTTAGACAAATCAGCACCCGATGCCCCTATCCAGCAGGGACATGAGTAGAGTCCCACAGGCATATTTTCTGTTTCCCATCCAGTTATCTAGGTTGCACATAAAAAGGGGTAAAGAGGTACTCTGCTTGATGTGGAGACAGAGTCTATTCCATAGATGGGGGAGTCTCTGGGACACAAATCTGTCCCACCAAAAAGTCCTGTTGATGTCACAGACCAGGTTGAGGCAGCCCATGTGAGTTACTCGAGTGGAGCTTGACTTGCGGATATGCAGCAGCACCATTAAGGTGGGGTCCATGATTGCCCTGTATGCCAGACAGAGTTCACCTCTGAGGAGTCTGTATGAAACTGAGTAGAGGGATAGGGCTTTTAGCTCATCTGTGTATAGTAGATGTTTGAGTCCCTGGATTCTCCTTGTGAGGAACCTCTGTGGTCTCTCCAGCTGCTGCATGTGCTTTGCGAGGTACATGCCGGAAGGGGCATTGTACTCAGTAATGGGCCTTATAAGGGAATAATACAGGGATGTTATGACCTCCTTGTCCCTGGATGAGATACCCTTACTTATGAGGTGGTCCACGTAGAAGGCTTCCTGTACAACGGAAGCAATATGGTGGTCAAAAGTCATGTTGCTATCAACCTGGGTGCCCAAATCCCTCATGACTGATTGCGTACTTAGGACGTTTTTATTAATGTGATAATTTTTGGGGATGTCACTCTCCCCAAAGGGGATAATGATGCATTTTTTGCTATTCAGCTTGAGGTCATGTTTCTGGCACCAGTTATTTGTCTGATTGAGACCCTCTTGGAGGATGTCTACATCACTAGGGGAATTGATGACAGCACCCAGCTTGCAGACATCTGCAAACTTGGTCAGCCATACCATATGCATAATGTTGGTGGTGCAAGAGGCAGCACACTCACCTTGGGTGAAAAAGGTTATGTGTTCTATTCTCGCACCAGATTGATTACTGACAGTATAATGCAGGAAAAAAGAGGATGCTGCACTCCTGTGTGTGCCGTCTTTCACGTGGGACATTTAACTGAGGTGCTATCTGTGTAGTTGATCATAACACAGGTGGATATAAAATATTCCACAGCACCTATCAAAAATAGTAGGGGTCCTTTATTTACTTACAAAAATAACTCATATTTACAAATGTATGAGTATATACATATACAAATCCATTTACACAATCATACTACATTTTCATCCCTACTGGACCCCAACTCCTTTTTCCATAACCACCATTTGATTTTATTTAATATTGTTGTTAAAATCCATTCACCATTAAAGAAAATTTCCTTTATTCTTTCATTCCATATAACCTATATAACATAAAATAACTTTTTATCTATTATTTTAACATTATTTACCTTCTGTTCTTATAATATCCATATTTAATCATATCCATGTTTATTTTATCCAATTATTTTCTATTTTTGAAAACTCTTCTTTATATTGTTTTCCCCATAACCTTTTTACTCTTTTAATTTCAAAAGAACATGCTCTGTAATTTTTTCTTCTTCTTGATAATGTAAACTTATTCAATCAATTTTCTTCCTATATGGCATATTTCCTTTTACTGGCAATTTATCTGTTATCAGTGTCCGCAAAACATCTTGATATTCTACTTTCTGATTACACCATGTAATTCTTATTTTTATAGCTTTCTTTGTTTTTCATGTTAGATTTTCCCATGGTTTTACATAGTAATGTTCTGTAGCACCCATATTTTTAAACAGTTGCACCTAAAGAAGTAAATTATCTTAATATTATGTGCCTTGTAGTTTGTAAGTTGCTTGGAATGGTAAAAATGAGCTATCAGTTTCGAAACAAACATTATAGATGTTCAGAATGAATCACAGTCACACAGATGTTTCATAGGTAAGTACTAGACTAGCTGCCCCTGTGAGCCATTTTAAGTCTAGCCAATTTCCCTCAAAGATAAAAATCAAACTGTGCACCTTGTGCCTGAAAGCTAAACACCTTAATCATTACACCAACTCCAACATCTCAATATATTGTTCAGAACCATAACAGTAATGTCCTGCATGACTATGTTGAACTGGTTGCAAGCTTGGGTAGGTTGCCAAGTGAATATCAAATAAAAAGACCTGATACAGTGCCCATGACAAATGCTCTCAGAAAAATAATCATTGTACTCCAAAATAGGATTGAAATGAAACTGACAGTCAGATCGCAGATATACCCCGGGATTACTTCAGTCACTGCTTGACAGAGGCACAGCAAAAAATAGGCATAGTTTTTATTCAAATCCAAAGGGGTGGCTAAAGCCACATAACTATGGGCTGTTATTATAAATGCCCTTGGGCAGATAGCCTAGTATGAACCTATGAACCTATGAACCTATTAAGAAGCAATTGCATTTAATAAAATTGGTGTATAATATAATCACGATTGTGAAGAATGGAATGATTTGTAGTTGCACTGATCTGCAAGATCTTTATGAAGTATTGAAAAGACAGCATTATCCATTACTTACAAATTAAGAAGTTGTCTCAAGATGCCAAATGCTAAGTTTTCCCACAGTACTAGATGCAAATCAGGGTTCAAGCATAAAAAGCCTAGATAAATGTAGATCTAAGTTGTATATATTTAGCATGCCATTAAGAAGGTACAGTTTTTTTATACTTCTGTTTAGCATTTTGTCAGCACCAGAGCTATACCAAACAACTATTCTCTAATTAAATTAAAACTTTGGAAGATACTATAAACATTACTGATAATCTTATACTATAGCACCTGACACTGGAAAACAGGACTAGTAAACTCAATTAAAACACCACGACACAGGACACCAAAACTTTGTAGAATTAGCGCTTTCATTTATGCTGATTAGATAAACTTCATCAGATACAAACAAAAGGGAAACAGTCATTTATATATACAAAATAACATGACATCACATCCTGTCAATCAAGAATTACAAAAAATGTATATATATATATAAAAAATTAACATATTATTAATAAAACAATTAATAAATATTGACATATGTAAATATATATATATATGTACTTATTAAATGTATATATACATAGTTATCTAAAATTAATTTACAATAATCTAACAAAATAATGCCTTCAATTTCAACAAGCTCATAATGGAAACTGTGTCATTAAGTCCAGGAAATACAGAAGCATTCAGCCTAAGCTGCCACATGAGTTCATTTTCCTCTAAATGTAAAGAAACAGGTCCCCCTCTCCCACTATCCAAAACTCTTTCTATCACCAAAAATTTAAATTCATGATGTGGGAAGTCTGATACATGCCTAGCCAAAGCATTTGTTAAATTTAATTTTGCTATAGCATGTGTGTGTTCATATATTCTACATTTTACATCTACATTATACCATTCTATTGTTTAGATGTTAGTATACCAAATTCTTCAAGTTGTACATCCATTGAATCATCCACCTTAAATCTTGGTAGATCTGATAAGGACTTCATAGGCACTAATTTCATCACTACATTTTCACAGAATGCCCTTAACGTAAAAACAATCATCATTAAAAATTGGTTCTTTTTGTTGGATGACATCTCTTTGAAAGATATCTTGGGCTTGACACCTAATGTCACCTTTAGAAAAGGGAGGAATCTGAAGAATATTTTGGAATTCAAACAGAAAAACACTTATAGACATTACTGTGGAATGGTCAAGTGTGGGGCTTGTAATATGTGTAAATATATTTGTGTCTCTGAATATTTTGAAATTAATGGATGTAAATTTTATTTGAAAGATAAATTTAATTGTAACAGCAAAGGAGTAGTCTATTTAGCCCTATGTAATCACTGCCCTGCATATTATATAGGGAAGACTGATAGAATGATAAAATGTAGAATATATGAACACACACATGCTATAGCAAAATTAAATTTAACAAATGCTTTGGCTAGGCATGTATCAGACTTCCCACATCATGAATTTAAATTTTTGGTGATAGAAAGAGTTTTGGATAGTGGGAGAGGGGGACCTGTTTCTTTACATTTAGAGGAAAAGGAACTTATGTGGCAGCTTAGGTTGAATGCTTCTGTGTTTCCTGGACTTAATGACACAGTTTCCATTATGAGCTTGTTGAAATTTAAGGCATTATTTCGTTAGATTATTGTAAATTAATTTTAGATAACTATGTATATATACATTTAATAAGTACATATATATATATATATATATATATATATATATATTTACATATGTCAATATTTATTAATTGTTTTATTAATAATATGTTCATTTTTTATATATATACATTTTTTTGTAATTCTTGATTGACAGGATGTGATGTCATGTTATTTTGTATATATAAATGACTGTTTCCCTTTTGTTTGTATCTGATGAAGTTTATCTAATCAGCATAAACGAAAGCGCTAATTCTACAAAGTTTTGGTGTCCTGTGTCGTGGTGTTTTAATTGAGTTTACTTGTGTTTTTTACTTTTATCGTGTCTATTGGAAAACAGGACAACAGACTTATACTGCTGATGACAACATCCTTTCACGTTAATAACAACTTTAAACTCAGTGGAAATTCATGATTCATAATTTAATGTCAGATGGTCTGAAATCTTAACCATAAATAAAGAAGTCAGAAGACAAACAGATATTACAGATATCCCTAGGAATAGTGCACTGTCTTGTAAAGTTTATACCTAACTTATCTCAATTAACTATGGTTGTAAAACATACCTCTCAACCCCTTTGTACAAGACATTTGCAGAAAGCCAGATAAAATGGGAGAACAAAGGGCCAAAAATAGGGACAGATTTTAAATATTGCTCATAAAAACTTAGAAAGTTGCTAGAATAACAGGATTTGGGTTAACATACATTTTCTAATGTATATGAAGTCTGAAACTCAAATGTATGTCATTATTTAGTGACTTCAGTCCTCAGATAAGCCCACTGATTTGTCAGAAATCCACAAATTTTATGACAAATACACCAAAAATATGAGGCACAAATCTAGACATTCAGCAGAAAATCTGGATAGTTGAGATGTATGCTCTAAGAAAGCTGTAAGAGCAAGATATTACCTTAGAATAAAATTGGGAACAAGAAAATAGTTGAACATATACTAAAATACTTAAGAAACTAGATGCAGATCATCATGTGAATAATCTAGCTGTGTTGCAAGGAGATGCCAGTTAGAAGAGTACATGAGTTGTGGTCCTACAGGAGAATGAACTGTTCACTTATGAGTCAATAGTATTTACAAATGCACAAAAGGGGTATGCTCAGATAGAAAAGGAGCTGTTAGTAATAAGTGTATGGATGTGAGAAATCCCACAAATGTGTCTATAGTAAAGAACTTCTGGGTTAAAAAGACCGAAACCTTTCTTTCAAACCATATTCAGAACGTTTTTTTTACAAGCTACACCACAGATTGTGTGATGATGTGAGGTATTGCCAGCTATGCTAGGAGAAGTAGGGCAATGGATATGTAACATGTGTTAGCATAACTAGCTGGAGTGTTGTAAAAATTATATGTCATTTGTATATCAAACTGATTTGTAGAGGTGCTTGTGCTGAAACTGTATTTGAAAAGCTGCTTGTGTTAAAAATGTACCAACAGTGGGTCCTGCTGGAGAGAAAAGAAATACACCTGTATGCCAGACTGTATTGTGACTGTTGAAATGAATATATTGTAACAGAGGATACTGGAGGAAAAGAGGCTAATCTCAGCCTAGCTAACTTTGAAAAAACAGTCTGAAATTAAATCACCTGGTTTAGGCCATAAAGATTGTCCTCCGGATTCACTATCCTTCCGTGCAGGACTAGCTTAGTCATGCACGGAAGCAACCGTTTAGGAGCAGGACGGCAGCACACCATGTATATTAATGAAGGTGTGCTGCCTGAGCTCCTAAATGGACACAGAGTGTATACGAGTGCAGGGGGTGTGTCTGAGAGCAGAGCTCTCAGAATATACACGCCCCTGCAATCAAGGACAGCCATTTAGTAGTAAGAATGAGCAAGACTGCTCATAGGTGTTCGCATAGCCCCAGCAACATTTCCCCAAGTGTACAAGAGCAATAGTTAAAACATTTAAATATGAAGAATTTTATTTATGAAACAGATCAAATTTAACTGTAGGTGCAGGGGTTTACCCATCGCTTAGCTACGGTTAATGCAGCTTAAATGGCACAAGAGGATTAAAAGCAAGATATATGTAACTGAAGCAGTACAGAAATAGTGTAGTGGGCAGAGCATTCACCTTATGAGCAGTCATTCCCGGTTTGAGTCCCACTCCAGTACAATCCATTTTCCATGTCAAATCACTTAATGATGAATTTATTTTGTTGCATAACCTATGACATAACATATATTTGTGAACTGCAGTACTGCATTAAATGCAGATGTGAGGTGTCATTGTCATAATGTTGCAAAGTCCACAGATAATCACATGTGCCCCATAAAGTATATGTACACAGGAATCAGGAATACAAATGGAAGGTAAAATGTGTAATGAATGATAAATCCATACAGTTGCCAAATCCACCACCTGCCCAAGAACCATTAGACATTACTTTCTAAATTAGTGTGGTGGTAAGCGGGTGTAAGCACTAGTAAGCAAGAGTAAGCATAGTTATGCAGTAGTAAGCGGGAGTAAGCATATTTAAGCAGTAGTAAGCAGATTTAAGCCTGTTTGCTCAGGGGTAAATGATGCGCACACAGGTTAAGCAATATTGAAGCTAACACTCTGTAAGCATATTTAACCAGAGGTTAGCATTACTTACCTTCACACAAACCCAAGCAAACCCACTTACAATTGCTTAAAAGTGCCTTAATCAATCTGTATGCATCAGTCGCTGTTCTGCCCATAAACAAAATAAACAGCCTTTGCAGGTCTTGAACCAAGGACCCTGTACACTATAGTCACTGTAGTTAACCACTAAGCCATCACAGCAATACATAAGATTGAGGTATCACCAAACAGATCTTCATCATAGGAAATACAAACTGAACATGTGAAAGGAATCTATATACAGTTTTATATTGTATAACCTACTATAGGACATAAATATGTGAAATGTAGTACTGCATTTAGCCCAGAGGTCATTGTAGTAAAGTGTTGAAATCCCCTAATAAACACAAGGACCCCATACAATGGATGTACACATGAATCACGGATACCAAACACATATATAACATGTAATGAATAATAAATCAATGCCACAATGCAAATATAATGCAACTTAAATATTAAGCAATGCTAAGCATTGTAGAGCCCATCTTAATAGGTGTAAGCAATGTGTAGGCCAGCTAACTCAGTCTGCCCATTGGTATACCCCTTTAAGCAATGCCAACCTTAGGTAAGCAGGTTTGCCCATAGCTTAGCCTTTTCAAAACCATCCAATCATGGCAATGTGTGGGAAACTGGCCCTATTTAAACCCAACAGGCTGGAATACATCTCATAACTGGTTGTAGCTTCACCTTGTAGGCACTATGTCTGGAATGGGAGAAGGTGTGCACTTCCAGGCACAGTGCTGGGGCATTCAGGAGTCCAGAGTCATGGCAGGACTCCTTGTGAAAGACCATGACATGAGACTGCTGCAGGGCCAGTACCAGGGTTCCCAATACAAAGCAGAAGCCTGGGACTGTCTTGCCCATGACCTCACCAGTGCCACTGGCATACCCCAAACTGATGAGCAGATCAGGCATCATTATGCCGACTTGAAGCAGAGAAAGGGGGATCTCTTGAATCAGTGGATACAAGAGGCTAGGAGCACAGGGGAAATCCCAGCCATGTGTAAGCATCAGTCCACTGCCTGTTTAATAATTACCAGCTTATGTATATTATGGATAGGTATGGCTAAATATCCCTCTTATGTTTTTCACAGCGGCAGGTGAGTGGGCTATGAACCATGAAGCCCATGGCTATAGATTGGAGCAGTTGTGACACGAGGCAGGTTAGTAATACTCTTGCATGTACTGTCATAGGAAATAAAGCTAAAAGTAGTAGTAAGTTAATTGCCGGTATAAAACCTGTATTGTTTAAGGCATATACTCCATACACCAGAGAATAGGCCAGGAAGAGTCTCATATAAGTTGTATGCAAATAAAAGCATAGTAGCCTGACAATTAAGGTCTAACTGCTGGACTGCATGTGTTCATTCTGGTATCATACGGTAATGTAGAGTTGCAATCACTTAATAGTACTGTTGTAGTAAGCACAGTTACCCACACTGTGCTACATAAATAAATTGTGTAGGAATGTCTGTATACGACTGTTGTAATCCCAAGATGTCAAATAGTACATCTGAGAGAGACTTAATCAAAAAACACTGAAAAGACAGACAACAAAATCCAAATATCACACTCAACTATGATGTGAACTGTTGTATTTTTTGCACACACAGCCATGGTTCGAATCCTGGGAGTGGTAGTAGGCTGTATGCAGAGCCATACCCCACAAGTGTACAGAAATGTCAAGAATGTCCAGTAAATTGGCCCATAGCTGCTGCCTGTCACCCTGTCCCCCTGGCAAACCAGTGGGATGATCCCAGACGTTTAGCCAGCAAACAAGACATACAACTGATTGTCATACATCTATAACACCAAACCTGTCACTCTAGCAACCCCCCAAAATGTTATGAGAGTAGCCAAGCCATGTCCACATGGGCAGGTGACCAGCTGGGGCATGTATAATCAGCAACCTGATGTAGACCCATCCAGATACATGCACACTCTTATTTGACAACACTGGGACTAGACCCTACCTAGGTATGTAGTGCTACTGAAGTGTGTGGCTTTCATTGCACACACCACACAGCATTTAGGGTGTGGTGTGTTCCAGGTTACATGTTACATGCAGAACATCCGCAGATATGTACAGCATGGTAATGGGTGATGTAATGGTTGTATATGGACAATACATAGTGTGAAATACCATCATATACACATTAGCAGACACATAACAGGCAGACACACATCCGGAAGACCTGGGCCTATCGGTGCTAACTTGTCAGTGTGTCCAGTGTGTTACAGGTAGGCTTCACACAGCACATGCATAACTGGGCTGGATTGTGGTATCAGTTACCTGTATGGTTGATGGTGACAGTGGTCACCATACAGTGGTACATGGGACATATACCGGGTGTACCATGGTGTAATGACAGTGTACACAGCACCCACATCCCACAATGGATATTGTACTCACTCGAACCCATGATGACACTCTGACATACCCACCATCACACATTGCCCACGACTGCGATACAACCCATTGTATATCCCAACAGTGGTACTACAGGGATATGCATCTAATGCACATGCCACAGGCATAGTAGGGTGTTGCATTGTCATGCCTCACCTATGGGCCACAACAACACTATCCATACTACTGTGTGGCAATGCATATTGTAATAGGAGCATGTGGTCTCGGAATGCTGTTTCCTACAGATGTACAGACATGCACACATACACACATACACACACTTGCAAGAACTCATTGGGTATCCCATGCCTATTGACCCATTTGTACAACACTGTTATGCTGGTACTGCAAGGCTCATGTAGCCGTTAGGGAGAGGAGTGTAACAGGGTACATGTAATGTCCAATACAGCAGCAGCCACATCTTACTATGGCAATGGGTGTTGAAGTGGTTGTGAAGGCCCTTGTGGTATTCCCAACTACAGGTGTACTAACACACAGACACTGCTATCCTCAGTAATGCACACGTATACATGTGTTAGTACTGGGGTGTATCGCTGCAGGTGGTCATAGGTGTGTACCTAGCTATTGTCCATGGAGAGACGGGTAGTGTAGGGGATGTGTGTACAGTGGTATCATGCCACCTGCCATGTGCCAGCAGGCAATCTATTGACAGACACCACTGTGGTGACCCTCAGGGTGAGAGTGACATGCATCAGCCAATCCTCTGGCTGCCTCCTGCAAATGGCCACTGAGGTGATCCAGTTGACATGTATGCAACATGTATTCCAACACATGGTTAGTGTCTGTGATGGAGACCTGTACCCAAGTATGTTCTGTTGACTGTGGTAGTGTAGTGGAGGTACCCATGGCATGTGGTGTATACAGAGTGTTGTCTCCTATATGTGTCAGTTATAACACAGCTGGGCGACATGTCAGTGTCAGTCAAGCATAGTTTGCCTGCATATATCCAAGCTGGATACCTGCCATCTGCACATTTGTGCAGGGACTGACAGGCATCAGCTTGGCAAGTAGCTATGCAGTAATATGAATGTGTCAACAGATAGATGTCTGACAACAATATGTATGCCATTACTACATGTTGGAAGCCCGTACTGACATGTGCTGTACAGACGGTAGTCTACAGTCACTTTCCACAAGTCAGATCATTATCCAGTAAGGGATATATACAGTGACACAGCTCACACACCAGTAACACGACAGTCAGGCCTCAGATTCCAGCTATGCCTGCAGGTGTGCTTGTTGTCAGTACTACATTTAGCACTCTACTCTTGCCTGGGAAAGCACTGTCAACAGTAGTACTGCCATGATACACTACATGCCAGTCTGACAGCACATAACCTGGGTTACTACCCTTGTATGTAACACATTCACATGGATAACAGTGCTGTACAGGCCTTATATATGTGTGTGTCCCAGACATGACACTCACACCCCTTACTACTGTAATGACAGCACATAGATGCATGTATTGTACATGGCATTACATACACTTATTACAGATGTCATTAATTTGCTATATTATCAGACTGGGATATGAGCACTGGTTACCAGGGCTGAGCCATGCTTAGCAGGTGACAGCATTGCTGCAATATAACAGCTAAGCATATTTTTGCAGTGGTAAGCAAAGCCTACACGGTGTAAGTGCCCATATGTTTAACCGTAGCTTAGCACAGCTTAGCTTCATGCAAACCCACACAAACGGGCTTAAAGCTGCTCAAAACTGCCTTAACCACTCTGTATCTGACAGACTTTGTTCTGCCCAGCAACAAAATACACAGCTCTTGAACCCAGCACCCTGTACACTATAGTCACAACAATTAACCACTACGCCATAACAGCTGTGAAGACAGTTGTTGTTTTTCCAATATATCTGTCACTACACATATTGAATAGTATTGAACAATTGCTTTGACTTCCACAGTTGTGTAGTACTTGTTATTAAAAGCAGAACGCCAACAAAAAATAGAAAAAATTCTCCGGCACAATGAAGGGTATCCTTGTAGTGTAAAGACAGGCAGGCAACTCGGATGTTTCAAAAGACTTTATTCCACCAACTCGGCACATACGAAGAAAGGCACAAACCAAAAAACCATACCATAGAACAGTTAGATTAAGCGCTTTCGTCTCCTTACCACGGAGACTTCATCAGAATACATCTTTTAATTTACAAAGGCTTTTTGTACTCTCATTAATCAACAGTCACCCTATAAGCTTCCAGTATGCCTTAAAGCTAAAGCGCTACTAATCCTTGTGCAAATATATACAATTGAATGTAATTTCATTACAAGGCTCACATATTGCATATTGTATATTGCTTGTTCCAGGTATACACATATAACCCCCCTCCCCCAAATACATTCAACAGAAAAATCCAACAAAACTGTGTATAATTAAAGCTAGGAACCAATGTAGACTATGACATGGAGCAGAGTGAAGTTAATATGGTTGGTAATTCTGAGAATGCCAAGCAGATTATTTTTTCTCACAATAAATTCAATATTTTTAACTATTCTGGGATTGAAATTAAACCTAGTCATTTTGAATTGTTCACCAAGGGATTTTCTTTTGTACCTGCCAAGGCACCCAGTGTGGAGAAACTTATGCTAGATGTTAAGTTATTTTCCAGAAAATTAAATCTTCAGCATATTAATAGTGAGACCAAAAAACAGAATAGTACCAACTCCATTGGTAGCAAAAAGATGTTTGCCAGACATAGTATTTGGAACCCACCACTGCAACATGAAATTTTAAATTTCGAACAATGTGCTTTGAATACAATTAGGAGAGAATATAAGACCTATGCCTCTACAAATAGCAATTTAAGTAAAGATGAGGTAAAGCTTTTAAGTGACTTGAGTAAGAATAGGGAGGTAAGGGTGATGAAGCCTGATAAGGGTGGGGGAGTGGTTTTGATGGAAAAGTGGGACTACATAAGAAAAATGAAAGAAATCCTGGATAAGGATGAGAATTATTGTCTTATTTCCAAAAATGAAATTAATATACAATATAATAAAATTGATATTATTTTGGAAGACAATTTATTAACTGGATCAATTGATTTGGTATTATACAATTATTTTTATGTAAAAAAACCCGTTATACCGGGTATATTCGGAATACCCAAGGTACACAAATCCACGATTGATCCCCCACTCAGACCCATAGTTGCTTCCCATGGATCCAAAACCCAACCTATGGCAATATTTGTGGATGCAATGACAAAGCCCATATATTCCAAATGGAAGCATATTCTTAAGGATTCATGGGATTTTCTAAGTAAAATAGGTAAAAGTGTATACTTGGAAAGGGTGTTTTTCATCACCATTGATGTCAAAGAACTATTCTCTGTCATCCCTCAAGGCATTGGGATGGAGTGGTTTGAAGAGATATTACTAGAAATGGACTGGCTTTCAGCCTTGGATTTTAGAAATGTATTATTGTATATGGAACTAGTTTTAAAATACAATTTTATATACTTCGAGGGTGATTATTATCACCAGAAGGAAGGGGTGGCCATGGGGTCCGCCTGTGCCCCGATTTTTGCAAATACCATCATGTTGTACTGGGAAAGGCATTTTATCTTCAACACTGAGTATAAACAGCATATTGTAGAATATTACAGGTTTTTGGATGACATTTTTATCATTTGGAAAGGTACAAGACAGGATATAGAGGTATTTGTTGAATACATTAACAATACTATGTCATTTTTAAAGTTTACACACAACATTGATATGGACGAAACACACTTCCTGGACATTAGATTAATCAAGGATAAGAACAATAAATGTTATAAATCTCATATTTATAGGAAGGAACATTTTTCGAATGCATATTTGCATTATAATAGTGACCATCCTAAACAATTGAAGAAAAATATAGTTAAGGGTCAGATGATTAGGATGGCCAGAATGATTTCGGACAATGTTGAATTTACTAAGGAAATCACCTTTCTTGAAGGTTTATTTACGGAAAGAGGTTATCCTAAGGAACTTGTTTTAACAGTGAAGGAGTATGTATTGTTGGGAAGAAATACAAGAAAATATGCCCCACTTTTAAATACAGAAACAGTAGGGTTCAAAGTACTGTTGTCAGCAGTAATACCCAGATAGTTGAGGAAATTAAATATACACCTTACCTAACTACTACTTACTTTTACGGTACAGGATGGTTTAGGAGAAGCATGAATGAAATTTGGGACATGTTCAAACACATGGCCATTAGAACTGAGGTTTTTAAGAATAATTTGAAATTTAGTTTTAGAAGGAATTTTAATATCAAGAATATATTGGAAGGAAAGGGCTTGTGCAGATGGGGCTAGTAGGAAACAAGGAACCTTTAAGTGTGGGAGATGTGCCCAATGTGCATATATTCACGAGCAAGGAGGTGACTATACCAAGCATCCCCCTTAAATTAATATCTAAACATTATAGTAGTTGCTACACTAAAGGAGTTGTGTACCTAGTGTTCTGTAAGGAATGTGGATGTTACTATGTTGGTAAAACAGAAAGAAAATTAAAAAATAGAATTTATGAACACATTAGAGATATCAACAGACGTAATGAGAATAATGCCTTATATAGGCATGTGATGAAATGTGTTAAAGCTGATTTTAAATTCTGGGTTCTTGAGGTGGTTGGACCTCTGGAGAGAGGTGGTGACTGGGAAATAAAGGTGGAATACAGAGAAATGATTTGGCAACTAAAATTGAATGCGTGTTGTGAAAAAGGTTTAAATGACCACATTTCCATTACTCCAGCACTCAAAATATTAGCTGCGGACCCTAAAATTACAAAAACACATGATACCAAAACACATGATGTGACGAAAATGCATGAGAATGCCAAATCACAAGATAATATAGGGCAGTAAGTTATAGTTACACAACGAAATAAGCAAGTCAGTACACACACATAAGTTGTTACAATAAGTAAATTTGTATTATTATTACATATTATTTTTATACTTATTTTATACATGCCATTATACATATTTTTAATTGGATAGGTATTTAGTAATTTAATATTTTATTATCCATTTTAATATTGACAAAGGTGTGTAGACATATGTATGTACTTATAATATTGTATTTATTGTAATATGTATATATTTATTTATTTAAATATTTATATATTTATATATATATATATTTATATTTGTTATACACTTATTTATTCATTTGTTAATACCTATTTATTTACTTAGTTAAAACTTATTTAAACTTGCTTATGAATCCATTATGTTGTTTATAGTGAAACTAAAGCCCTATAAAGTATAGGGGATATATAAGGTATACCCTTTGATTGATGTTAAGGTTGACTACCCCATTGGTAAGGTTCTTTTATATGCTCAAGAGCCCTTTAGCCTTTTAGAATTCTGGTTCAAATTCTGTTTTTTCAAGATAGAAACTGGTTAGTTTTTATTCCCCATTTCGCTAGTGCGAGCCCCTTATTAAAGTTGGTTAAGTCATTAAGTTATTCAAGTTATTTAGTTTTTAGGTGTATTCATGTTATCAGTTTTTAGGTGTATGCATGTTATCAGTTTTTAAGTATCTTTTTAAGTATGTTTTTTAAATACTGGGTCCTATTAGCTGTATATAGAAATTGCATGAATTTGAGTTTTTAGGTTATGGGTTATCGAGTCACTGTAGTTGCACTTTATGACATATACCATTTTGAAATGCAGCCTAGGATTAATCTGAGTTATTGCTGTTTTAACGTTCCTAGCTTTAATTATACACAGTTTTGTTGGATTTTTCTGTTGGATGTATTTGGTGGTGGGGGGCTATATGTGTATACCTGGAACAAACAATATACAATATGCAATATGTGAGCCTTGTAATGAAATTACATTCAATTGTATATACTTGCACAAGGTTTAGTAGTGCTTTAGCTTTAAGGCTTACTAGAAGCTTATAGGGTGACTGTTGATTAATGAGAGTACAAAAAGCCTTTGTAAATTAAAAGATGCATTCTGATGAAGTCTCCGTTGTAAGGAGATGAAAGCGCTTAATCAAACTGTTCTATGGTATGGTTTTTTGGTTTGTGCCTTTTTTCGTATGTGCCGAGTTGGTGGAATAAAGTCTTTGAAACATCCGAGTTGCCTGCCTGTCTCTACACTACAAGGATACCCTTCATTGTGCCGGAGAATTTTTTCTAGTACTTGTTATTGATATTGCTGTTGCATCACATATGTTGTTATATCTATATATACATATATCAGATACATATGGTGAGATACATCTGGGAAGGTATACACAGACCGTGATATTTATACATGACAAGAATATGGATATATACATATACATATGCAGATATATGTCTACATGTACATACACATATATATCCATACATATGTATGCATACACACCTGTATAGTGCATCATATATATGGCCATTTGTAGATCTGTGTGTGTGTGTGTGTGTGTCTATATATATATATATATATGTATATATATATATATATATTATATATATATATATATATATATATATATATATATATATATATATATAAATATATATTATATAATATATATATATATATATGCACATCCTATGTGTATAGATATACCTGTTTATGTCGATATATATATGTAGATATCTAAAACTATATGTGCATACATATCTAATCAGATATACCTATTTATGTCAAAATATATATATGGAGATATCCATAACTATATGTGCATATATATCTATATATATGTATATGTATATACATATATTGCTGTGTATATGTTTATATGTATGTGTATATATATATATATATATATATATATATATATATATATATATATATATATGTATATATACACACACACACACACACACACACACACACACACACACACACACATATATTTGCCATATGTCCAGATCATGGAGTGGAGTCCTACCTCAGCACCAATAGTCCCAACCTCTTAGTGCAAGGGGATGTCATGTATATATTGCAGGTATATATGCAGACCGCTGATACTGTAACAGGGGTTGTGTTAACAGATGTGGTGTGTGTGGGAGGTCACATCTGCTTTTGACATGTGTGCCATTGGCTACTGACAGACATCCTAAGGACATCATAGTACAGTACCACTGCTAGCACAGTAAAGATCCTGTGGATTACAGCAGAGATATGAGCAATATATGTGGACAATCTGGCACTCTATGGTCAGTACAGACGTCTACACAAATTCCCTTCATGTGAGACGTGGACTACCCCTCACAATGTGGATGTTAATAGCCATGTACATGGGTATATCATGTAAATACTGGACTACATATGCCCAAACAGTTTATGCAGTCACATACGCCAATCTGTCCTGACACATAATACCTGGTGGTGCAGAGGTCACATGGCCACATACTACCCAGGAGTTAGTGACATACATCTGTACAGAATCCCACTGCTTTGTCAGACATACACAACAGTTATGATGGCCTGGCAGCAGTATGTCTTGCAAATAACTGGACATAACAGCACACTGGGTAATTACACTAGGTTGCTAGGCATGTCACAAAGCACTATGCAAACTACAGGCAGACTGCCACAACACTGGACTACATTTTGTATGGGGGAATACACATGTACCTGCAAATATAGCAAGCTCTACACACATGTCACAGCACAGAGTAACAGTCACCTGTGAGAAAGTGCATACCCACCACCAATGTAAACACAGCTACAGCCACATATGGTATGCAAGCTTAATATGACACTATACGGACTGTCTGATAAACACCATCCTCATATGTGCCACTCACACACTAACCCAACACACACTGGGTCATGACACAGCATGGTCCAATGCCTGTCTGTGGTATGGGACACGTGTGTGTCTGGCCCTACAGACATGTGAGCCAATAGGGTACCATACACTGGAGCAGCATGTAACATCAGATAGAACAGGACCAAAAACAATAGCATCTACCACATTGTCTGCACAGCCCAAGGTACGTATGGGCAATACACATATTGTCAACAATCACCATAAGTACATAGACGACAGTACTGTACACACAACTGCAAAATGCCTAGGTTATGTCCTCAGACATAACCCCTACTATACGTAACATGTCTAGCAGTCTGATATTTGACTGGCTTGTTATCAGGTATGATGTCAATAAATAATGGTGTACAGAACATATGCACCTCTTACTGCATGACATATGTACAAAGGTTGACAGACTTGTGTCTTGAGCTACAAACACTAGGCCAATATTGGCATGTTGCTGTGATAACCTCATACATTTACTGTCGTACCAGGGTTTGTTAAGACATATGTCTTATGAGGGATAGAAAGTCAGTAACTCTCATTGCTGTCACCATGTACTGACTGCAGTCCTCACACTATGCTTCTGCAGTTCTCAGATAGGTGTTCTGTGAGTAACACAAGAAACAAAAGGCTCCACACAATGCCCAGTCTGCAGATAACCCTACAGATGGGAGTTTCCTACAACATATAACACTGTCATGACAGGTATTAAATCATGTAGCCAGCCATATCCACACACACCCTGTTAAACCAGCATTACTCCAAATGCAGAAGAGCAACACTTGCATTCTGCATTCATGTCTGGCACATCCCCCTCCTACCTGTTGGCCTGTTTCCACAGAGTATGTTGTTAGAGGTAAATCCCAATACCATCTGTGATGCTGTTTGCCAAACACCAAATTGAGGTCCTGCTCACAGTGAATGAAAAGGCCCAATACAAACATGATGTTCCTAGATATTGGAGTGTGTTTCCATACAATTGGTTATGGGAATGTTACCATAGCTGTTCCACATGCAATCAGCTAGAGGGGGACTGCAATTTGTGCAGAGGCCATCAGCTGATCATGAGCATCACTTACAAAATACAAGCTGCAGCCTAATCAAAGCAGGTGTACTTCACCACATCCACCAGAGAGGGAGTGAGAGAGACAGACAGAGGCAAAGTAAGTCAGGGAGGGAGTGGGAGAGTAAAACCTAAGCATGCTTGTGTCACACACCTACCGGTACGGGGCTTCAAACCCCTGACTGACTATGTATTGCTATCACCTGTCTATGCAGTTATTGCATGCGCATAGTTTACATGTTGGGGAGCTGTCCAAAGGTATATCTGATGGTGAGTGACATCTGCAACAGTGATATAGTAGTGATAAGGTAGGTGTAGTACACGTGCCTGTCCACATGAATAGGTGTCAACGTCAATACAGCCACACTCTCTCAGGGACTCACACACATTGACAAAGTTGACAGGGTCAGGAATAGACTTTTTAACTAGCTAGTTTGCCACAATACAGTAATGAGCAGGTATCATATGCACCACAGGGGTTATCTGGATGATATATGGGCAAAGGGTATGCAAAGGTGTCTGACATCAGACAGCATGCTTCCGTAGGTCAATGGGAGTTGTAGTAAGTGTGAATGTGGTTGAAAGCATCATACTCCACACACACACACACACACACACAGACAAAGGGTGCCAGTACTGACATGCATGGGTGCATTGCTTCACAGGTGTGTAGTGGTTGACTGTGCCAGAAGGCTGTAAAAGGCTAGGTGAAGGGTATAACTTGGCATCAGGCCACATGACAATGGTCTGCTGTGTGGCTTAGGGGTGTAATATCTGGATTGGCCCACACAGGTGGGTATTGTATTCACCATCCAGTCACCTGGGTTACTATTGTGTGTGGCCAGTGCTGTGCAATGCTTGCCATGTATGTGTTCTATAGTCCATGACATGGACGGTGTCTGGGATGTGCACACATCCCACATGCATGTTCAGTGACATGTGGAACTGTACCCGGGGTATCTGGCCCATGTTGTGTACACAGATTGTTATCATGAGATGTGCCAGTCCTGGCCTCATGTGGTGGGAACTGGCAATGGACACCAGGTTGACACTGCACCAACACTGATAGCACGATACAGGTATTCCCTGGTGTTAGTGGCATCTGTCCATACAGGGCATGTGTTTAAGGCATGGTATGTCCTTTGTCGGTCACATTTGATGGCACCACAGTTGTTGCAGGCATCCAGTGGGGAACATAGTGAAGGCACACTGTCTGCAATTATGTGCCTATTGTAGTGATGGGACAGGGTGCCATGACCTCTGTAGTCCACTGTAATCATACCATGGTTACTATCTGTTGGCAATATGCAGGGTACTACCAACAAAGTGGTTGTTACCTAGGCAAGTGTGTTTGTGTATGAGACATGGGTTGAGAGTGTTCTCTAGGTAATACAAGGGTTGCTTACTTTGTTTGCCAGGCCTTGATGTCACATGTAGAGGTATGGATTGGCACCCCAGCCTTTCAGCTATTTGACATCTGTTATCCTTGTAAGGTGGACATCATGACATATAATAGGCCCACCATATAAGAAATTTGCAAAACCCACTCAACAATGAGTCCAGTTGCTACACAGCCACAGTATACGAATGACAAACACCAGCACACCCACACACACAGTTTCCATGAGTGGGATTAGAACTCCTACCTAACTAGTTTGTAGCACTACAACATGACACAGTTATCGGACTTGCCATGGAGATTACTGGACTACTCCATCCCCAAAGGTGTATTTCAAGGTGAATGACATCAGCAGGCTTGCCAAAGAAGGGCAAGGGAGGTTGTATTGACTGTGAATGGCCTCAAAAGCATTGCTCCCTACACAGATAAACACACAAACTTGCCTAGTTTGGGAACAGAACCTCAACTGAACTACTATATTACACTACAGCAATATTCTGTTATAGGACGCACCATGGAGATTACTGGACTACTCTTTCCCCAAAGGTGTATTTCACTGAGAATGACATCAGCAGGCTTGCCAAACAAAGGCAATGGAGTTTGTATTGACTGTGAATGGCCTCAAAAAGCACTGTTCCCTCCACTGACAAACAAACACACTTGTCATAGCTGGGAATTGAACCCCTACCTAACTATTATATCACACTACAACATTACAGTGTTATAGAATGCACCACAGAAATTACTGGACTACTACTTCCCCAAAGGTGTATTCACTAGGAATGACATCAGCAGGTTTGCCAAAAAAGGCCATTGGAGGTTGTATTGACTGTGAATGGCCTCAAAAGCATTGCTCCCTACACAGACAAACAACCACACACAGACATCAACACTTGCCATACCCGGGAATAGAATGCCTTCCGAACTACTATATCACACTACAGCATTATACTGTTATAGGATGCACCACGGAGATTACTAGATTATTCTCTCCACAAAGGCGTATTTCACTGGGAATTACATCAGCAGGCTTGCCAAAGAAGGGCAATGGAGGTTGTATTGACTGTGAATGGTTTCAAAAGCATTGCTCCCTACACAGACAATCCAGAAAAACAACCAGCAGATAGTAGTAGCTATAAATAATATAATTTTTCACATCAGTCAAAGCATCAGTATGCAATTGTCACAGACCGGTTTCAGCTTATACTTCTCTAAGCCTTCATCAGTGTAAAGACGCCATTAAAATCATACATATCTGCAAATATACAGAGATCAGTATATATTTTTTGGGTTTTATAATTTGCACTCTGATTCCTCACATCTCTGTTGAAACTTTCTTCCCCACCCACCTCATTGTGGTTTCTATTGCTTGTGTGTTGTTAACTCAAGGTTCCCTTAATTTGAACTGTTAATAGCAGCAGTCTGCATTTAAAGTGGAACAGCCTTACAAGACTTTCTGCAGATATATAGAGCTGAGTATTTTTCTGCATTATTCTGTATTATAGAGCTAAATTGTTGCTTAGATATCTGTTGTCTTAGTGTTCTGCAAATATACAGAGATCAGTATATATTTTGTGGGTTTTATAATTTGCACTCTGATTCCTCACATCTCTGTTGAAACTTTCTTCCCCACCCCCTCATTGTGGTTTCTATTGCTTGTGTGTTGTTAACTCAAGGTTCCCTTAATTTGAACTGTTAATAGCAGCAGTCTGCATTTAAAGTGGAACAGCCTTACAAGACTTTCTGCAGATATATAGAGCTGAGTATATTTTTCTGCATTATTCTGTATTATAGAGCTAAATTGTTGCTTAGATATCTGTTGTCTTAGTGTTCTGCAAATATACAGAGATCAGTATATATTTTTGGGTTTTATAATTTGCACTCTGATTCCTCACATCTCTGTTGAAACTTTCTTCCCCACCCCCTCTTTGTGGTTTCTATTGCTTGTGTGTTGTTAACTCAAGGTTCCCTTAATTTGAACTGTTAATAGCAGCAGCCTGCATTTAACGTGGAACAGCCTTACAAGACTTTCTGCAGATATATAGAGCTGAGTATATTTTTCTGCATTATTCTGTATTATAGAGCTAAATTGTTGCTTAGATATCTTTTGTCTTAGTGTTCTGCAAATATACAGAGATCAGTATATATTTTTTGGGTTTTATAATTTGCACTCTGATTCCTCACATCTCTGTTGAAACTCCCCCCCCTCCCTGTTGTGGTAGTAGTTTAAATTTGGTGGCTTTTGCAGTGCCCACCCCACTGTAGATTTGATCTAGGACACTCCCCCAGTCCCATATCTTTACCGCATTCTACCTAATAAACCCTTTCTGCACTTGCTTTTAGTCCTTTTTAATTTAATTAAATTTTTTCAAACTGTGTGTGGACTAATATTGCTACATACTCAAGTGTGCCAGCTTGCACTGCATCTGAATTGTTTTTACTACTGTTTTTGCTACTTTTCTGAAAAAAAAAATGTTGTTGTGAACTGCTGATTGCGGGCTCAGTGTCTGTTATTCTAAAAGTGTATTAGTTCCGGTTTAAGCACTTGGGCTTCAGGCCAGTTATTTTACACTAAGAAGGTTCATGGTCTGCACTCTTGTGGGAGGAGAGGCTGGACTCTGCCCTTCTGAGCTGGGAATTTCTGGTTAAAGGCTTATAGTGCCTGCATATTTGAACTGTTTCTTACTGAAATTGGTACACCTTGTTTGCTGTAGCATAGACTAGATCCAGGCCTGCTGAATCTATATTTATTTGTATGCTGCTTGTTTGTTTGATTGTTATTTCCCTGAAACGCTAATTCCACCTAAAACGTGGCTTTTCAGCGCTTCTGTGGATCCCTAGTGATATCTGCATTGCTTACTGTACTTATTTCCTTGTTTCACTTGAAAGAAAGTTACTGTTTGTCGTTTTTGCATTTAAGTTACCTGAAACACATTGCATTTAAGTTACTTGGCACTTGCTCACTAAAGCAATTATATAAGTCAGCACTAAAATATTGAAAGCACTACACCCTCACAAACTCCCCTTGAGTACCTCATTCCCCATTGGCCCTTTTTTTTCAATTATAAAGGAATTCCCAATACTATTATTGCATGTCCAAAAGTCAGTTGTCAATCTCCTCTCCGGTCCAGCTGGTGAATCTCGGAATCTTGAGGCAATGTTACAACTGCTTCATGTACACAGACAACCCTTTCCTCCTCCCAACAAATTCCAACACATGTGAGAGATGCAACCATATAGCCATACTGGAGGCTAAGCTCTCTCAACTCAGTACTGGCAAAACCAGTCAGGAGGAGAAGGAAACCACACTCACTACAATTCCAATCTCACATAGACCTACCACGACAGCAAACCAAACACATAAACACACAAAAACATACTCAGAGGCTCTAAATAAAAATCTGCCTAAGCAGCAGAGACCTCCAAAGCAGACACCCAAGCAACCGCTACCCCAAAACAAAACTCATGCAACACATAGCTCACAAAGCCAGTGTGCCGAACAGTCACAGCCCTTAAGGCTAAACAACACACCTGATACACTTGTAATAGGTGACTCTATCATCAGGCACACTGACATCCCGCCCACCAGGCTGAAAAAGGAGAAGGTCTCGGTGAGCTGCCTGTCGGGCGCTAGGATCTGCCACATAACACAAGCACTCAGGTCACTCCAAGGCAAGTACAAATATGACTCAGTCATTGTCCATGCTGGTGTGAATGACCTGAGATGTACCTCCCTGGACTACATGAAAAGAGACATAGAGGAGCTCTCTGAGCATGTAGCCCAGGCCGGTATGACCCTGACCTTGAGTAGCATCTTACCCTTACCAAGAATGATGCCACAATATGAAGACAAGATGATCAATTTCAACAATTGGCTTAAGTATTGGTGTCATTCAAAGGGGATTCAATGCTTGTCAGCCTGGGATGACATGCTTGACAAGCCACGATGCTTCGCTAGGGACGGCTTGCACCTGTCACCACTGGGCTTTTGGACATTGGCAAAGGCTCTTGCTACCCCCGTAGTGCCTTTTTTAGGCAAGGCTCAAAAGACAAACCCACCTCCATAGGTATCACAAGGGATAAGAAACTAAGAGTAATGCTACTCAATGCCAGAAGTCTATACCTCAAGATGCACGCACTCAAAACTCTCCTTAGCATGGAGAACATTGATATCTGTGCAGTAACAGAAACCTGGTTCAAGGCTCCCGAGAGCACCCCAGCACTACCAGGTTATACCTCATACCATGCTTTTCGGCCCCAAAACTTGGACCGTACTACAAAAGGAGGGGGAGTATCAATATTCGGCAAAGATACCCACACCTCCAGGTTGGTGGCACAGCACGAAGCATCAGAGACTATCCATGTGCAATTAACAGTGGGTAAAACTGCCTTCCAGTTTATAGCCTGCTACAGACCACCCTCCCAAACCCAGGAACCCCACTTGGCCTTCCTGAGAACACTGGAAAATATGAAGGTCTCTCCAAACACCATTATATTGGGCGACTTCAACTACCCAAACATAGACTGGGAGCATTACACTAACTCCAACACCCTAGCCTAAAGGTTCCCAGAATTTATAAACTCAAATGCTATGGAACAACTTGTTACCACTCCCACAAGAGGGGAAAACATACTGGACCTGATCATCACCAACATGGGGACTCTATGCTCCAGACCAGAAGTGTATCCCTCACTGGTAAGATCAGACCATAAACTAATCTCACTGGATATTCACATCCCGACTCCACCCCCTGCCCTGAAAACCACAGTGAAAAACTTCTCTAAAGCAAATTTCACACTCCTCAAAACTGAGGTGGAATCCTTCAAAGCCCCCGGGCCTGTGAAAAATATGGTCCAGACCGCAGAATCCTTTATAAACGCATTCTATGAACACCTTCAGGAATGCATGGATCATGCAATCCCAAATAAAATCAAAACCCAATCCTCCAAAGGCAGATGTCCTGTCTGGTGGACCCCAGCCATAAACAAACTATACAATAGAAGGAGGAAGCTACTACATGATAGAGCAAAATCCCAAAAAGTGAAGGCATCTCTGATCTGTATTAGCAAAAAACTATAGGCACTCATAAAATCGTCTAAGGCCAACTTCGAGAGAAAAATTGCACAGGACACTAAGGATAATCACAAGGCTTTCTTTAGTTATGTTAGGAACCTGGGTGGGAATTCCCAGATATGCTCAGAATTAGTCCAAAATGACAAAAAATACACCGAACCCACAGACATTGCCAACATCCTAGCTGACAGGTTCAGCGCAAACTTCTCCCCCCGTCCCCACCAAAAGGGCAAATATTTATCCCAGCAGAGTGCTGCCCCCCCTGACATCTCAGATGCTCAGGTAAGAGCTGCCCTCTCCAAAGCAAAAAACACAGCATCAATGGGACCAGACGGTGTCCCCAGCTGCATCCTACATGAACTCCAAGAAGAGCTAAACCCAAACATAAAACTACTGTTCAATCTCAGCCTTACTACAGGATATGTACCCAAAGAGTGGCGTACAGCAACAGTGGTCCCTCTCCACAAAGGTGGTGCCTCAATGGATCCTGGAAACTATCGCTCCATAAGGCTGACTAGCTTGGTCTGCAAAGCTATGGAAAGGATCATCATGGACCTCATAAATAAAGATATTGGGGACCTACAGACACTGGATCCTACCCAGTTCGGCTTTGTTAAGGGCAGATCCTGCCTCTTAAACCTGGTTGATTTCTTTGAAACAGTCACCAAGGCCATTGACGAGGGGAAGGTGGTCCACACAGCCTACCTGGACCTCACAAAAGCCTTCGATACAATACCCCACTCGGGCATTATAGATAAGCTCACCAGCTTAAATATAAACCCCTATGTCACTAGATGGGTTGCAAACTAGCTCAAGGACAGAACCCACATGGTTAGAATTGCTGCAGCCATGTCAGACTCCAAACCAGTTACAAGTGGTGTCCCCCAAGGCTCAGTCCTGGGACCTCTCTTGTTCGGTATATATTTCACGGAGGTACAGGCCAACACGGAAGGAATGTGGCTGACTAAGTTCGCAGATGACTGCAAACTGGGCGCCATAATCGACTCTCCAGCTGACACAAGCATCCTCCAAAAGGGCCTCATAGAAACACACAACTGGTGCCAGAGCCATGGCCTCAAGCTAAACGCCAAAAAGTGTATAGTCATCCCCTTTGGCAAAAACAAAGTGCCCACAAATTACCACATAGGTGGTAATCCATTAAGTACAGAAGAAGTAACTAGGGACCTGGAGACCCAAGTTGATAGCAATCTCTCATTTGACAACCACGTGGCCAAAGTGGTTAGAAAAACATTTTATATAGCCCACCTAATCATGAAGGGATTCACATCTAGATCAGGGGAGGTCATCGTGCCTCTTTACTCATCCCTCATCAGGCCCATCATTGAGTACAATGCCCCTTTTGGGATGTACCTTGCCAGACACCTGCAGCAACTGGAAAGACCCCAAAAGTACCTCACCAAGAGGATCATAGGGTTCAAACAGATGCCATATGCTGCCTGGTTAAAGAAACTTCAGCTCTACTCAGTGGCATACCGCCTGCTCAGAGACGATCTGTGCCTGACGTATAAAGCCATGTCCAACCCGGAATTAATGGACATGCTGCACCTCAGAAAATCCAAATCCCTCAGCACTGAAATAAATAGGACATGCTGGAGGGACAGATTCATAACCCAGAGGCTCCCTTCACTCTGGAATAAAATCCCAGTCCAGGTTAGGCAGAGTCCCTCATAGACTCTCTTCAAGAGGAATCTTGATGAGTGGATGGGAGATCGTAGGTTTACCCCGGGTATCACTTCTGTGTCACTGCTAGACAGAGGCACAGTATACTAACCTCGAAAAAGGGCATAGCAAAATTAATTTAAAATGGGTGGTGAAAGCCAAACACACTCTGGCTAGGCTTATAAATGCCATAGGGCAGATAGCCTAGTATGAACCTATGAACCTATTTATATACTGTGTCACTAGCCTAGAAAACATTTACAGGTGTTCATTTAATCATGAGGCAAAAAGCCCTCCCAGTTTAATAATCCATTTTTTCTCTTTAGCATTAAGTAACTCATGCCATCCAGATTTATTGTATCTGATTCCCAAAATTCTGTCTATAATAGCAAAATGAAAAAATGCTGTTTAGTGGATTTCAGCATGTTTATACAGAGCATTTGTGTGTTTTTTATTTTTAATTTCATTAAAGTGTTCTGAAATTCTATGTTTAAACACTCTTGATGTTTGACCTACATAGAAAGCAGAGCACTTGCAAGTGGCCAAGTAAATAACCCATTCTGAGCTGCAGTTTACAAAAAAAGGAATATCAAATACTGCACCGGTATTTTTACTACTGAAACTATTCATTTGTAGTATCCTGCTACATTGTGTGCAGTGACCACATGGAAAACATCCTTTGACAATTTGTCCCTCAGAAGTACTGTGTAACCTTTCCTTAGGTTTATAATCACCTTGTTTATAGTGGTTAAAGAAGGAAGCCAAATTTTTCACATTCCTAAAAGAGAATTAGCACTCCACTCCCGATATTTCAGAGAGCCTATTGTCCGCCCTAATGATGTTTCAGTTACTTTGCACACTATCAGTTAGTGCCCCAATATTTCTACCATAAGTAATCACTAGCCTTAATTGTCCTTTAGTTCTACCCTACTTGTTATGATACTGTAAAAATGTTTCCCTGTCCATAGCATTGCCCGTATTTCTGGCTTGCATAATATGGCCTGATCTATAGCCCCTTTCTTTAAATCTCTTGGTCAGGTCATCCCTGAAATGCAAATAGGTGTCATTCTCTGACCAAATACGTTTCACCCTCATGTATTGAGATTTGGAATATTTCTACATATGTGAGGGGGGTGATAACTGGAGGCATGGAGAAGGGAATTATATTCTGGGAATTTACGATATACTTCTGTTATCAAGGTATTGTCTGGAGCTCTAGTTATTATTACATCCAGGAAGGTAATACTAGCTTTGTGATGATTTACTGTAAATTCAATTCCCCATTTATTTGCATTCAGATATTCAACAAACTCTGCCTGGTGTCCCTCATCCGATTTCCATACCATCCAGCAGTCATCTAAATATCTTTCCCAGATATCTGGTCTAGGTACAGATTATGGGAACTATCATAAATAATTTGCTTTTCTATATATGCCATAAAAATATCCGCATATATAGGAGCATTAGAGGCCCCATAGCTGTACCTTTGATTTGTAGACCAGATGTATTATGATAGAAAGATACATTTTTAGTTAGCACATGCTCAGTTAGACCCAGAAGAAGAGTATGGTAAACCAAAAAGAGCAAAACTAAGAAAATACCCAGAAGAAGAGTGTTGAAACCTGGTGGATAAAATTCTAACCTGTATAGCCAATATTCTAATGCTTGGATGCCTGCCCAATGTGGAATATTGGTATAAAGGGCTTTGACATCCAGGGTACAGAGTATCCATTCATCTTCTATTTGCATTTCAGAGATGACCTGTAAGAATTCTGTAGTGTCTTTCAGACGAGGCCTTACCCACTTTAATAGTGGCTTCAAATACTTAGTTAAATATTGGGAGAGTGGCTCAGTCATAGATCCTCTTCCAAACACTATCGGTCTGCCAGGGGGATTATGCAGGTTCTTTTGTATTTTTGGTAGAAAATATATATACTGGTTACTGGGGTCCAACATTGTAAGTTGTTTCTTAACATTATCAGTAATGATTCCTTCTTCTACAGCTAATGATATAAAATCATCTATCCATTTTTGAAGGTTTTTTGTAGGGTTATATGTAAGTTGCAAATAATATCTGTTATCTGCCAATTGATTTTTAGCCTCTTTATTATATTGTTCCCAGTTTTGCACCACCACAGCACCTCCTTTGTCAACTTTCAGAATAACTATTTTGTGATTATCTGCTAAATTAGAAATATCATTCATCTCTTGTGTGGTTACATTACTAGCTTTAATCTGGCTATTCCTGGAGTTGAAATGGAGATCTCTGAGGGTGGAATTTTGGAATGCTAGTACACTGTGATGCATCGGAGGTGAAAACCTAGATTTGTGGTATCTAAAATGATCATGAATATCAGTGCTTACTTTATCCTAAAAAACAACTTCAAGTTAAGAATTCTGCAAAACTCAACCACATCTTTGGAAAAATAATCTTCTGAAATAAAGCAAACAGGTATATATCATAGACTTTTATTGAGAATGCTTAATTCCAAGGAGGAGAGGGGGTAGGATGATATATTCAATACATTTCCTGCTAATGTTTCTGTACAAACTTCTTGAATAATCCCTCCTTATTCTCTACGTTTTCTATGTTTTCTACCCCCCATCTTCCTTTTTGGTTTAACTCCTTGAAATTACTGGAGTTCCTCCTCTGTTTTGCTGGTGAGCCTGTGGATACTGATGTATCAATATCATACCCAGACGAGGAATCCTCCCCTGATGTATCAGATACCCCTGATTTTTTGAGTATTGATCTAGAGCACTTTTGTTTTGCCGGGCTCCTGTATTGTTGTGAAAACCTAACATGCTTATCACTATCTTTGGAAAAGGAGTCCCCTTGTTCATAGTCTGTTACATCTCTAAGGAATTTTTTTCTTTTTCCTATCTTTAAATTGTGTTTCCAAATTAGTCAATTCAGTACTCAATTTCTTAAGAAATAAAGAGTATGTGGACTGCCCCTCATATTCCTTAATTTGCTCACTTATCTTAGTAATAGCAGCAATTTCTGTATCTATTGTCCTATCATGAAATCCCATCAATATTTCGACAAATTGCATTATAGTTTTGTGTTGTGCATCCCTCCATTGCTGAAGTAGGGACTGATCAGGATTGTTCACCATTGGTTGAGTCCTAACTCTCACACCTCTAGGTGTGACTCCTTTAACCGTATAGGCCTTGAATAATTTATAATGCCACACATTGTTCCTAAGAGAATGCATATGTTTAGTTAGGGTAGCAAATAATGCTTCACATGTATCATCCCTATTGACTGGTGCGGTCAAATTCTCTGATGTTAGATCCATCCTAATATCAAAAATTGCCAGGACCTCCTGATCAGATGATAATCTCCTTATCAAATTCAAAATATCCATATTGAGTGGACTAAAAATTTGAATAGGAATATATGACCCCAGATATATAAATAATGGACAATATCAACCCCTGGCCACCATAACAGGACAACATCAGCCTAAGCTTAATAATCTCGCTTTGAGCAAATCCAATATTTCTTAAAAGTCATAAATCTCTATATTGAGATATGTATTAGCAATCCCAAAACAGCCTTACTGAGTCCAACTACTCACTACCAGTGTTGAGTCCACTTCAAACTATATCTGTTTAGTCATACTTTCATGATAAATAACTCTATTTATTGTCCATTTAATAGATGGGTATTAATCCCAATAAAACATAACTGACAATATACAGTAGATGAATAAGATCAGAGTACAGAACCAAATCAGTCAAAAGGATATCTTAGTGCATCCAATGTGAACAAACCAGATAGGTCCTTAATGTAGATTTATCCCACTATATCTATATTTCGAATAGATAAAGTAGTTATGCCAGGGAAGGATGATGGCTATAGTAAATTCTTTAATAAAGCTAATTAGTCTGTAAAAATCTATATAACATATATACAGAATCAGGCATTCACTATAAATTCCCCCAGCATATATAACACCATTGACCAGATAGAGAAGATAAGTAATATTGACATATTAACTGCATGGGGTGAACTTACCCGAAAAAAGTAACTAGAATGTCTGCCCATGAAGCTCAATGTACTTTTAATGTTATTAAATAAATCCCCCAATATTAAATTGCTCTAGATAGTGGGTAACCCCTTGGTTGAACAGCAAAATAATAATCTCCCAGGTGCTTATTCACTTATTGTAGATCCCTATAGATAAATAAAAAGTACCTTCATTAACTACCAGCCTAAACTTCGTGTTATCCACTTGTGATATTAATCACACAAAACATAATATTTCCAATCAGCAACAAACATACATGAAGTATGCAGTCAGTAGTGAAAATTGCCCCTCAAAGGTCTTTCCCGTTCATCCCTTAGCCTGATAGAATGTCATGAACATTTCAATCAACTCTTTCCATAAATAATAACAATCCATAGTTATTAGTATAAAAAATACACTCCGTTTCAGCGACTTATTCCAATAGCATAGTTCAGTGTCTAGAATTACTAGTTATCAGTAGAAACATCATTCCAAATTAGCTAATAGTGTCAGTAGTACATCCAAAACATACAAATCAATGCTGTTTATTACCAATTTTGCAAACTATACATAGGCCCATTCCCATCTTCATAAGTAAAATACATTTCAATATTCAAGTCTGATCGTCCCACCCTAATAAGGCAGTAGTGTCCATATCATATAATTAGTATAGACCATATAACTGACTCAACAAAATAAGAAAGCCCACATATATTGTAGCAGTTTGTTATCAGTTAGGCATACAATACACAGGCCCTATTGCGTCTTATTAATTGACAACACATAGATTGCAATTTTCAGGACTGATAACTTCACCCTGTAGGACATAAATGCCCTGGTTATAAAAATAATGCAAATTCAATAGCTGATATCAATCAAATAAGACACACGTAAGATAAACAAAGTAGTCCGTGTATCCATTCAATGCCCCTGAAATCCTATTAGCTCCGTTTGCATCCCAGCATATGCTACGTTTTCACCTCTGATGCATCACAGTGTACTAGCATTCCAAAATTCCACCCTCAGAGATCTCCATTTCATCTCCAGGAATAGCCAGATTAAAGCTAGTAATGTAACCATACAAGAGATGAATACTATTTCTAATTCAGCAGATAATCACGAGATAATTATTCTGAAAGCAGACAAAGGAGGTGCTGTGGTGGTGCAAAACTGGGAACAATATGATAAAGAGGCTAAAAATCAATTGGCAGATAACAGATATTATGTGCAACTTACATATAACCCTACAAAAAACTTTCAAAAACAGATAGATGATTTTTTATCATTAGCTGTAGAAGAAGGAATCATTACTGATAATGTTAAGAAACAACTTTCAATTTTGGACCCTAGTAACCAGTATATATATTTTCTACCAAAAATACACAAAAACCTGCATAATCCCCCTGGCAGACCGATAGTGTCTGGAAGAGGATCTGTGACTGAGCCACTCTCCCATTATTTAACTAAGTATTTGAAGCCACTATTAAAGTAGGTAAGGGCTCGTCTTAAAGACACTACAGAATTCTTACAAGTCATCTCTGAAATGCAAATAGAAGATGAATGGATACTCTGTTTAGCTATACATTTCAGAATTGTATCCACCAGGTTTCAACACGCTTCTTCTGGGTCTAACTGAGCATGTACTAACTAAAAATGTCTTTTTCTATCATAATACATGTTATCTACAAATCAAAGGTACAGCTATGGGGGTCTCTTTTGCTCCTATATATGCAGATATATTTATGGCATATATAGAAGAGCAAATTATTTATGATAGTTCCCATAATCTGTACCTAGACCAAATAGATATTTGGAAAAGATATTTAGATGACTGCTGGATGGTATGGAGATTGGATGAAGGACACCTGGCAGATTTCGTTGAATATCTGAATAATAATAAATGGGGAATTGAATTTACAGTAAATCTTCACAAAGATAGTATTACCTTCCTGGACGTAATGATAACTAGAGCTTCAGACAATACGTTGACAAGAGAAGTATATCATAAATTCCCCGAATATAATTCCCTTCGCCATGCCTCCGGTTATCACCCCCCTCACATATGAAGAAATATTCCTAAATCTCAATACATGAGAGAGAAACGTATTTGCTCAGAGAATGACACCTATTTGCATTTCAGGGATGACCTGACCAAGAGATTTAAAGAATAGGGCTATAGATCAGGCCATATTATGCAAGCCAGAAATACGGTCAATGCTATGGACAGGGAAACACTTTTACAGTATCATAACAAGCAGGGTAGAACTAAAGGCCAATTAAGGCTAGTGACTACTTATGGTAGAAATATTGGGGCATGAATTCATAGTGTGCAAAGTAACTAAAACATCCTTAGGGCGGATAATAGGCTCTCTGAAATATTGGGAGCGGAGTGCTAATTCTCTTTTCTTTTAGGAATGGGAAAAATTTGGCGTCCTTCTTTAACCACTATAAACAAGGTGATTATAAACCTAAGGAAAGGTTACAAAGTACTATGAGGGACAAATTGTCAAAGGATGTTTTCCATGTGGTCACTGCACACAATGTAGCAGGATACTACAAATGAATAGTTTCAGTAGTAAAAATACCAGTGCAGTATTTGATATTCCTTTTTTTTGTAAACTGCAGCTCACATTGGGTTATTTAGTTGGCCACCTGCAAGTGCTCTGCTTTCTATGTAGGTCAAACGTCAAGAGCGTTTAAACATAGAATTTCAGAACACTTCAGTGAAATTAAAAATAAAAAACACACAAATGCTCTCTATAAACATACTGAAATCCACCAAACAGCATCTTTTCATTTTGTTATAGACAGAATTTTGGGAATCAGATACAATAAATCTGGATGGCATGAGTTATTTAATGCTAAAGAGAAAAAATAGATTATTAAACTGGGATGTTTTTTTTGCCCCAGGATTAAATGAACACCTGTAATTGGTTTCTAGGCTAGTGACACAGTATATAAATGTATGATTTTAATGGTGTCTTTACACTGATGAAGGCTTAGAGAAGTATAAGCCGAAACCAGTCTGTGACAATTGTATACTGATGCTTTGTCTGATGTGAAAAAAAATATATTATTTTACAGCAACCACTATCTGCTGGTTCTTTCTCTGGAATGTGTAGGTATTTTGAGACCTTGCAGACGCCTTACTTGCAGGAATCCATTTTGGACTGGCTTTCTCCTCTTTTCTGCTGTGGGCCTGTGGAGCTAGAGGGTTTTTATCCTAATCTTGATGGATTCTAATAATTTTCTAGCCTCTTATAACCTTAAAAGGGTCAACAATCCAACGAGCAACATTTTCTCTACTTTAGACTGTTTATATGGTGATTTTTTGGTATGTGGTAAAGGAAAGCGAGCATCTGCAGCAGTGGCTGATATATACTCCATGTCTGGGTCCTGAACATTTCAAAACAGTGCCGTTACTCAGAAATACTAATAGGGTAACATGTATCTCTTTTTTTATTATCATTATGGCCTATTTTTTCGTGTGTTCCAGTAGCGACCACAAGTCTTGGAGCTTACAGAGACTATAATATGCGATTTCCACCGGAACAACAGCAGGGACAGTTTAAACTGTTCGGCTCTTTTCCTTAGTAAGGACATATGTTCCTGTGTGGGTTGACTGTATAATTCGAACTGAGTCCAGCATATAAGCGGTTGTTCTTATGGACATACCGAACAACTTAGGGGGATGTGTTAGTTTTGATGGTATTTGTACATCTTGTAGGTGGGCTTTACAACAGTTCAACATTTTCTTTGCCGTCAACACCTTTTTTGCGAGACTCATTGGAATAACAACTGGATCGATTTACACCTCTTTTTGCTCTTATTTTAGCTAAGATATACTCTTTGGAGCTGACTGTTTATGTGGAAACTGTATGCAACGATTACAGATTTTTTTCTGGACTTATTTTATATCTCTGTGTGGACTTAATAGTGTCTAATATCTTGATACTGGTAATATACCAGGAACGTTGGTTCTGGGCAGGATATGGTTGCTGTTTTTTTACTAATTTAGTTCATGAACACTGAATCAGCGTATACTGGGATGCAAACGGAGCTAATAGGATTTCAGGGGCATTGAATGGATACACGGACTACTTTGTATGTCTTATGTGTGTCCTATTTCATAGATATCAGCTATTTTATTTGCATTATTTTTATAACCAGGGCATTTATGTCCTACAGGGTGAAGTTATCAGTCCTGAAAATTGCAAACTATGTGTCGTCAATTAATAAGACGCAATAGGGCCTGTGTATTGTATACCTAACTGATAACAAACAGCTATGATATATGTGGGCTTTCTTATTTTGTTGAGTCAGTTATATGGTCTATACTAATTATATGATATGGACACTACTGCCTTATTAGGGTGGGACAATCAGACTTGAATGTTGAAATGTATTTTACTTATGAAGATGGGAATGGGCCTATGCATTGTTCACAAAATTGGTAACAAACAGCACTGATTTGTATGTTTTGGATGTACTACTGACACTATTAGGTAATTTGGAATGATGTTTCTATTGATAACTAGTAATTCTAGACAGTGAACTATGCTATTGGAATAAGTTGTGGAAATGGAGTGTATTGTTTACACTAATAACTATGGATTGTTATTATTTATGGAAAGAGTTGATTGAAATGTTCATAACATTCTATCAGGCTAAGGGATGAACGGGAAAGATCTCTGAGGGGCAGTTTTCACTATTGAATGCATACTTCATGTATGTTTATTGCTGGTTGGAAATATTATGTTTTGTGTGATTAATATCACAAGTGGATAACATGAAGTTTAAGCTGGTAGTTAATGAAGGTACATTTTATTTATCTATAGGGATCTGCAATAAGTGAATGAGCACCTGGGAAATTACTGTTTTGCTGTTCAACCAAGGGCTTACCCACTATCTAGAGAAATTTAATATTGGGGGACTTATTTAATAATATTAAAAGCACATTGAGCTTCATGGGCAGACATTCTAGTTACTTTTTCTGGTAAGTTGGCCCCTATAGGTAATATGTTTATATTACGTATCTTTTCTATCTGGTCAATGGTGTCATATATGCTGGGGGAATTTATAGTGAATGCCTAATTCTGTATCTATGTTATATAGATTTTTACAGACTAATTAGCTTTATTAAAGAATTTATTATAGCCATCATCCTTCCCTGGCATAACTACTTTATCTATTCAAAATATAGATATAGGGGGATAAATCTACATTAAGGACCTATCCGGTTTGTTCACATTGGATGCACTAAGATATCCTTTTGACTGATTTGGTTCTGTACTCTGATCTTATTCATCTACTGTATATTGTCAGTTATCTTTTATTGGGATTAATATCCATCGATTGAGTGGACGATAAATAGAGTTATTTATCATGAAGGTATGACTTCACAGATATAGTTTGAAGTGGGCTCAACACTGGTAGTGAGTAGCTGGACTCAGTAAGGTTGTTTTGGGATTGGCAATACATATCTCAATATAGAGATTTATGACTTTTAAAAAATATTGGATTTGCTCAAAGCGAGATTATTAAGCTTAGGCTGATATTGTCCTGTTATGGTGGCCAGGGGTTGATATTGTCCATTATTTATATATCTGGGGTCATAGGTTCATAGGTTCATAGGTTCATAGGTTCATACTAGGCTATCTGCCCAAGGGCATTTATAAGCCTAGCCCATAGTTATGTGGCTTTCGCCACCCCTTTAGTTTGAATAAAAACTATGCCTATCATTTTGCTGTGCCTCTGTCAAGCAGTGTGAAGTAATGGGTATATCTGCAATCTCCCATCCATTGGTCAAGATTCCTCTTGAACAAGACCAGAGAGGTGCTCTGCCTCACATGTTTTGTTCCACAGCATAGGGAGTCTCTGGGTGATGAAACTGTCCCACCAGCACGTTCTATTTATAACCGTGTCAAGGTTTAAGTCTCCGCCTTGTGGTTCTGAGGATCTAGATTTTTGAGGTGAAGCATATTCATCAAATCTGGGTTTGACATGGCCTTATATGTCAGGCACAGGTCACCTCTGAGCAAGCGGTATGAGACTGAATAGAGCTGGAGTTCTTTCAGTCGGGCAGCATAAGACATATTTTTGAGACCCTTTATCCTTTTGGTGAGGAACTTTGGGGCCTTTCAAGCTGCAGCAGGTGTCTGGTCAGATACATTGCATTGTACTCAATCATAGGTCTAATAAGTGATGAGTACAGGGGACGATGACCTCCCTTGATCTAGATGTGAATCCCTTCATGATCAGGTGGGTGATATAGAAGGTTTTCCTAACTACTTTAGCAACATGAGTGTCAGGCTACTGTCAACCTGGGTCCCCAGATCTCTGATGACTTTTCTGTGCTCAGTGGATTGCCACCTATATGGTAGCTATTTTCCCAAAGGGTATGACTATGCATTTTTGGCGGCTCTGGCACCAGTTATCCATTTCTGTGAGGCCCTTCTGGAGGATATCTGTGTCAGATGTGCAGTTTGCAGTCATCTGCAAACTTTGTCAAACAAGAGTGTATATTCCTAT
Organism: Protopterus annectens; assembly: GCF_019279795.1. Classification (NCBI taxonomy): domain Eukaryota; kingdom Metazoa; phylum Chordata; order Ceratodontiformes; family Protopteridae; genus Protopterus; species Protopterus annectens. The sequence goes on along the minus strand of NC_056735.1, from coordinate 1,857,968,247 downwards.
TTGAATTTTTAGTCCAGTCAATATGGATATTTTGAATTTGATAAGGGGATTATCCTTTGATCGGGAGGACCTGCAATTTTTGGTATTGAGATGGATCTAGCATCAGACAATGGGACCACACCAGTCAATAGGGATGATACATGTGAAGCATTATTTGCTACCCTAACTAAACATATGCATTCTCTTAGGAACAATGTGTGGCATTATAAATTATTCAAGGTCTATACGGTTAAAGGAGTCACACCTAGAGGTTTGAGAGTTAGAACTCAACCAATGGTGAACAATCCTGATCAGGCCCCACTTCAGCAATGGATGGATGCACAACACAAAACTACAATGCAATTTGTCAAAATATTGATGGGATTTCATGATAGGACAATAGATACAGAAATTGCTGCTATTACTAAGATAAGTGAGCAAATTAAGGAATATGAGGGGCCGTCCACATACTCTTTATGTCTTGAGAAATTGAGTACTGAACTGACTAATTTGGAAACACAATTTAAAGATAGGAAAAAGAAAAAAAATCCTTAGAGATGTAGCAGACTATGAACAAGGGGAACCCTTTTCCAAAGATAGTGGTAAGCATGTTAGGTTTTCACAACAATACAGGAGCCCAGCCAAAAGAAAGCGCTTAAGATCAATACTCAAAAAATCAGGGGTATCTGATACATCAGGGAAGGATTCCTCCTCTGGGTATGATATTGATACATCAGCATCCACAGGCTCACCAGCACTAAAGAGGAGGACCTCCAGTAATTTTGAGGAGTTAAACCAAAAAGGAGGATGGGGGTGGAAAAACATAGAAAATGTAGAGAATATGGAGGGATTATTCCGGATGTTTGTACAGAAACATTAGCAGGAAATGTATTGAATATATTATCCTAACCCCTCTCCTCCTTGGAATTAAGCATTCTCAATATAAGTCTATAATATATACCTGGTTGCTTTGTTTCAGAAGATTATTTTGCCAAAGATGTGGTTGAGTTTTGCAGAATTCTTAACTTGAAGTTGTTTTTTCAGGATAAAGTAAGCACTGATGTTCATGATCATTTTAAATACCACAAATCTATGTTTTCACCTCCGGTGCATCACAGTGTACTAGCATTCCAAAATTTCACCCTCAGAGATCTCCATTTCGATTCCAGGAATAGCCAGATTAGAGCTAGTAATGTAACCACACAAGAGATGAATACTATTTCTAATTCAGCAGATAATCATGAGATAGTTATTCTGAAAGCTGACAAAGGAGGTGCTGTGGTGGTGCAAAACTGGGAACAATATGAGAAAGAGGCTAAAAATCAATTGGCAGATAACAGATATTATTTGCAACTTACATATAACCCTACAAAAAACCTTCAAAAGCAGATAGATGATTTTATATCATTAGCTGTAGAAGAAGGAATCATTACTGATAATGTTAAGAAACAACTTACAATGTTGGACCCCAGTAACCAGTATATATATTTTCTACCAAAAATACACAAGAACCTGCATAATCCCCCTGGCAGACCAATAGTGTTTGGAAGAGGATCTATGACTGAGCCACTCTTCCAATATTTAACTAAGTATATGAAGCCACTATTAAAGTGGGTAAGGCCTCGTCTGAAAGACACTACAGAATTCTTACAGGTCATCTCTGAAATGCAAATAGAAGATGAATGGATATTCTGTACCCTGGATGTCAAAGCCCTTTATACCCATATTCCACACTGGGCAGGCATCCAAGCATTAGAATATTGGCGATACAGGTTAGAATTGTATCCACCAGGTTTCAACACTCTTCTTCTGGGTATTTTCTTAGTTTTGCTCTTTTTGGTTTACTATACTCTTCTTCTGGGTCTAACTGAGCATGTACTAACTAAAAATGTATTTTTCTATCATAATACATGTTATCTACAAATCAAAGGTACAGCTATGGGGGCCTCTAATGCTCCTATATATGCAGATATATTTATGGCATATATAGAAGAGCAAATTATTTATGATAGTTCCCATAATCTGTACCTAGACCAAATAGATATCTGGGAAATATATTTAGATGACTGCTGGATGGCATGGAAATTGGATGAGGGACACCTGGCAGAGTTTGTTGAATATCTGAATGAAAATAAATGGGGAATTGAATTTACAGTAAATCATCACAAAGCTAGTATCACCTTCCTGGATGTAATAATAACTAGAGCTCCAGACAGTACCTTGATAACAGAAGTATATCATAATTTCCCTGAATAAAATTCCCTTCTTCATCCCGACAGTCATCACCCCCCTCACATATGTAGAAATATTTCAAAATCTCAATACATGAGGGTGAAACGTATTTCCTCAGAGGATGACACCTATTTGCATTTCAGGGATGACCTGACTAAGAGATTTAAAGAAAGGGGCTATAGATCAGGCCATATTATGCAAGCCAGAAATCTGGTCAATGCTATGGACAGGGAAACACTTTTACAGTGTCATAACAAGCAGGGTAGAACTAAAGGCCATTTAAGGGTAGTGACTACTTATCATAGAAATATTGGGGCACTAACTTATAGTGTGCAAAGTAACTGAAACATCCTTAGGGTGAACAATAGGGTCTCTGAAATTTTGGGAGTGGAGTGCCAATTCTCCTTTAGGAATGGGAAAAATTTGGCGTCCTTCTTTAACCACAATAAACAGGGTGATTATAAACCTAAAGAAAGGTTACAAAGTACTATTGAGGGACAAATTGTCAAAGGATGTTTTCCATGTGGTCACTGCACACAATGCACTAGGGTGCTACAAACAAATAGTTTCAGAAGTAAAAATACCAGTGCAGTATTTGATATTCCTTTTTTTGTAAACTGCAGCTCAGATTGGGTTATTTACTTGGCCACTTGCAAGTGCTCTGCTTTCTATGTAGGTCAAACATCAAGAGTGTTTAAACATAGAATTTCAGAACACTTCAGTGAAATTAAAAATAAAAAACACACAAATTCTCTCTATGAAAATACTAAAATCCACTAAACAGCATCTTTTCATTTTGTTATTATAGACAGAATTTTGGGAATCAGATACAATAAATCTGGATGGCATGAGTTACTTAATGCTAAAGAGAAAAAATGGATTATTAAACTGGGAGGGCTTTTTGCCCCAGGATTAAATGAACACCTGTAATGGGTTTCTAGGCTAGTGACACAGTATATAAATGTATGATTTTCATGGTGTCTTTACACTGATGAAGGATTAGTGAAGTATAAGCCGAAACCTGTCTGTGACAATTGTATACTGATGCGAAAAAATATATTATTTTACAGCAACCACTATCTACTGGTTGTTTTTCTGGAATATGTGCGTATTTTGAGACCTTGCAGACACTTTACTTGCAGGAATCCATTTTGGACTCCCTACACAGACAAACAAACACAAACAAACATCCACATTTGCCACGTTTGGGAATAGAACCCCTACAGAGCTACTATATTACACCACAGAGATTACTGTACTATTCTTTCCTCAAAAGTGTATTTCAAAATGAATGACACCAGCAGGCTTGCTAAAGAAGGGCAACAGAGGTTGTATTGACTGTGAATGGCCTCAAAAGCATCTCTCCCTACACAGGCAACCAAACACACAATCATGCACACATGCCATGTCTGGGAATAGAACGTCTACCTAACTAGTTTATAACACTACAGCATTACACAGTTATAGGATGCACCACAGAGATTACCAGCCTATTCCTTCCCCACAGGTGTATTTCAAAGTGAATGACATCAGCACGCTTGCCAAAGTAGGAACTTTGAATTGTAGTGAGTGTGACTAGCCTAAAAAGCATTGATCCCTCCACAGGCAAACACAAACGCGCACACACACACACACACACACACACACACACACACACACACACACACACACACACACACACACACACACACACACACACACAGTTGCCATATCTGGGATTCGAACTCCTACCTAACTAGTTTATTACACTACAGCATTATGCAGTAATAGGATGCACCACATAGATTATGGGCTACTCTTTTCCCAGAGGTGTATTTCAAAGTGAATGACATCAGCAGGCTTGCCAAAGTAGGGCATTTGAGTTGTAGTGAGTGTGACTAGCCTAAAAAGCATTGATCCTTACACAGACACACACACAGACACTTGCCACATCTAGGATTATAACTCCTACCTAACTAGTTTATCATACTACAGCATTATACAGTTTTAGGATGCACCACAGAGATTACTGGGATTTCCCTTCCCCAAAGGTGTATTTCAAAGTGAATGACATCAGCAGGCTTGCTTAAGTAGGGCATTTGAATTGTAGTGAGTGTGACTAGCCTAAAAAAGCATTGATCCCTATACAGACACACAGTTGCTACATCTTGGATTAGAACTCCTACCTAGCTAGTTTATCACACTACAGCATCACACAGTTAGAGGATGTACCACAGAGATTACTGGGCTATCCCTTCCCTAAAGTTGTATTTCACAGTGAATGACATCAGCAGGCTTTTCATAGTAGGGCTATGGGGAGGGTAGTGTATGTGCATTGGCCATAACCCATTCATCTAGAGGTAGACACATCATGCTCAGGCACACACAGGTTTATATTTCGCAGGTACATGTATACAACTGCTAGATGACTACTGCCTTGTACAGTCATGTTGCACAGTTAGCACTAGCACCACAGAGTCTATAATGCTTAGGGATTCCAGAGGTTAATTTCTATGGTGAGCAACATTTACACATCATGTAGTTGTAGCCATTTAGCTGTGTGCTGGGTGGAACAGGCCTCATGATGGAAGGTTCTTTGTCACTTTCACTCTCTTCTACCCATCTATGTATGTGTACTTTTGGCATATTATAGTGTGTTGTCCTTGGATATATGTGTGTATTCCTATCCAATGTGTGTGCAAAGCATGAATGGTGCATACTGAGGAGTGAATCCACTAAAATCTGCAACTGTCAGATATGTATGGTCCGCTTTTGTTGCCAGACATGGACTTCATTTCTTTAAGTGTGTGAGCATGCCCAGTATGGCCTTTCAGTATTTTGTTGTCTGACATTGCCATCATTTCTCTAAATGTGGGAGCATGCTCAGTATGCTCTTCTGTATTGAATGTGTGGATCCATTCCAGGTAGATTGCACTCCAGTGCAGACTTTTGTGTTCTACACCTACAGCTAGCAAACTGTTTCTGCAGGATATCTGTAGATCAGTTGGCAATATGGGGTCAAACTGGACAAGGGATAGTGGGTACTGTAGGTAATTGTGTCTGTGCTGCTTCTGCTACATGGTCCTGGTGTTAGCAGAGAGTTCAGACATGTGTAGTGTTATACACTGTGATGTTTTATGTCCTCAAGTACTATCAGGAATACATTTTGCTTGCAGTGATGTCTTGGGGAACACTTGGTGAATGCATGTGTGTCCAGTATTGTGGCCTACATATTCCTGCAAACTAATGCTATTCTGGAGGATGAGCTGCATACACTTGCTGCTGTGTGTGTTTAACTGGTTCAGCACCTTGGTACAGTGGTGGCAGAGGATCCCATACTTTTACATCCATCGATGTGACAGTATGGCCTTATCTTGCTGTGGCAATAGCTCACAGCTGAACAGATTCACACAGGTTACCCAGAGGCAGGGGTCATAAGTCAGGACATTACCCCATTGTGCTTTATGGGCAGGTTTGTACCCACCCATTTTTGTGTTTGCAGCCAGGGATAGTATGTGCACATGGCCATGTTTCAGACTTCACACATTCCATGCTGCCCATGCTTCCACCCCCGTCTATTATTCTATCCTCTTCCATACATTATGCAAACATTCTTTGATACTTTCCCTATAGTTATCACCTCACCACAGCAGTGTATTGGTGTTGGTCCACAGTTCATGCAGTGGGACATGGTGGACATGTTACTGTGGTCTGTCCACATGGCCTTGCATATGGGTTCTGTGGACAGTATAATGTTGCTATTTGGGAGTCTATGACATAAGATACATTGGCAGTATGGGTGAGATGCAGGCCTTTGGCAGAGGACTGTAGGCCATTTGGTAGTGATGCAGACCAGCTGTAGCAGGCTGTTGCATTCTGTCAGTCCTACAGTACCAGACTGCCATACAGTATATTCCCCTGGGGTGACAGGGTAGGTGTGCTAGGTGTTCATGCCAATACTTTTTGTCAGTATTGATCAGGTGGTGAGGATACTGGCAGGTTGTTGCTTATAGCTAGGGACACACCTGCACTGCATGCTGCATTCTTTCGCTATTGCCATACACAGGTGGGGGTCATATTGTACTCATTCCCAATCGCAGGGTTAAGACTAGAGAGGTACCTGTGGGTGGTGGTTAGGTGAGCTGGGTGCATGTGTGCTATGGACACTACTTCCATCTGACTCACAGATATGCATTGGGCATTCCACTTATGCTGGCTTGTGCAGGGACATCAGCTGTTTCTCTATACATCATTCCTATGACCTTTGTGATCTGTGAGTGTTTGGCTAAACAACATTGGTATTCCCTACTACAAGCCCAGATAATGTGCTGCAAACCTGTATTTACAATTCCAAGGGTGTGTCCATTTCATGGTTACACATTATACACTGTCTGTCTGGCATACATTCCCCTGTGTACTGCTTGTATATCTGGCCCAACAGTCATGCCATGTCCATCTGTCAGATGGTGACACATATTACCTCAATACATTTACAATGGCTTACTGCTAGAATGTGTTACACTGGGGAGCATTGTGTTTGGCACTGCAGTTGTGAGGACTTGGCCCTGTTATCTGCAGTACTGAACAATGGCCACCATGTCAGACCTTACCAAGCATACATACAGACCACTCTCACACAATATGAAACAAACACCAACCTAACACATGCATACCTGCATATTGCACAAATGCTACACTTTATCCTGCTACCTTGGCCACCTCAGGTAATCTGTGCTCCACTGGTATTATACCTACACATACACGTTGCTACAATTCTACATCAGATTAGGGGGGGGAGCACACCAAACTGTTACTATATTTCTACATAGGATTGGGGGAGGCACACCTGACTGTTACAATGTGTCTACATCGGATTGGGGGGGGCACACCAGACTGTTACTACATTTTTACATCAAACTGGGGGAGGCACACCAAACTGTTACTACATTTCTACATAGGATTGGGAGGGCACACCTGATTGTTACAATGTGTCTACATCAGATTGGGGGGGGCACACCAGACTGTTACTACATTTCTACATAGGATTGTGGGGGCACACCTGACTGTTACTATGTGTCTACATTGGATTGGGAGGGCACACCAGACTGTTATTAAATTTCTACATAGGATTGGGAGGGGGGCACACCTAACTGTTTCTACATTTCTACATAGGATTAGGGGGGGCACACCTGACTGTTTCTACATTTCTACATAGGATTGGGGGGGCACGCCTGACTGTTTCTACATTTCTACATCGTATTGAGAGGGCACACCTGACTGTTTATACATTTCTGCTTAGGACTGGGGGGGCACACCTAACTGTTTCTACATTTCTACATAGGATTGGGGGGGCACACCTGACTGTTACAGCATGTCTACATTGGATTGGGGGGGGCACACCAGACTGTTACTACATTTCTACATAGGATTGGAGGGGCACACCTGACTGTTTCTACATTTCTACATAGGATTGGGGAGCACACCTGATTGTTACAATGTGTCTACATCCGGATTGGGGGGGCACACCAGACTGTTACTACAGTTCTACATAGGATGTGGGGGCACACCTGACACTTGTACACATTTGCAATGACTGTACTGGGATGTCAGGTACTCCATTTCATTCTGTATTCTAATCTAGCATACTGACTAGAGGCATATCAGTGTACTACAGGTCTTAGGTTTGATTGACCTACATATCCGTTTCTGACTTCTTACCCTTCAGAACAAACATCCCATTGCCTGACCTGATGTAGTCTGTCTGTGTAGGCCTGGGGGGGAGTACCGATAGCCATCATTCAGAGGCCTTAGCACAGCCTTTGTTTGTGTTTGTCTACACCTGTCCTGCTGGCTGAGACTGTTGTTGGGTATGTGAGCCTTCCTGAATGGCATGTGTGTGTCATATGGACACAGATGTGGCCCAGCACATATCCTGCAGTGGATTTTGTCACCATGTGCAGTACTGGCTACTATGGTGACACTAGTATTTGTTACAGATCTCATGCTGCCACTATAGGTGTCGACTATCTGCTGGCATCCCATTCAGCTACCCGATTCCATTGCATGCTCACATCCATACCATAGATATAAGTAACAACACATACTACTCCATTCAGCAACTGGTAAGAAGAGTGACTTACCTTGTGGCTGTTTCAGTATTGAGGATGGTGCTGGAGGGCTGCCTATGTTTGATGCACATGGTTCACTCCCTATACATGGTTGAGAACCGACAGTGTCATATTTGCCATCCCTTTTACTGTATGTATGAGCCAGAGAGAGGTGTCATTCCCTGGGACCCTACTGTGTCAGTATATGAGCTATGCATTGCCTCTTTGTCAAGGCCAGGGCATACTTGTCATGCCTCCTTCTGCCTACTAGGGCAGGCTCCGGTTGTTCCTCCTCCGAGTCAATCTGTGCCTGTGCAGGCCTTGGCAATGGTGGGGGGGGTTGTGTGGTCCTGCCCCGTGTTGTTCCTGCTGCAGCTGTTTCCGCAGGATCATATTGCGTAACATGGCACATACGATGGCAATTTAAGTACATGTAGCTGGTGAGTACTGCAAGGCTTCACCTGATGTGTCCAGGCACCAGAACCATGTCTTGAGCATCCCAAACACATGCTCTATTATAATTATGGTCTGTGCATGTGCCTCATTATAGAGTTCTTGTTCAGGTGTGTGTGCATTTCTGATGGGTGTCATCAGGCACGGCTGCAGTGCATAACCAGCATCCCCCACTAGGTGACAGCAAGTGATGTCCCCATTGGCAAATCTCTGATACAGCTGTGTCAGATGCCAGATGTGGGAATCGTGATAGCTTCCAGGGCAGCCAGCACACACATTCATTATAATGTTCTGGGCATCGCACATGACGTGGCAGTTGATGAAGGGGAAGCCCTTGCGGTTGATGTAGACCCTACCCCGCTCATTGGGTGGTGCTTTGATGCATATGTGCATGCAGTCTATAGCACCCACTACCTCAGGGTATTCTGCTATTTGGTGGAAGAGTCACATACAACACCTCTCAGGTGTTGGGGAAATATACATGCTCACCAGCATATGCTGACATGGCATCCAGGAAATGGTGAAATACCCTGGATGCTGATGCCTGTGAGATCCCCATGATATCCCCAGTTGGCCTTTGGAAGGTACCTGTGGCTAGTATTCTTAGCCCTACAAATACCTTGTTATCCACTGGGATGGGTTCCCCTCTGTTAGTTCTGTGTGTCAGGCGTGGCCGGCACAGCTCAACAATTTGCTGTAGGAGGTCCCTGTCCACCATATAGAGCTCCACTATCTCCAGCTCATGTAGCCCCTGGTAGGTTACCCTGGGTCTGTACACTCTTCTCCATCTCCTCACTGTGGGTTGGTTGACAGTATTCTCATCCTCACAACCATTAACCTCTTCCACATGTTGATGTATGATAGCTATTGCAGCCCCTATCATTTTGTTGTTTTTGTTTGTTAAAATTTCCCCACTTGTATATACCAGTGGTGTAGAGTATGTGGAAAAAAAACAGAAAGGTGTTTGCATAGTTTATAGTAGTGTTCTGGGCTGGGCTGGGCTGCTGTCTGTGTAATTGGATGATTCTAATACATTTCACCTGCCAGCTATGCTAGTTCTCCTTGATCACTTCCTACAACTGTTTTCCCTTCCCATTGCCTTCCTGTTTAAACCTGGGGGCACGCCGTGCAACCACATTGCTCAGATGTGCATGAAGCTGGGATTTCCTGGTTTACTTTTTTTTCCCTTTAAAACCCAGTGCACGGCATGCACACCCACTTAGGCAATGTAAAGAGTGCTAGGCAGCCTCAGACACACCCCCTTGCTTAGCTCTGCTAAGCTAAAGGCAAACATGAGCCGCAGGGCTCCAATCTGCTTACAGTATGCCTGACACCCCCCCATGATATCAGCTAACTCCTAGGCTTGCACCAAGCTATTCCTGCACTTACACTGTTGGGTGCTGACCAGCACTGAAGGGAAATCTGGGATTCAGTATCATTCCCCTCATTTGCATAGAATTGCCTGCTAATGCATAGTTACAGGTCCCACACTGAGCCTCCCCCCTTAGCAACCACTATTCACTGACCATGTTGTCTTCTGCCTGCCATTGAGTATAGTGGCAAAATAGTGATGTTGGTTAGAATGCTTATTTCAGGTAATTTTTTTATTTTTGGCCTGATCCCGTTTGAGCGCCACTGCCTATGCTTAAACAGCCGAAATCGGTTAAAAAAAATTTAAAGTTTTTTTTAAACTGTTTTCCATCCCAGTGGCCATAAATTTGGCCATTGGCATGCTTTATACATTATATACACCCTTTATTTTGAGCTGTCATGGCTCCGTTTTGTAGTTTGCGGAAATGTACTTGGTTGCTAACCGAGTACATTTCTGCAGGTTACACTAGTCCTGCACGGCTGGCTGCCAGATTTCTGGATCACAAATTCACCTCATTTGCATGGTTTTCACCTGCAAATGAGGTAATTTGCATAGAGGAGCTGCGTCTGTGCAGGAATAGTGTAGGAGCACTCGTGCACATCCATGCAACTTATTCCTGGATAGCACAGTGGACATATTGCCTCCTGGAGCTCCTGCACTGTTCCTGCACATCGTGCAGGGCTTGCTGAATCCAGGGGTGTATCTAACAGCTCTGACTGCAGCCACAGACAAAATATCTGTGAAAACCAGGGCTAGGAATCCTACTTTATTGTCCTTAGGGGTGAACTAATTGCTACCTGGGAAGGTGGGAGTTTTGAAATGGTTTTATAGCTTCCAGGTGCTATAACACATCTTAGAAAAAGCTCTACCTGTGTATATGGTTACACATATGTGCTAAATTCTGGTTCAATTTCTAACAAAGTGGGTAGTGTGGGAACCAGAGTCAGATGACCAGATGTATGTGATGTCATTCTGTAATCCAGCACTAAAATTATGTTTTAGTACTAGATGAGCCAGAAGTCTCAGTGCAGTCTGTTTTTGAAACCTGACAAAGAAGGACCACTCACCCACTTCATCTTGCCTTGCTTTAGTAAGTAACCAGGGAATACTAATTCTTTAGATCAGTCAGGAAAATATAGTGAAATTAGTGAAGTACTGTTTTTTTGTGTATCTGTATGAATCTATCCACCTGTGTTATTTTTAATATTTCCTGTGAATGAAACTTTGGTGTTTATTGTAAATAGATATTTATTATTTTCATGTTCTTTTATAATTTATTATTAAAGATATTTAAACATTTCACTGTGACTGGTATTTTAGAGAATATTTTCACCTTTGAAAGCACTTATGTTTATTTGGTGACACTGTAGCTGCTCCTGAAAGCCTTGCTGCATTGGTGAAATGTTACCATTTGTATTAGTATTAATTTTAATCAGCATAATTGAATACCCTTGTAAGACCCTTAGAATAGCTGGCTTTGGAGTGTTCTGGTGGCAGTGGAACTACCTTATAGTCTGGGGATAGCTAGTAAATATGTACCAGCCTTTCCCAGGTGTGTGTGTGTGTGTGTGTGTGTGTGTGTGTGTGTGTATATATATATATATATATATATATATATATATATATATATATATCAAATCTCAAAGAATATGTGTGGGAACAAGGACACAGAGCACTGGTTTCACAGAGAGGGTGGTGGAGGACTTGACTTGGAACACTTGGCTGAAGACTTAACTCTACAGCTGTGTCAGTGGGTAGTCTTATTGGTGGTTTGGAGAGAGACAGAGAGAGAAACCCAGCCCCAGGACTGAGCATTTTCCCTGCGTGCTCTTAAGGGAAAATTGTGCTTTGTGCAGTGAGCTGCATTTGGAAATACTATGTGTATCTATTTTTCTTCCAAGTGAAGATCTCTCACTGGTGTTAGTATGAGGACTGAGGCTCCTTGATTGCTGGTCCAGAAGAGGGGCATCACAGATTGCATCAAATGTTACTTAAAATATGGAAGCATGACATACCTAGCAAGGAACTACATACAGCAGATAGGAAGAGCATATTTTCCAGAAAGCCATGAAGAATGGCTAGAAGAAAAACTAACAAATATGTATTACCAGAAAGACAGAAGAATTTCAAGGATGTAATAATATTAACTCAAAATGCAGTTATTGAAAAACATTATAGTGAAATGACAGCCAGAGATTAATCATGAAATGAACTAAGCCTTCTTCATTTCAGGGAAGAAACAGGTATGGTGTTCATTGCTGAAAAACTAATCGTTCATAATCAACTGAGAAAACAAATGCTTGAGACAATGCATGAATCACATACAGGAAAAGTGAAGTGTCAGGAAAGAGGAAAATATATTTGGTTAGATTTGTCAACTCACATATAACAACTGGCACACTACTGTGGCATTTATAATGCATGCAATAACAATTAAGGAAAGTGTCTGTGTGTATCTAGTTACAGACCTCTGTGGGACTGGGTGAGTACAGACTTGTTCCACATAAAGGAAGACATATATCATATATGTGCAAATTATGTTTCCAAGTTCTTTAATCAATAATTTAAAACAAAGGAAATTCTGGAAAGGAATCAGCAGTTACAGAAATAAAGCAGTAATATAAATTGGAAAAGACTACCAGGTTTGCAGGTTGTAGATAAAGTAAGAATTTAAAAGCCATTGGAAAGTTTATACCCTTTAAGTTGTGTAGTCCCTGAATATGAAAAACAGTGAAAACTGTGATGCCTTCCATTAGAAAGAACAACTTGGCCCATGAAAAGTGGCAGGGAAAAATAGTTAAATAAAAAAGTATTATGAATTCAGGAATGAGTAATGAGGGTGTTATGGTACAACCAGGTTAAAACATGTTTGTAGTAGTGCAATCTAGTTACAAATTCTCTTAACAATTTTAAGATGAACTAGTGTACAACCATGAGAATTACAGGGTGTTTTACTAGTGATGCAATCTCACTATGGTGCGTTTGAGATGGTACAGCATAAATGCAGAAATGCTAATAAGTCTGACAGGAATGGCTTTTTTAGTTTGTTACATTCAGAATTATCTGTTTAATCTTGCACTTAATGTAGCACTGATTCCGAAAATAACTACAGGCAGGGGTTACTATTATGTCTGACTGTCATGTAATCAAACAGTGGTGGCATTTAATTATTTAAAAGTTGGGAATTCATGCAAAACTGTACTGCTGAAAAGAAACTTAGTAACATTACTGATCTTAGATATGAAGATAAAAGAAATCTCATGAATGCAGTTGGACAAGTCACTTCTTAACCACGAGTAATTTCCATACTCACTAATGATAAGACCTGCAGATACTGTTAAACGAAATCAATGCCATTTAGCAGGGCAATATCAATGCCATTTAGCAGGGCAATATAAACAAATGGCAATATGTTTGCGTTTTGTTGGTAAGGGGCACATTATCCCCTTATTCATTAATGAATTAATACACATTAAAAATCACACAAATCTCTTTACTCTTTACCTAAGTAGAATGGCAGCCACTTTAATCTAAATTGTTTTTCTCACTTTTGTGGCATGGACTCAAAGCACCAATCCTTCATATGCTTCAGACATCACTCACTGTTCATTCAAAAATGGGATTACTATTTCATGGGTCACTAATTCTAACCATGTAGTAATTCAGCTTTTCTCTGAATTACTCCATGGCTCAGGCAATCTTTTCTGGTTAACTAACACATGGGTTTTTTGAAGATACAGGCCTCGAATGCTTAAAGAGAGGTGTAACTGTGAAGCTCTGATGTATTTACTGCAGGAAAACTTGCAGACTTAAAAAAATCCAGTGTTTTCCTACCAGCCAAGAAAACAGCATGCACAAATATTAAAAAGTGAATTAAAGAAATGATATAATGGAATAAGTACAGTGTTTTAATGTCCCAATGAGTGAATTAAAGTGATGCTTCATGATAACAAGGTGGTGGGTAGGCTTGTTGGAGATATTAATGTCTTAGCAGGAAAGCAGAAAGCTATCGAAAAAGAGTATCATATTTCAGTAGTTCTAGCTATTATTACCATTGCAATACAGAATATTCTTTGCAGTAGACATCTGTTTATGCCCTTCAGATGTGTATACCTCTTCTGGCAACTGTTTTTATTTTAGTAAATGCTCTGTTCTATAAATATTGGTTTCCTATGTAATTATACTGGTAACAATATATCAAACTGCCTTTTTGAATATATGGATCATAATTAATTAATTAATTAATGTATTACTGTTGGTCGATTGGGTTAGTACCACTAGGACAGTGGCCATGTTTTAGGGGACACCCATGGTACTATCATACTGACTAGGGGGAAGTCTGTCCAGGAATTCAGTAAAGCCATGTGATCTTTTATAGCCACCCCAGCTACCATGAACTCATGCAGAGAGAATGTCAGTTTAATATCTCATCTGAGGTACAGCACACTCGAGAGATAAGTACCCCCTTTATGCTGCACTGTAGTGTCATTTTTGGAAAATCAATCATCTGCCTACTTTGTTGCTGTCAAATGGTACTGTAGTAAAATAATACAAAATAAATAAAATATGTAAGTTACAAAGTACAAGCCATAGTAAAATAAGCAATTCATCATATTTGGATGTGGATTACACTGAGATTTACTCATGCTTTGCTTTGAAGTTTGGTTTCTTGGGTTTTTTGCTCATGATCAAACTATTCCAGGTATAAGTAAATTATATCATGACCCACACCCATACATGGTAGATTGCTATAAACTACATTCAATACTGAGGTAGGCTTGCATCTACTACAAACATACAAATCCTTTCTTGTTTTTGCAGTCACAACAATGTTTATGTGCGTCCTGATATATCTGTTCTAGATCATCAGCAAAAGACCAAAGAAATGCTCACCTAGGATCTTCTATATTTCATATAAGAGCTCACTAGAGCCTGGGTCCTTTTTTGTCCTAATCTTGGGCATAGCATTATACAGTTCATCTTTAGAGAGGGAAAGGTGCAAGGTTTCCTTCTGAGCTAAAGATAATTTCGAAATTTTAAATTGTGCTAATCAACAGAGATGGACAGTTTTCTCCTGCCCATCTGAACAAAAGATAGAACAAAAATGTCCTTCAAATGAGGCTATACTGTTCTCTGTATACTACATAAGCTTTCCAGTAAGTGGATGCTTGGCTAAAGAAGCATAAATCAAGAAAGACATTTGACCTTAAACCTCCTCAGAAGAAGCTTTAGCCCTTGCAAGGTCATGAAGTAGAGTTTTTGTGTTCTGATATAGTCTTGTAATAGAAAATTTGCAATGCAAGATGTCATAACAGATTTCCTACAGTCATTATTATAATCTAATGATTTTGCCATAAACTCTGGTTTTGAGAGGAAATTATGCTACTTGTGTATTCCTGATTCCAACATTACCAAAGGTTCAATGAACATTACTTAAGTTCATCAGGCAAAAAAAAAACATTTAGGGCCTCCCACTTACAATTCCTAGAGAACCCTAGACTTCCCAGGAAGAAGGTAAGATGAAAACTTCATGTGCATTACAATGGATATCCACAGCCTGCGCATCCATACATTCCAGCATTTTATGAATCCAGACATTCTGGGTGTCATTCTTAGGATGGCTATTGCGGTTTCTTACTCTTGTTGTCTGATGATGAATACAATAGAAGAACCTTTGCCTGCTCAACCTAATGTGCACCTCAGGGAAAAGATGAATCTCCTGAAGTCACATCATCTGGAACCTTCGGTGTTGGAAAGTCTAGTTCAGTTATTTTGATTGTTATGCTATTAATATTTAGAGATGATGGTTGAAGTTTCATATCACACAACAAAGGGCATTAATTTACCTTTTTTTAGAATATGCAGCTCCTGAATGGAATAGCCATGCATGTGATCTGCCTACTGACATCTGCCTTCCTCCAGTTTAGAAGGAAACCCAATTTCATCACCCTTGTAACAGAAGTAGTTCCACAAAGGAACCTAGTGTTGGTCTGGTATGTGCTAAAAGGGTCCTCAACCCTAACTGTAAATGTGCATTATTACAGAGTTGCAATTGTAATATTCCATCTGTTAAAATGAATTACACATTATAATTTCATATCATTCTGTAATTTGGATTAAAAGTAATAACCACTGTAATAACATTAATCACATCTTCAAAAAGTTAGCACTTCATTTAGTCAGAAGTATAATCTCATTAGTAAAACTATGTATAAGGCTAACATTTTGGGTACTTCATGTGGCCCACAAAAATGGCAACTCTCTTCCTATATGAGGGAGGAGGAGACTAGATAAAGACAAAAACATATTGTGATGAGACTTGCATACTGACTATCTGGTAAAAGAGAAGTACTTCACCCAAAATTCTAGATGCTAATGGAGGAGCTGGTTATTGGTCCAGACAAATGAAATTCTAAAAAAACAGAGAACAAATGGTAAAGACAGAGCAGGTCTTCTCTGTTCCACCTGTAGAGATCTTTGGGTAAGAATTATGCCATTAAGTGATCAATGATTTATGAGATATTTAGGAGTGTTTGTCTATTGGCTTAAAACCTAATAATAGTGTTCTCAGACCCCTTAAAGTGAACTGAGTGAGAGCTCAGTAGTGGGCACAATCATCTTATTAACCTCCAAAGTGGTGGTGAGATTCTCTAATCTCCTGCTTCATGAAAGGTGTAGGCTAATCAGTCATTGAATCAGGTCACCCCAGCCCTTTTGTATCTCAGCTATCACCCTTTTTATTTTACCTTTTTTAATTTGTTATCTGGGGAAGGACACTGATCTCTGTGTAATTTTTTTAAACTAAGCCTGGGACTGTTGTCTGGTTACAAGACTTGTGCAGACTCAAACAGTTAGGCAAATGTAGGCTGAGGGAATCAACCCCAGGACCAGAGAAAGTAGCTTGTTAACAACTCATAGCCTTAATTTTCTGCACCGAATGCCAGATGCTCTCAGAAGTTTTACCTTCAACAACTTAATACAAGCTGACCTGTGAGAAACCCTGAAAAATAAGGAGATGTACAGGATACAAAAATGTGACAGGTTAGCCTACAACCTGCAAATCTAAGCAAGTAATTCATTTAGAAAAAAAAAACTTGCATCCTTCCAAATCTGTTTCCCAATATGCAGCTGCATGGTTTAGACAAGTGACATCTGAAGTCCAGCAAAGGAAACAATTACATGGTTTCTTAGCAAGGCTAATATCATGCCATTATTACTGTGAAGAGTAAATCTGTGTATCTATATTAATGTACTGTGTGTGTGTGTGTGTGTGCAGACAGTGCAATGGCAAAATAACTGTAAGCTAAAGCATAAGGCCACAACAGCTTCTTCTTCTTCTTCCTCCTCCTCTTCTTCTTCTCAGACAACAAAATAAGAAGGGCAAACCTCACAGCACTAATTAAGATAACTCAGCAAGTCCAGAGTAGGTTTGGTTTGAAATTATCACAACAGCAGCATACAACAGCAACTCTTCTGCAGACAGTCCAGGATTCTGTGCATTTGCCTCTGCTCCTTTGGATTATTTGTATGTAGTTTAAATATGACCTAGGTAACAATTTCCTCCTCTATAGGTCTGCTTACTTCAGACAGTTCAAAATAAGGAAACGGCTTACTCTGCTCCAGATTAACGATTGCTGCATCAACATTCTAACACAGTAGCGTGCCACTTTGATTGATATTGTAATATATGCAGTGTATTATAAATGAGCTTTGATTTTATTGCCCTGTAGTAGTTTTAACAGTGGCAGATAGGAATATTATTAAACAGTGACTTGTGCAGAAAAGTCAGAATTTAAATGTGGAGTATTCCTGTGCTTCATTACAGGTATTGCTACCCAAATTAGCCTGATAACTTTCTCTTTATCTGTAAAACCTCAAGCAGTGAAGCAATTTTCTTGGAAGTCTATCATCTTCACCTGGAAATCCCCATGAACCCTTTACAACTTAATTCTCTAGGGAGGGATCCTTTTAAGGTCTTGAATGTCACATACATAGAGAGTCTATTACGTTATTTATCTGATGGAATGCAGATACAATGCCAGACTAAGCAGTCACACTGATGAGAACACACAGAGTGGGCACATGTCTAATTAACAGCAGGCCATCACTTCCAACACTGTATGGCTGGTGTTCTAATCAGCACTGCCTCTATCACTGGAATGTTGCCTGCTCCATTCTTCAGTGAATGCTGAGCAAAGCAAGGTTTCTTGGAAACTGTAGCAGTCCCCTTCATCTTTGTTTCATTTTATGTTGCTACTAAGATTGTATATTTAACACCAAATTAGTGCTTCACTATAGAGTTGCCAACTTTGGAGCACAGCTATGCAACCTCACAGAGCGAATCGGCAAACCTGCAAGCACACACAGTTAAACATGATTCTTTGAATGGAAAGATCATCCTAGAGTAATAAACATAATTTAAAATATTTACATGCAACACAATATTATATAAGATAAAGTGGCACAAACAAATAAGCCAAACTGCAATAAAACATAGTAGGAAAATAAGCAAAATATTGGTCCATGTACCTTGCTTGTACAAAACAAAAGTACAGTTATAATTAACTGCTCAAAAAGGTTGTTAGCTATTTATCACATAGTGGCTTCTATGATTTGTTTGAATGTTCTTTCTAAAGGCCCAAGTAAAGAACCTAGACTTTTGATCTTCAATTCTGAGAATACCTTTTTTCCTTTATTTATTTATTTTTTTGCTTCACACCTTTGAATTAAGGGGGCACCAATCTGAGGAGCTGCACAGAGCCTCACAAAACTTAGCTGTGGCTCTAAATGCAGGACATAGTCAGTTTCACCCATGTGCGAAATTGAGGAGTATGAGTGTTACTCCCATTTCTGCTGGCATAAAGGTGCATGCAGCACTGTAATGCTAGCTACAAGAACCTTCAGTGTCAGGAATTACAACTTCAAGGAACAGAGTTGGGATGGTGCTACTTGACCACTGCAGATATTCATTGTGCCAGCAAACTACATCAGGGCTGGATTCATCCCATGGTAAGGTTGAGGTATAACAATGGGATCTTACTGGTGCACTATGTGGGTGGAGCCCAACAAACATATCACCAATGACTAGGGATGTCAGGCCATATACCAGTATGCTACACGGATGTGGGTGTCAGACCACATACCAGCATGCTACACTGATGTGGGTGTCAGCCATGCACCAGCGTGCTACACTGATGTGGGTGTCAGGCCATATACAGCGTGCTTCACTAATGTTGATGTCAGGCCATATACAGAGTGGTACACTGATATGGGTGTCGGTCAAACACCAGCATGCTACACTGATGTGGGTGTCAAGCCATATAACAGCATGCTACACTGATGTAGCTTTCAGGCAAAATATACCAGCATGCTCCACTGATGTGGGTGTCAGGCCATATACCAGCATGCTACACTGATGTAGTTGTTGGTCATACACCAGCATGCTACATTGATGTGGGTGTCAGGCCATATACAAGCATGCTACACTGATGTGGGTGTCAGGCCTTATAGCAGCATGCTATACTGATGTGGATGTTAGGCTGTACACTAGCATGCTACACTGATGTTGGTGTCAGGCCATATACCAGCATGCTACACTGATGTGGGTGTCATGCCATACACTAGCATGCTACACTGATGTGGGTGTCAGACCATATACCAGCATGCAATACTGATGTGGGTGCCAGGCTGTAAACCAACATGCTACACTGATGTGGGTGTCAGGCCATATACCAGCATGCTACACTGATGTGTGTGTCAGGCTGTACACTAGCATGCTACACTGATGTGGATGTCAGGACATGTACCAGCATACTATACTGATGTGGGTGTCAGGCTGTATACCAGCATGCTACACTGATGTGGGTGTCAGGCTATATACCAGCATGCTACACTGATGTGGGTGTCAGGCCGTACACTAGCATGCTACACTGATGTGGGTGTCAGGACATATACCAGCATGCTATACTGATGTGGGTGTCAGCCTGTACACTAGCATACCATACTGATGTGGGTTTCAGGCCATACACTAGCATGCTACACTGATGTGAGTGCCAGGCCATATACCAGCATGCTACACTGATGTGGCTGTCAGGTCATATACCAGTATGCTACACTGATGTGGGTATCAGCCATACACCAGCATGCTACACTGATGTGGGTGTCAGGCTATATACCAGTATGCAACATTGATGTGGGTGTCAGGTCATATATCAGCATGCTTCACTGATGTGGGTGTCAGGTCATATTCCAGCATGCTACACTGATGTGAGTGTTGGCCATACATAAGCATGTTATACTGATGTGAGTGTCAGGCTATATACCAGTATTCAACATTGATGTGGGTGTCAGGTCATATACCAGAATGCTTCACTGATGTGGGTGTCAGGCCATATGCCAGCATGCTATATTGATGTGGGTGTCAGGATGTACACTAGCATGCTACACTGATGTGGGTGCCAGACCATACACTAGTATGCTACACTGATGTGGGTGCCAGGCCATATACCAGCATGCTGCACTGATGTGGGTGCCAGGCCATATACCAGCATGCTACATTGACTCTAAGCTACAAGTGGTATGTCAGGCTTCAGTGAGGCTATGTACTGTACAGCTACTTCTACAGGGACCACAGAACCTGTGCATGTGGGCATTCCCTCCCTCTGCAATGTCACAGATAGTGCCACTGTGTCACCAGACTATGCTGACCTCAACTAGCCATGATTATCAGGCACATTGGCTGTGTCACAGTCATCCTTCTTTTGTCCTCCTGCACTGGACCCTCCACCACTGGAGCCCACAGATATATGCTTAGAGTATCTTCTTGTGGCATGCATACTGTAAGATGTATGGAATACCAAACTATTCAAAATTTTGGAACACAGAAGTTGTTGAGTAGGTTATTGCACTTGCAGACTGGAGTTGCCTGGGAAGACAGATGTGCAGGTACCATACAGCCATGCAAGGGTGGGAGGGTGGCCTAATGGTTAAGGTGTTTGCCTTACAAACACAAGGTGCAGGGTTTGAGTCTCACAAGGGATAATTGGCTATGCTTAAAATGGCTTGCAAGGGCAGTTAGCTTAGTACTAATCTATGAACCTATGAACCTATGCCCTCTTCATTTCAAGCATAGGTATGCATCATAGCCAACTGCTATGGTCAGTACTAACCTGGTGCTTCCCCTACTGACAAATATGTAGTAGCTGCTAGGTCTGCATCCACATCTAAGCAACCACATGATATAAGACAGTCTTTCTGTCTGCCCAGAAATATCAAAACCTCCTCTGTCTCCCTAAACCACTTTAATGGTTGTAGGTTTTGTTTGTGATTGTCATGTCCACCTTGATATCCTGAGCCTTTTGCTTTGCATGGGAGAGCATACCTGTAGCCATGCCTTGCACCTGCTGTAGGGATACACTGTGGCTGACCATGGCATTAACATCCCATACCTTCTCATGCAAGATATTGTCTCTGATCGGAAGGTTTACACCACTTTGGCCCAGTACCATGCAAGCAAAGGGTTACATTGAATATAATTTTCCTGGCTTATGAACATCTCCAGACAGTGCCTCCCCAAGTGGTCATACTTGTGTCTGTATGTCTCTGGAAAAAAATGTCATTCAGTGGGTGTATGTGCTAAACTGTGCTATGAATGTGTTACTGACCATGGCCTCCAGCCACTGAATCTACTAGGATAGTATCTGTGGTTACTAGTTTTACAAGGTCTCATCCCATACTCTAAGATACTGTAACCATGCTATTTTGTGGAGCCATGGCAATCCCCCATCCTAAGTGACAAGATATCCCACACAGTTTCCTATGGGCATGGCATCTTTCATGTTTGGGTGCTCCTACACCCACATGCTTTGCCACATGTATGTTCTGTGGAACCACCACCAACTGTGTCATATCTTGGATGGAACATCCATATCTGGTCCACCTTTAAATATGTGTCAAGTATAAAAGTGGAAAAGCACAATGACTCTCCTTCTTCTTCCTGACAGCCATCACAGATATTGCAGGGATGGAATACATACATTACCAGACTAGTTTCCCTTCCTTATGTTTTCAAGGTGCCTCTTCCACAGGACTGTTACTGCAATTCTACTATATTCCATTTGCATAACATTTACCTCTTTGGAGGATCGCAATGGTTCTTCTACTGAAGGTGACATGGGGGGGAGGGTCAATGATGGCTTTTGAATCAGCCTTACAGGAGAGCAGGGAAGCTCCTCTGCTGTAAGTGGCAAGAAATATCACATGTGGTTACCTGGTGGCAGGTGTGGAGGCTGATGGATGCTATGACATGCAGGCAGCTGGATGCCCATACTGGGAAGATAGAACATCTTCTAGAGTGAAGAGATGAGTCAAAAATTAGGGGTACTGGACATTGGGCATTCAGGGGAGCAGCCAGTCCATGGCTCTTCGGGGTATGATGCCTGGGTAGTTTGTTTTCTGGGTTAGTCTAGTATTCAGTCATAGCAGCAGCCCAGCCTATAGCATTCCCAGTTTTATGCCTCTGTTCTTTGGCTTTCCCAATACCGTGTTCATTGTCGGGTTTCCCCATCACTAGTTGTCTACCTTTTATACAAATATCTCCATCCATTGTCTACCATATGTGCACCACCCTCTTCCACTCTGTCTATGTGTGTTCCATGTTTTCTGCCCACACCTGCCACCCTCATTTCTCTACCTATTCTATTCAAAGGAATTTTTAAGCACCTTTTCTAATTTCCTTTCTCTTTTAATAATGAAAAGGGGGCTCTATGAGCTCTATCCAAATAAAAAAATATTCTCATTCTTTCCCCCACTATCCATTCCATATTAATTGCCTTCATTGTTTCCTATGTACACTTTTCCTCATAATTTATATGATGAATAGAGTGACCACTTTAGTGTGCATGTCCACACTAATGTTACAGCTAGTGCTGTGCTGTAGTGCCCTGTCACTCTGTTTTGCAAGCTGTTTCTGTTCATCATGGCACTGTGTGTAGCTGCTTGCACTGCTTCAGGTGCAGTGGCAAGGCTCTGCCATGTCATCATGTATGTAACCCATACATGTTATACTAGTGTAGGTCCTCTGGGTATATTGATACGCTGATGCTACACGTCACCAATGCGCACACATGTTGTTATGTGGTCTTTAGCTCAGCATGCCAGTGCTAGTCATTGCCTTTGTATCCATAATTTGCTTTGTGCAGTGAGGTTCCACAGAATAAGGGTTGCACAGGCATGCTGTGCTCCCCTATGAATCCCAGTTCTTATCCTACACTAATTATTTATCACAGAGAGTAATGGATTTTAATATAATGTTAGCCCATAAGGGTGTCAGCTGACCTGCTGGAAGTGAGTTCAAGCTATTGATTCAGGTTTGTGAAACCAGGTTTAAAGCCACTTATTTTTTTCAATTTTCACACAAAATCATGTGAAATTCTAAAATTGGTAATACTGACATAAACAAGATAATCTGTACAATCTTTTTAAAATAATGTCAGTCATTCAACAAAACTGTAACTTCTTCTAGAAAATGTCCTTTATGCAATGTTCTTTGTTTAAACTCTGGTTTAAATGTGCTTACATAAAGAAATGCAACAATCTGCTTGGGATCAACTAATATAAACTACAAAAATTATAATGGAATCATAGCATTGACTGGAAGCTAGTGTAACAATCACTAGCATAACTCATGGGATTTCAGCTAATTACAATACAATTTCATTGTTTTAGTAACTGTAACCAAGGTCCATGCCCATGAGTAATACCTTAGTGCAAACTATATGTAGACTCCAGTTCTTTCCCCCTGTTGTGCAAAGTGAGTACAATCATGATACACAATCTGATATCCCACAGGTCTGGAAGGACCCCATTATATGATTAATCTGTTTATCATAGCATTAAACAAAAAGATGCACACGAGTCAGAAACACACAGTAAGTTATTACATAACCCACCATTTCTGATATTCATCCATCCATATACAACCCGTTTTTCTCTTTTTTTGCACATGGGGTCAGGGTGACACTGCACCAGTGACAATCATCTAGAGCCAAGGTTTCACCAATGGGTGGCTAGCCATGCAACTGTAATTCTTCCACACCACACACTCGCACTCACACTCACACCTAAGACCAGTTCAGAGTCCAATCCACCTAATACAAATGTGCGTTTACTTTCCTACAGCTATATCTTTCTGTTAATAAAGACATTCTTATTTATAATAAAAAAGCTGTTTAAGTCAACAACTGACAAACAGAAACAGCACTGTTATTGCACAATTAATATGATTATTAAATCCCATTTACTAAGCAGATATATAAAAAACACATTTTACATGGTATTTCTTTAATGTGTAATTTTTATTTTTCTTCCTGATTTCATCCCTTGTGCTTATGCACAATATTATTTGGGAGTCACAACAAATGAATATAGATTTGGCTAAATAAAATTAAAAATAACTCTGGAAGATTGACATTTTTTCCTCTTAGAGTGGAGAGGCTCAGACTACTTTCAGTATTTCTCCTGCTGTGATATGAATTGCAAAAGCTTCAATTAATTACCTGCTAATTGGCATAATGGCAACATTTTACATCTCCGGACTGACTGCTTTCGCTATCCAAAGACTGTGTAATGAAAAAAGAATGAGTGCAAACGTAATTTGTAGATGAAACTATGATATGGAAAAACCTAATTCAAAATTATACAAGATTTGTTGGCTGGTTATACTTCTTAACATTGTAATTCCACTTGTGAGATAGTCTGAAGATATGGGATTATTCTACCTTGTCATACTTCTTAATCGTCCATCTCCAAAATGAGGAATACTAGCCCTCATGATGTGGAACAAATGAACAAAATGGGGCAAGTACTAACAGCTTACTAACAGCTTCAACTAGGAAGATCATAGGATGGTTAAATATACTGGTTTTACTCATAAGAATGGTCTTTTAATGAATTAATATGATTCATTTCTAGCTACCATGGATATCAGTTAAAAAATTCCTAACACTGAAGGTGTGACAAACCCTTTCAATGTGGAAATTTCAGGAACATGATCTTTCTAAGACCCCAAATGAGGTTTGTTCCTTGAAATTAGGTACATTTAAGAAGTATGTACCTTGTTCTCCTCCCTTGGCCTATTCAACCCTAAGGCCAATGAAGTATTCCATATTAATAGAAAGCTAGTTTGTTTTTCTGCCTCATCAAGATACTATCTGGCATCCACAACCAAAATACAGAGGCCTGCGACATTATGTTCAGTATCACAAGGCAGAGTTTCAAACTGCTGATCTACAGAGGATGCAAAGTGAATAAAACGCACCTGTGATCTCCATAAACTTCAGAAGCTGAATGCATTTCTGAAGCTGCCACCACAGTGAATTTTATACCGACATCAAGTGTAGCACAACTATAAATTCAAACTTGACACTAGCAGAACTCTGAAAAAAGTTTTATATTTTGTTTACTGCCACTTTGCTAGGCTTATAGATGAAGGGCATCTGGTACATGCAGTGAGTTGCATATTTTAATCAGATCTGCTTCTTATTCTGTCTGCCTGTCTTTTCCTTTAATTTAATAGCTGGTTCCAATAACAAATGTTGGTGCTTGCTGCTGATGTAGCACATCCCAAGAGTTCTGCAGTATCGTCTTCCCATGCTAGTAACTCCATATAGTCATATTCATATGCAAACAACTCCATGGTATCTTAGTTTGTCTCTCTTGCTTTCAGTTTCAGGGATCTTAGTTATCAGCCAGTGGTTTACATGGTCATCAGCCACTTTTTGTGTCAGTCTCCCTTCTCTGTAAAGACTGTAAAATGCATACATAAATAGCCAGCAATGTTTTTTTTAACTGCATTTTAAACATATAGGGCTGCCACCTCACTGGCCACCTGTCTATACTAATGAAGGTTTTGCAAACACTGCAACATATGCATAGCTGAGAAGTAAAGTGGAATAAGGAGTCCCACATAGTTCAAACAGTAATAGAAGCTACAAGGAAAAAATAATTTTCAGTCCTGCTGAAATATGCCACCAACATGAGTAAATCCATAACTTCCTCCAACTATATTGACAGATAACATCAATGTGAAATGGTTGCATCCCTATTTTAGACCTGTCCAAAGCATATAGTATAGTTTCACATCCCATTCTATTACTTAAACTCAAGGAACTAGGCCTTATAAACAATGTAGTTAGTTGGTTTAAGCTACCTCAGTGGCTAAACACAGTGTGTACGTTGAGCTGTTGAGCTGTCAGTGTCACAAGAAATAACGTTTGTCACAAGATTTAATATTAGGCTGTTTAATATATTTATAATAAAAATGCATACAGGCTCTCACCCAGCAAATATAATATAATCTGCAGATGATTCAACACTAATATGTTTGGCCTCTTTAGTCAAACAGGTCTAAGATGACCTGCGGCATTCCTTTGCAAAAATAAAAAACTGTCTGGAACCATGTGGCTGCTCCTAAATCCAAATAAAACTAAACTAATGGTATTTTCATATTCAAACTAACAATCAGACTGTTAAAACTTAACAGCATCAGACAATTATATTATAGTTTAGTACAAAATACAAAAAGTATTTAGAGTAATAATAAACTACAAATTACGATTTGATCAGCACATGCAACTTGCAAGTCAGAAAACATAAGCTAGGAGTTATCTGTAAATGGAAATAATTCCTAACAGATTATACACAAAAGATTACAGCACATACCTATCCTCTCCCTAGTCTCCTGTATGCCTCATCAATTTTTTACTAACTTTGAGTCCTCTCAGCTAGCTAAACTGGAGCAATCTTATAATAAAATTGCAAAGTTTGCTAATAACTACATTTACTAATCACTGTGTGGCACTTTAGTCCCTTAGCTAGATGGGGCCATCTATACTAGACTTTTCTCATATTCTGAATGCCCACAACATCCTATATACCCCAGACAAATGCCTTCCATGAATAAGTCATTATACCAGTGCACACTTCCCAGAGAACTGTGCTCACTTAACCAATATCTTGTACTCACTGAAAAATCTAAATAAAGTAATGGTGAGTGTCTGTACTCTGTAGACAGTGCTGAAATGCTGAACTTGACCCTAGTAGACATCAATAATATCTTGTGTACAATTTAAAAGCTCTTTGAAGTATACCTCCCAAGCAAATGACCATGTACTTGTAACAGCTTGATTGCCAGGACCACCTTCTTATTCTAAACATCATCCCATGCATAAGTTAGAAACCCAGTGAAATCATACTTATCAGTATAGCAGTGCTGCCCTTGTACTAACCACATTACTAATTTATCACCTCAGTCGTATTAGACAAATGTCATTCAATTTTCACACTCTCATTTCAATAATCTCCTGGTTATGGGCCCCAAGTGGCTTTAACTATTTGAATAAAATATGCATATACTGTCAGTGTGCTCATATTACAGGGGGAATATGCACATTCACTGTAAATTAATGCTGAATGTTCTGTTAATGTGTGTGAGTTTAACATCCTGTATATACTATGTTCTATAGATGTGCCTGAGCTTAATATGCTGTAAAACACTATGTAATGCATAACATGCTATACTGTGTAGTCTATGCAACACAGTATTCACCTGTTAAGTTGTAAAATCTTGAATGTTTCTAATGTATTTTTACTGTTAGCTTATTAAAATGCATGTAATGTGCTGCTTTTCCTCCAGGGCCTCTGCTGAAAAGAAACTTTGCCCAGTCATACTTTCATGGTAAACAAAGGCAAATAAATCATTCAGTCACTAAATACATAATTAAATGAGTCAGCTGTAGAAGGAGGCAATTCTTGGAGCACTGACTGCTGAGAAGACTACTTTTAGCAAACGTTAAAAACTGAAGCAATACTACTTTCGTGAAGTTTATCAGTACCCTGACTCAGGAACTGGGTTAATTTCTGCCATGGTATTTTTCTTCTTTTGGCTTTCTCCCAGTTAGGGGTCACCACAGCAGATCACCTGTCTGCTCATGATTGGCAGTGAAGTTTTATGGTGCTGAGTTGCCAGCCCAGGGCCCAATCTTCCACAGAAGGCACACACATGCATGCACTCACACCTAGGGCCAATTTAGAGTGTCTAATCCACCTACAGCATGTCTTTGGGAGGAAATTGGAGCAAACCCATACAACCACAGGGAGGACATGCAGACTCCACACAAAAAGCACCCCAGCTGAGGATTGAACCAGAAAACCTCTTGCTGTAAGGTGGCAAAGCTAATCGCTGCACCACTGCAGCTGCCCCATTTCTGCTATGGTATTAAAAGCCTTAAACATTTGGAGAAATTAAAAAAAAAGTTTTGATGTGAATTTGTAAAATATTGCTTCTAATGTTCTGTGGCAGGCACTGATTTAGGAGGTGGATAGTGTTAAATACTCATAAAGAGTGGAAAGAACTTTTAAGTTTGTCTGCTTAAAGGTGTATACCTCTATGCCTCTTATGGTCCCTTGTGAGCATTTGCCTAGTACTGTTCCTGTGTGTTGGTAACACTTTGCTAAGCATGTGCATATGAAAATGCTCACAGGCTGAAGCTACTTGGACTAATACTGCCTTCATATCTAGCAAATTTTTTTTGGCATAATTTATTAGCTTTTGCTTGCCATCCTGGTACCTGTCTGAGGTGTACACAAGTCCTATTGAAGTGTCACCTGCTTCAGCACTGCTTTATCCTGTGACTCAAAATATTACATGATAATCTCTTGCATCTTAGCTCCATACTTGAATTGTTTAACGGCATCTTTATGTTTCTCAGAACAGTTAAAATGCTGCACCTTATTCTCAAGCTCTCACCAATACTGTGATGCTACTAAAGTCTTTGGTAAACAGCTGCATTTAATCATACCAAGCAGGTTTTACACACACACACACACACACACACACACACATATATATATATATATATATATATACACACACACACACACACACACATATATATATATATATATATATATATCTACACACACACACACACACACACACACACACACACACACACACACACACACACACACACACACATATATATATATATATATATATATATATATATATATATATATATATATATATATATATATATATATATATATTATATATATATTTTATATGAAATGCCATCTATGCCATCTACTTTTTACTTTTCAGATAGTATATAATCAGATATAATATAAAAAAAATAAAAACCACAAAACTGAAAAACACGTTTTCTTTTTTTTCTTTTTCTTTTTTGACCTATTTTCCTCAGTTTGTAAGGCACGTTTCTTAGGGTGCTATCATGTTCTTTTGCGTTTTCCATAGATATTTATGCCATCAATTATTTCTTTGGGTTATCATCTATAACAAATGTATGATTTAATATTTGATGTGAGGCATTGTGTTTTTTAAAATAATCAATTTGATACCAGACATTTTTCAATTTCAAAAATTGTGTAAGTATAGTGGGAATTTTATTCATGCAAAAATTATTCAGATATTGCGTACACATTTTTATCCTTTTAGATTATAAATTATTAAAAATTCTAATACTTATCTTGTACCATTTTTCTTGAGTCAACTGGTCTAACATAAGGTTATTGCAAGGATGGGGACTGCACATTAATGGTACCACTACTCCAAGAAATCAGAAAGTTAGTATTTAATTATTTGATCATAAAACATATTTGTGATGACTTAACAAGGTGAATCTTAATTCAGACCATAGACACAACAGCATAAAACAATAAAGGAATGCGATAGAAGTGAAGCTTCAATAGGTAGATTTTTCATTATATGCATGTAATACATATGGAGCCATAGTACATTTAAAAATGTTTATTTCAGAGAAGCTGCTATAAAGCTGTGAGAAATGCTAGACTAGGTGAAATGGTTGTACTGTAAAAATTATAGTATTTTTATCAGTGCTTCATAAAGCAGTTTATTAGGTAGTGTCAGTGGCTTAACAGATAGCACCCTCACCTTTGGTGGTAGAACATTTGAAAATTGTGGGTTCTGTTCCCACCCCATGCACTTGAATTGCTTTTTCAATGCCAACAGTGTATCATATGAGAGCTGCTGCACTCCTGAGTGTGCTGTTCTTCAGATGAGACATTAACTTGAGTATCTATTTGCCTGCGTTGCTGGTAGCACAAGTGGATGTAAAAGATCCCAAAACACTTTACTGAAAAAAGTAGGGAGTGCTTTATTTATAAACATTTTTATACTCACAGGTATATAATGTACTGTATATACATATTACTTGATCTTCATATTAAACACGTTACATATAAAAAATAAAAAGAAACATTTTCATATTTCCTTTTCATACCTCACCTCTTATGCCATAACAATTTCTTAATTTTATCAATTAATCAGTCATTACTTTTTATAATACAGAACATCTTAAAATATCACCTTCCAAATCCTCCGTAATGGAAACAACATAATAATGTTCCATTTGTCTCCATGAACCTCCACAGTAGGGAACCATCACTCCTCTGTTGGGAGACCAAAACCTTACACTGGGGTAGTTAAACAGACAAATCTAGTCTTTAATAAATATTTTAATAAAATGGTTGCAAAAACATAAAAAAATGCCTGGATTAAGCACTTCCATCCCGGTTGTGGGACTTCATCAGATTGTTCTATCTGCTCCATTTTAACGTTCCACTCATCACTAATATACTTCACTCCTTTCCCAAAAATAACCATATATAATTATAGCCATATTCACATTTTCAAAGTAGTTTTCTGTACAAATAGACAAATAATTCATTAATTCCTCAAATCCCTCAATTCTTTTCAGCTCAAAAGATAAACAATGTTCTGCAGTTTCACCTGCCCCAGAAATGTTACACAATCTTTCCTGTTGCCCTTTATATTTCATACTTGCTTTTACTGGAAGTTTATCCAACATTCAGCTCCACAAAAAATATCCCAATTATCTCCTTTGTACAGAAGTTTTCATCTTCTAACTGCCACTTTCTTTATTTCTTCCAAAGTTCTGGCCAAATTTCTCATACTCAGTGTAAATACCACTTCGTATATCCTCTAAAATAGTCTTCCAGCCTAGGGGGGACTAAGCCTATCAACAAAAGCAGCAATAGCAATTTCAAGTTTGATTCTGTACTATTGGCACAACACAGAGAAGGGGCAACTGGCCATTAGATCTAATTATACTAATGAAGATTATGAATAATTCATAAGAACTTCTTGAAGTGCTTTTTCTTCTGAAACTAGGCAGACCAGTCGGTTGCTTATACTTATAATAACTGACCAGTCGTGGTTCTGCAAGTTAGCTCAGTAATGGAAATTGAGTTTCCAAGGACAGTAGTGAGTAACCATTCAAGCAATAGCCACAACTGTGTGCCTAATAACTGGAGAAGCAAAAGAATAGTGTAAATTACCCCTTTGAATTTACAATGTATTACATCTGCCTCTTGGCAAAAAATTTTAGATACTGACCACGTCTATTGGGCAAACTGGAAGCCATCTAACTTTTAGCAGCATCACTGAATGCAAATGTAGTCTGTTTGTCTGTCTGTCTTTCTTTATGTATTATACCTCTTTATCTAGTCAGGAATACAAAAGGAGAAGGCAGCTTGGCCTGATGCAGATCAGTATAGTGGGATGTATAAACTACAGAACACATAGGGAGAATAGACGTTAAAATGGTTGTGGATAGTGAAGATGGAGAAGCAATACATTGAGTGGGACCAAAAACTGACATTTAAAGGTACACTATGTGTAAGGCACCTGATCTTCACAGAGTGAAAGGAAAGAAACTGGTGAAGTAATCATAACTTTTGGAGGCATCCATATTAAAGCAACAGATGGCATTTTAAAAATTATCAGTTTTGATGAATGTTTACTTGCAGGCTTCCTCACTGGTAATATTGGAACACATTAACAGTGGTACAGAAATGTTTTTGGAGTATTTTACATGGGCTTTATAGGTATAAAAAAAATCTAATGCCTATTCATTTGCACAACTATTGTTTAGTAGGCTAGGGGAGGATTATTTATTTATAACAGAAATACATACAAATGCATACATAACATACATGCAAATACTTCAAGCATGGGCATAAATGCCCTTCTAGCCTGCCAGTATACCAAATCATTTGTTCCCATAACAAGTGTCCAAGCTGTTCTTAAAAATATCTAAGCTAGTGTTTGCTTTAGTGTTATTTGATAGTCTATTTCATGCATCAATTTTTCATTCATAGCTGTTATTATATTGTTATAGAACATCATGTTGCAGGTGGTAATAGATCTATTTTCAACATATGCATACTGATATATGGTTTCAAGTCCCAACCTTTCCAATTCTGACAATAACTTATGCAATATTACCTTCTCCATTATTTGTCCACAACATGAAAATAGACTTAAGGGTCTATATGACACTGGGTTTGTCCTACTCCCCTTTCACTTAAAGAGAGGTTTAATAAGTGCATGTCCCCAATCTTGAGGAATCTCTCCATATTTATATGACCTATTAAATAATAAATATAATGTTACTGTATGTTCCTGTTGAAGTGTTCTCAGGTCATTATTACAAATTTCATCTCCTCCCTGTGCTTTGTTTGGATCTAGTTTGCATAGTTCTTTTTCAATATAATCTAATTTGATTTCAGTATGTGAGGTTACCTGGATGCCATTAGGACAATTTATCACCTTCTTTGTGAAGCCAAACCATTTTGCATAAGATTTTGTAAATATATCTATAATCTGTTGTGTCTGACAATACATTTTAGAATCTACAAGCAGTTTATCAATTTGTATGTCGTTACTCCTTCACATATGTATCTATAAAATGGTTTCCTATTATGCTCGATATCATTATATAAATTTTCTTCATTTTTTTTTCTTGACCTTGTCTCACACTATACTTAATTTGATTGTCCAGCTAGTTTATTTCAGTTTTCAAAGTTGTAGTTCGACCTCTTTTCCATTTCTTATATTTTTTCTCTCTTACCTTAATCAAGTATCTTGCTCTTATGGAAATATATCCTCCTGACATTGTTTATCTAGATCCTGATGTTAAACACTTTTTTTTATTTTTTTTTTGCATTCAATTTCTCTTTCAAAACCTTCTACATTCCTTTTGCAGATTTTCCACTGGGCATATCACTCCAATCAGTTTTACATAGTGACTGTTTTGCTTCCATATAATCTGTTATTAATCTTATGTGCATTGGTTTAGATTATAGATTGGCAGGATTATCTAGCAACAAATTAGCCTTTATAATCCCATGAACATTGCATATCGATGATGACAAAACTTGACATGAAGTAACAGTAATTTCTTTAGCAACACAAACAATGTCTAATATATTCTGATCCCTGGTAGTTTTTTTAAAAATCTGAATCAATTGTTCTTTCTGAACATATGTTGTGAATAATTTCTTCACTAATATTGTTGAATCAATATTATTCCAGTCTGTTTCTGGAAAATGTAAGTCCGCAACCACTATTATTATTCCCTCTTGTGTTTCATACAAGAAATGCATGAATTCCTCTAGGTTATCAGCACTTGACTTCGGTGGTCTATTCACTCCAACAGTTGTTATATGTTCTAGGATTATCTTTATTTTCAGTTACACAACCTACAATATTGGTGTTATCATTGAATGTGTAATATTCACAGGTCTCAAAACTACCTTTAATCCCAATCATCTAACACCTCCACCTGATTTTTTCTTAGAATGTCTGTTACAGTAAAAACATTTATACCCTGACAGAACTAGTTTCTAGTCATTGCTCTTTAACCATGCTTCACAAACAATAATGCCAATCTTGTGGGAACATAACAAATTTTCCAATAACATTTTTTTTTATTAATACTCCTAGCATTAGCAACCATCAGAGATCCATCAATTAATGTTATGTGTGAACTGTTAAATTTTCAACCTGGCAAAAATCTTACCTTCTGTTTGTCAAATATTATAAAACATCTGCTGCAAAAAATTATCTTCCCTTAATTTGACAAGTGTATGCCATCCTGTCTGAACACATGTATGCCCAGATTGGGCTTGGATGCTCTACACTTTTCCATTTTTTTAAATGGGACATTTTTTCTATGTAGGTATTTATCCCCCAAATTTTTCATTCACAGTGACACAACTCTTTTCTATATGTGATTTATGAAAAATACACCCTAACACCTGTACAAGCTATACTATTTAAGATGGCTATAAGTTCCATACTAAAAGCCAAAGAGTCATTGTGGATGAGATCATTTGTACTGACATGAATAAAAACAGATCTATTCTCCCTTACATTAAGGCATTCTAAAACCTTTCTCACATAATCTATTTTTGCTCCTGGCAAACATAACACTCTTTGAAGTTCATTATCTTCTCCGCAAATATAAATATCAATAACTGAATCTCCAATTCAAGAATATCTTTTCTGACCAGCTCTGAAGTATCTTTCACTTCTATTTCCGTAATATTTGCTCTATTAATTATCACAAAGCAATGATTATTACATTGCTTGCTATTACATTCCATGGTATAAGAGCTAAAGATGTCAGTCCTGGCAGCTCGGACTCACCCATAGAAGTAAGGCTGAAAGGTGTAAATGTAGACCAGCTGAACATGAGAGAAGAATGCTGCAGGACTGAAGTTGAAAACAATGTTTATATTTTGCTTGATTGATGAAAGCATACATCTAAGGAGGGGTTGCTGCATTTTGGCATGAATGCCATTAAAAAGAAAAGAAGACATTTCTGGAATGAGGTTTTTACCAGTCACAATCAGCCTGCAATTGTCATTTGAATGGCAATCACTTGACCAGTGACATTTTCAGGACTCTAACAAGAAGATTGCTTGTCATAGACTGATGAGAGAGGCAGTAACTGGAACAATTCTCCATACATGAAACTGAAGTGTTTTTCCACCAAAGATGTATCTGAGCTACAGATCTATCTTTATTCTATGCAAGTAGTGAAAATAAAAAAAAAATACCAAATCATGGTGCTTATCTCTTCACAGAAGTGTTTAGTGTCTTTGAATACGCCCTTCAGTTTTTACTGTATTATTTGTGTTTTGTGTATAAAACCCCTTTTTATATTTCACTGTTTAATCCTTGCCCTTTTTCAATACATACATTAATTAATCTCTAATTTAATTAATTTTCTTCCAATGAATATCCACTGAGTGCTGTCTTTTCTTGAACTTATTATAATTTATAATCAAATAGCCATTGCTTTTATCTGTTAATGTGACTTTTAATCTATCTTGCTGTTTTAAAAATAGTG
Source organism: Protopterus annectens (assembly GCF_019279795.1). Taxonomy (NCBI): domain Eukaryota; kingdom Metazoa; phylum Chordata; order Ceratodontiformes; family Protopteridae; genus Protopterus; species Protopterus annectens. Next base: position 1,857,932,866 of record NC_056735.1, on the reverse strand, counting down.
ACTCTCCACTAAAACTTAACTTTTTAGACAGGCAGAACTTAAGTTACCTACTTTCACATCTAACTTCTCTAGTGCACACTGCAGTGTTAAGGATAAACCATTGTTTTTCATCTTACCTTTAAGCATCCCTGTGACTAGCACTTGCTCTAATACCTGCTGGAAAGCACTAGGAAGCCTTAAACTGATACAAGCACTCATCTCTCCTTGTTAATAAGGAGAAATTAATCATAGGCACTAAACAGCCTATAATTGCAAAGCACCTTGCTAAGGTAAGGGAAAACAGCTCCTGTACTTTAAAAAAAGCACCAAACCAGGCATGTCCAAGGGTCAGCTTCCAGTGATTTCTCCTGTCCACCTGGTGAATCTGGGCATACTGGGGCAATGCAGCAATTGCTTCATGTACACAGACAATCCTCTCCTCCAACCACCCAAAACTACAACCTGTGAGAGATGCACTTACATAGCCAAACTGGAAGCAAAGCTCTCTCCACCCAAGATTGTGCTAGACAGTCAAGAGGAAAAGGTTAACACCGCACTACATCCCAAGCAACACATAGCCCTTCTAAACCCACACCACCAACACCCACACATAGCAACACTAAATCCATATATGAGGAGGCCGTTAACCATTAACTGTAACCTGCCCAAGCAACAAGGACCTCCGAAGCTGAAACGCAAACAAACACCAATCACAACCAAAGTGTCACATAGCTCACAACACCAGTGTGCCATCCAGCAACAGCCCCTAAGGCAAGACAATGTACCTAAAACTTTAGTCATAGGTGCCTCTATAGTCAGGCACACTGATGTCCGACTCACCAGGCTGAACAAGGAGAAAATTACAGTCAGCTGCCTGTCGGATGGCAGGATCCGCCACATAACGCATGCACTCAAGTCACTCCACAACAAGTACAAATATGAACCTGTCATTGTCCGTGTTGGATTGAATAACTTGAGACATACCTCCTTGGACTACATGAAAAGAAACATGGAAGAGCGCTCGGATCATGTGGCCTAAGTAGGTATGACCCTACCCTGAGTAGCATCCTGTCTTCACCCAGAATGATACCACAATATAAGGACAAAATGATTGACTTCAACAATTGGCTAAACTTCTGGTGTCATTCAAAGGGGATCCAATATCTGTCTGCCTGGGATGACATGATCGACAGACCACGATGCTTTGCCAGAGATGGTCTGCACTTGTCGCCCCTGGGATTCAGGTTACCTACTAAGGCTCTTGCCACCTCTATAGTGCCTTTTTTAGGCAAAGTTCAAAGGACAAAACCACCACCGTAACAGGTACAAGCATGCAAAATCTGAAGGTAATGCTACTCAATGCTAGAAATCTAAACCTCAAAATGCACTCTCTTGAGACACTCCTAAAAATGGAGAACATCAATATCTGTGCAATAACTGAGACCTGGTTCAAGGCTCCAGACAGCACCCCTGCAGTACCAGGCTTCAACTATTACCATACTTTTCGGCCACCAAACCAGGATTGAAACACTAAAGGTGGAGCAGTGTCCATATTCACCAAGGATATTCACATCACCAGGCTAATTGCCCAACACAATGCATCCAAAATTCTCCAGGTGCAACTAACACTAGGTAAGACTGAGATTCAAATATTAGCTTGCTACAGATCCCTCACCATGCCCCAAGATTCTCACTACACCTTTCTAAACATACTGGAAAATATTAAGATACAACCAAACACCCTAATACTGGGTGATTTCAACTACCTTACCATTAACTGGGAAAACTACTTGTGTACCAACACCTTTGCCCAGCGGTTCTTGGAATTCATAAATTCCAACTCCCTGGATCAACTAATCCATAGTCCCACCAGGGGCTCCAATATCCTAGACCTGGTCATTACCAACATGGGAAATCGATGCTCCACACTTATGGTCACCCCCTCGTTGATCAAGTCAGACCATAAGCTAATCACCCTTAACATCCACATCCACCCCCACCACTCCAGTAAGGAAACCTCCATAAAAAACTTCTCCAAAGCCAACTTCATGCTACTCAAGTCAGAAGTGACAAACTTCATGACACCCATGCAGATGGGAACTGAAAGTTCGACTGCTGAGGCTTACACTAAGGCACTGTATGAGCACATCCACTCATGCATGAATTGTGCCATCCCAAATAGAACCAAGATGCTCTCCTCCAAAAACAGGAAGGGTGGTCCCCTGCCATAAACAAACTTTACAAGAAAAGGAAGAAACTGTTGCAGAAAAGAGGAAAATCCCAAGATGCAAAAAACTCCCTTACCAGCCTCAGTAAGAAGCTGAGATCCCTCATAAAATCCTCCAAAGCAAGTTACGAAAATAAAATTGCCAAAGATTCCAAAGACAACCACAAGGCATTCTATAGCTATGTCAAGAATCTAAATGGCAATGCTCAGATCTGAGTAACAAAAAGACGTTGTAGGCTGTTCACCTAAATAAAAGAATGTTTGTATTAGCGCTTTCATTTGACAAAATATTCAAACTTCATCAGATACAAATTTAAAAAGTGAAAAAAGCTTTTAAATAGTGTTTATAATGTTGACATCACTTCTTGTGTATAAAATTAAAGGTAAGAAACAATTTTACCATCGTTATAAAATGTTCTAAATTCTTGTTTCAAAAATGATTTATCTATCTAAAGCCCTTAAGTTTAATAAACATTTCACATTAGAATTGTCATTAAGTCCAGGAAAGTTAAATGAACCTAGACGTAATTGACACAAAAGTTCTTTTTCTTCTAATTTTAAAGACCATGGGCCACTTCTCTTATCAGGGACTATTTGTTCCAAAATGGAAAATAAAAATGAATGGTTCATGTTCTCTGCTATATGTTTTGCTAGGGCATTGTTAAGGTTGTTTTTACGAATGTTGTAAATATGTTCATAAATGCGTTGTTTTAATGATCTCTCTACTTCCTGTCCCTCAACTGCTTTAACTTAATGTATTCTACTTATACAGATGTAATTCTTGATGAAAAACTGTATGCCCTTTTTATTCATGAAAACAGCTTATATTCAAAATAACATCATTAAAGAACGGAGTAGAAAATTTGCATTGAATTGCCATCTTTAAATTGCATTACCTCTGCATACACTCCCCCAACAACATTCTTCTTTATGTGGTATTTAGTATTTATTTGTTACTTCTCTTCTTAATCATTCAACTAAAATGTTTGCACTGTTTTTATGTTCTTTGTAGAGACAAAAGCTTTATTCTTTGGTTTATCTTTCATTCTTTCTTATTCATCCTTTACTCCAGCTGTGTTTCATTTCTTTTTCTCTTCCCTTTCTCTTTACTTGTACCTTGTTTCTCTTTATCTAACTTTAACTTAATATGTTCCATTTCATATTTTCTTTCTTTCCCTTTTAGTTATTCTTTTTTTTTCTACTGTTACATTAATTCCTTCCCTTTTATACAAATGTCGATCTTCATAGTTTTATATCATATCTTTATTAAAAATGTTTTGCTCTGCATTTACAATTTTATCAGATTTTATATGCATAAAACTATTTCATTATAGTGATTGCATTTAATATTATTTTCATTTTGCAGTCATGCCCATGTTCCATATTGTGGAAAGATTTTCAATTATAATTATAACTAAAACGACTCTCGTTCCCACATTTACTGCATTATTTTTATTTTCCATTGTAAAAACACACACACACACACACACACACACACACACACACACACACACACACACATTTTATATATATATATATATATATATATATATATATATATATATATATATATGTGTGTGTGTGGTGTATATCACGTTGTCCAACCCTTAAAAGTTCGAATGTCGTATGGTCGACATCATATGATCGAACTTTTAAAAGTTTGAATGTTTCAATGGAGATCTCTGTATAGTGCAGAATGGGAAGATTTCCCTTTTCTGCATTGTAGTGTGAACTCGGAGTTGGTATATTTAAAGATCTGGGGTGTGGGGGGCGCACCTCCCTGCTTAAACTGTTCAGGTAGGTTTTTTGTTTGGTGTATTTTTTTTTTTATTATATTTTCAAACTTTTAAAAGTTCAATCATATGATGTCGAACATATGACGTTCAAACTTTTAAAAGTTCAATTATGTAATATGGACACTATATATATATATATATATATATATATATATATATATATATATAAAACTGAGTCTGCTTCAGATATGTATCTATGACTTAACCACATCATTAAATCATTAATAAATTGATACTTTAGTATTAATACTTTAGCCAATGTTTAAGTCTCTTATGCAATGAATGCAATACAGGCATTCCATGAAATAATGCAACCATGATGCAGTTTATCATTTTCTCCTATCTTGCCCAAAACATTTTTGATATACTTGCTGCAAAGAAATTGATATCAAATACATCTTAATAGATTTCGGAACAATTTATGCACAGGAAAAGGTGCTGAATAAAAGCTGTGAATGTTTCCATGCCTATGTGTTTTCAAAAAACAAATGAAGAAATGCACAGTTGTATGGAGACTGCAGACTACACAATTCCATAAGTATTCAGAGTATAACAACACCTTTAGAAGGTAGAAGGAAACACTTATGGATTGTGTCTATCCCTCCTGTTGTTGGTAACAAAGGACAGCACAATGCAAAACAGTGAATGCTTCCTTTCCTGGGCATAATCACCCACCAGGTAAGTATGCTGATGGTACATAAGTTAAAATTTGCTGCTGTAAGTAATGCAGTAAGGAAGAAGCCCAGCAAGGCATCATTAGTGCCTTCTGTTAGATCATCTCTCTGACCATTTTCTGAAAGAGCAGACAGTAAGTACTGCCTCTATGTGACCATTGAGTACCTCACAGGTCTGTAAACCTACCACAGAAACTCCATCCCACTAGAAACTAAAATTTGTCTATCATGGGGCTCAGACTGCTGTGAGGGATCCTCATGATGGGAAATGAGTATCTGATCTTTGATGAGTCATGCATGGTGACATTGAATAAGCCTTTGCTGGGATCATGGTCCTTAGCCTGGAGGAGGTGACCAAAATCTTGTTGAAGATCAAGCAGATATTAGAGGCAGGTACCCACAGTGAGTGATGTAAGTAAGGTGTTCTGCCTTTCAATACCTGGCACAGGTGTGGTTGCCAGCAATACAGCTCTGTGCATCCTACTTTAGAGTGCCAGTTGCTTGTGTATAACCATTTGAAGGTTTGCCATCCCATCCTCATTTTACCTTATTTTGACTATTCATGTGTTCACATACTTTTGATGTAGGGAAGATGGCCACTAATGGCTGCAGTATGAAATGTTCACTGTTGAATGAGACATCACTGTGTATTGCAGCTATGACATATAGTTATGTACATCTTTGTCACAAGTCTCCAAAACCTATTTGCACCTTTTGGCTTATTTCAAAGAAAAAAATAATTATACATCATTTTCATAGGTGGCAGTGCAGATGTGCAGATGTATCCACATATCCAACTAGACAGTGGCATAACCATGACTTTTAAAATTATATACCAACTGCCAGAATGTAACTCCACTAGTCCTCATGTGTAGATTCCCCTGCATTCTACAGATTGTTTGTTTCTGGGCAGCATAAATTCAATACAGAAAAAAATCCTGATATAACAGGCGTAGGCCAAATTAATCAATTATGGGTATCTGCAAAAAGCATTTAACAAATCATAAACCATAGCAAATATGCCAAGACTTTTAAAAATTCTTGCACATTTCATTGCACAAAATAATAAAGAAGATATGAAAGGTATTCAAACCACTGTTAAGTCCATTGAAATGCCTTGTTCTATATCACTTTTGCTCTGTCTCAATTGTAACTGCTTGCTATGCTTCTGATGTAATCCCCAGGCTGTGGTTAAAATGTGTCCTATATGATCAGTTCACTACCTTGGTCAGCAAACATAAATAATTTAAATAAACACCACAACTTATATAGCATATGCCTGGCTATGCCATTGATTATGTAAGCCTGTGAGACCTAAGAAAATGCAGAACATTCAATTCAATTAATTCATACTCCAGACTGTTACATGACACCATGATTTGGCCCTGTCTATAATATTTTCTGTGATTTAGTATGCAGTCATTTAGATGATGTAACTGAGAATTTTAATTTCCCACAGTAAGCATGTGATCTGTCACACACTGTTTGTAACTCTATAATTTACATCATAACAATCGTTATTGCAAGATAAGATTATACAAAATGGATGTTTGCCACAGGTGAACATAGGTTGGCAGAGAGTATTTTCAGCAGGCAAATGTTCCCTAACATGTGCGATTATGTTCCAGAGCCATCACCATTAGAAGGTACCTGGTTATTAGGAGAATGGTCTGTGCACTGACGTATGTACCTTCTACTGCTGAAAATAAATTCCATCATCTTCACACTGACAACTTGTCATTTAGGATGTGTTGTTCTCAACAGTCTTTGAAAATTCTTTTACTTTACAATTTTTAATTTGGACTGTAATATGAAGTCTAATATCTGATTAGGGATAAATGATATCTACCATAAAAATCACTTAAGACCTCTTGCATCCATCAAGTCCACCCCCTTTCAAAGATATTCACCTTCAATGTCTTTTCTTTCTGTGGCTGTGTGATGACCTCAGTAACCATGCCCATCTACATTGTTTCTCATTTAATTAAAAGACAAGCAACGAGGTCTGTGACAATTCTGATTATTTTCAATCTTTACGCATTACTAAATCATTGGAAAAGCATAGTGTTGATGGGAAACATTGGAGGTCTCCAGAGAAACACAGACCGTAATAAAACAAGACTATGCCGTTTGAATCAGTGACAGCTATGCAGCAGGTACTCCTGGGCCTTTTATTCTGAGCGTCACTTATTCCCTCTTGCACTGGATTTCAAATCAATCCTTCATCTCCCTGGGGTGAAGTCAACTGAAATACGTCTACTTAGTACTAGTCACATTTTTTTAAGGAAATCTCAGAAAGAAGAAAAGGTTCTGCCTTTTGTTGGAGTTATTGAAAAGAAGAAGTCCTTAGAGATTCAAACTGATTTGAAAAAAAAAAAAATGTCAAACAGATTAAAAAAAAAAATTTTTCTTCTCAACATGGTGGTCTCCAGCCATCTGAGCTGGCAGCTAACATTCCAGTGCTACTAATTTCATAGACTGTAAAGTTTTTACTTGTCCCTTTCAGATTTCCTTTCTAACAATCATGATGGGGACACCTAGGTCTCAAATCTCAGCTGGATAGATGACCAAACAAGAAAATACCTGTTCTTCTAGGGGCTAAACATTTTCCTTGGATGTCACAGAAGTAGATATAAGGGCCAGGCACTAATGCCTCATATGTGAGGAACATCAGTGTTCACAGACTGCACACATAACATGGGAATACTTTGATTTAGTAGGCAACATGGTGTCTAGTTTAGGCAAAGTGAAAACTTTTTCTTCTAAGTAAAAAACAAAAAAAAAAAAAAAAAAAAAGTGGAATTCATACTCCTATCATCAGGAACCTGGGAAGAAGAAGAAGGCCACGGTCCGTAACATAGCATAGTCTGAATGGATGTCCTCCTCTATAAGTTAAAACAAATTCTGGATAATAAATCTGCAGGTTTTCTTATCTCATGTACAAAAATATGTCCCTCTAGTGATTCTGCACATGCAAAATACCTAATTTCACACAACTAGTTTTGAAGAAACAACGACAATTCTTTAGATCATAGATTTAACTGTCAGGCTTATGACCTAGTGGCCTTCAAATTATCAGCTGCTGTAAACCCATGAAAACACATATTTGAGTGTAGTCTGTTTTCTCAGGGGCAGCACATCAAGGGATTCATAGTCAAACTTCTCTTGTTATCTGCTTGTCCAACAACAGAAAACTAATATTTGAATGCTATTTTATTGAGTAATATCACAGAGAAAGGCAGGCTGATTCTCTATATATTGAATAGAGTCATTGTATTGCAAATAAAGTATTCTTTTTTCTTCATGATAGTGTAGTCTTAGAGATTTATGGGTAGTATGGGGTATGAGTTATGCCATGCCCACCTGGGGGATCCAGGGTGGTTGCCCCCTATAAAAATGCTTATTTGTTTAATTTATTTGCTTAAAACTATAAAGTATTCAGTTGATATGCCGTATGCCGTATGCCAAATTAATGGACTTTTCAAAAGGTTTGTTCTTTTAACAGGTTTATGTCAGTGAGCTTGTGCTTAAGGATTATGCTGTCAAAAATAATAGACTCTGATATTTTCCTCTTCATATACCTATTCCTATATGTATGTGTATATGTACATATTTATTTCTATCTGTCTGCTTATCCGTCTGTCATTCTATCTTTCTATCTATCTAGGTGTGTGTGTGTGTGTGTGTGTGTGTGTGTGTGTGTGTGTGTGTGTGTGTGTGTGTGTGTGTGTAAAAAGATTATTTCTGAAGGACATTAATGACTGGTTTCTTCTTAGTGTAAAAAGAGCTTGTATTCTTTAATCTTGAAGGGTATAGGGTAAAGTAGCTGTCAAATTTTATTCTATTATCAATATTTATTTTTAGAATTACATCCTCCAATAAAATGTGAGCTCCCAAATTAGAGATGCCAGGAATGGATTTTTATATAGAATCAAATCAGACATTGTTACAAACCAATAAAAGGTGACCTCTAAATAGCTTCTAAGAAATAGAATTTAACCCCATTAGTTTCTAGCAAAGAATTGTACTTTTTCAAATTGCTACAGGTGTCATGTTCAATGGTTACAAAATGCAGCGATGTATTCAACAAATGAAGGATCAGGGAGGTGTAAAGTGATGTAATGCTATCCCAAAGGTAATTAGACATAGACCTTTTGAATTAGAATATGCTGTTCTTACTTTGGTAGATTTTTACAGGTCAGATATCAAATTGCTGTAGACCATTGTCTGTACAGTTTGATAAGGTTGTCATGATCTGTTTGTTGTATAATCATAATTTATGTCCTCCCTCCCCAGACTCACGATGCTGCATTTACTGACCTCATTACCACTACACCAAGTTTGTATTTTTGTAGACAACCTTAGAAATCATTGGCATCTTTTACTGAATTACTTAATAGTTCACAGTTTGCTACATGTTTGATTATCCATAGCCCATTTCTTACTTTTGTATGTGAGAAGATTATTCCAAATACTTCAAAAATAAGTAGCCCCTGTACAGATCATGTAAGATACTACAGGTGCCCCATGTAGGGAATAAATAGGCAGCTCCCTATCCTGACTTGTTATACCCTGTGCTTAACCATGTGTCTTATCCACTGGCTTAAGTCTGGATTAACATTTAGTGTGTTAATTTATCAATTATTCCTTTTGTGGAATATTATTAAAAAATACTTAGCAATGCACATAAGCACTATGTACTGTCAACACTCTATTAAGTGCTACAGTTACCTCTTCAAAGAACGCCATAAGATTTAGGTGGGATGATCTTCCTTTAACGAACCTATCCCTTTCCATACCTAGCATAAGTAAGTCCATCATCCATCCATAATCCCTTTTTTCCATTTTGGTACATGGGATTTGAGTATCACATCAACAGTGATCATCATGTAGAGCCAATGTTCACAGCACCTGGTGTTAGCCCTGCTGCGGTTGTTCTTCCATACCTCATAGTTAGTGTCCCATTCATATATTGCATGTCTTTGTAATATAGGAGGACAATGTAGCATCTGAATAAAACTCACATGAACAAAGGGAGGACATGCAGACATCACACAGAAGGTACCCCAGCCAAGAATCACACAGGAGAATCTCTTTCTGTAAGGCAACAACATTATCCTCTGTGCCCCTTATGTTATTTTGAATAAGCTCCGTTATGACTCTGTAAGTTTAAACAGAATGCTGGTCAAGCTGATCGATCTAAAAATTGTTTGTGTTTAATTTCATCTTTTCACCATACATTAGGGATGCATCCATATGCAAACTTTTTATTTCTGATAAGGTTTTAATTAGGTTTTCCTTAATTCTGTGTAGGAAACTAACAGGTATGCTGTATAGTCCCAGAGAAGGTGAAGTTTAAATTTTAATTGTGACAGCAATCATCATTTCAGTGGTTATAAAATACATCTCTCATTGTTTCTGTAGCAGTCTGATACATTTATTTGCTTACTGTGAATTTTGCACATTTCACTGAAAGCACATTCTTAATGCATTTAATTAACATTGTGATATTCTATGTATAAGAAGCAATTGAGTCCTGCATGTTTCATATTGTTGGTTTAGTTTTACATATGCATTATTTTAAATTATCTAGCTGCCTCTAATTATATTTCTTAGCTTTTAGCTTGCCACAACAGCATTTTATGGTGCAGATTGTGCAGTCTTCCTACCCTTACTGTAACAACAACTTAAAAGAAACCAAGTCATCAAGCAGAATGCTCTCCATAAGCTGGAGTACTTCATAAAGGCCACTCCCCCTGCCTTATATATATATATATATATATATATATATATATATATATATATGTAGGTTCATAGGTTCATACTAGGCTATCTGCCCTGGGGCAATTATAAGCCTAGCCCGATTCCGTATGGCTTACGCCACCCCTTGATTTGAGTATGCTGTGCCCTTTTTAAGGTTTAGTTTACTGTGCCTCTGTCTAATAGTGACACGGGAGTAATCCCTGGGACAAACCTACGATCCCCCATCCACTTATCGAGATTCTTCTTGAAGAGATTCAGTGAGGTGCTCTGCCTCACATGAACTGGAATTCTATTCCAGAGCGAAGGGAGCCTCTGGGTTATGAACCTGTCCCTCCAGCAAGTTCTATTTATTTCTGTGCTGAGGTTCAAGTCCCTCGAGCGTGTGGCTCTAAGGGATTTAGATTTATTGAGGTGGAGCATGTCCATTAATTCTGGATTTGACATAGCTTTGTATGTCAGGCATATTTCGCCTCGAAGTAGGCGGTATGCAACTGAGTAGAGCTGGAGTTTTTTTAACCGAGCAGCATATGGCATCTGTTTGAGACCCTTGATCCTCTTGGTGAGATACTTTTTGGGGTCTTTCTAATTGCTGCAGGTGTCGGGTAAGGTACATCCCAAAAGGGGCATTGTATTCTATGATGGGCCTGACGAGGGATGAATAAAGGGGCACGATTACCTCTTTTGATCTAGATGTGAAACCCTTCGTGATGAGGTAGGCTATGTAGAAGGTCTTTCTAACCACTTTGGCAATGTGGTTTTCAAAGGAGAGATTGCTATCAACTTGGGTCCCCAGGTCCCTAATAACTTTCTCTGTACTTAATGGGTTTCCGCCTATGTGGTAATTTGTTGGCACACTGTTTTTGCCAAAGGGTATGACTATACATTTTTTGGCATTTAGCTTTAAACCATGGTGCTGGCACCAGTTATATGTCTCTGTGAGACCTTTTTGAAGGATCTTTGTGTCAGCTGGAGCATTGATTATGGCGCCCAGTTTGCAGACATCTGCGAACTTGGTGAGCCATAGTCCTCCCACGTTTGCCTGTACCTCGGAAAAGTATATACCGAACAAGAGTGGTCCCAGGACAGAACCCTGTGGGACACCACTTGTGACTGGTTTCGAGTCTGACATGGTTCCAGCAACTCTCACTCTGTGGGTTCTGTCTTTGAGCCAGTTTGCGACCCATCTTGTGACATAGGAGTTTATATTTAAGCTGGATAGCTTATCTATGATGCCCGAGTGGGGTATTGTGTCAAATGCCTTTGCAAGGTCCAGATAGGCTGTGTGGACTACCTTCCCTTCATCTATGGCTTTGGTGACTGTTTCAAAGAAGTCAACCAGGTTCAAAAGGCAGGATCTGCCCTTGACAAAGCCGAACTGGGTCTGTAGGTCCCCAATGTCTTTGTTTATGAGCTCCATGATGATCCTCTCCATAGCCTTGCAGACTAAGCTAGTCAGGCTTATGGGGCAATAGTTTCCAGGGTCCGTAGAGGCTCCACCTTTGCGGAGTGGGGCCACTGTTGCTGTACGCCATTCTGTGGGCACATATCCTGTAGTGAGGCCGAGATTGTATAGCTTTTTTATTTGAGGGATTAGTTCCTCTTGTAGTTCATGTAGGACGCAACCTGGGATGTCATCTGGTCCCATGGAAGCAGTGTTTTTGCTTTGGAGAGGGCAGCCTTCACCTGAGCATCTGAGATGTTTGGGAGGCAGCCCTCTGCCGGGATAGATACTTGCTCTTCTGGGGGGGAGGGGGTGGAGAAGTTTGCACTGAACCTGTCTGCCAGGATATTGGCGAGGTCTGTGGGTTCAGTGTATTTTTTGTCATTTAGAATCAACTCAGAACAAGTCTGGGAGTTGCATCCCAGGTTTCTAACATAACTGAAAAAAGCCTTATGATTGTCTTTGGTGTCCTGTGCAATTTTTCTCTCGAAGCTGGCCTTGAAGGATTTTATATCGGAATTTTTTGCTAGTACTGATCAGAGATGCCTTCCCTATTAGGGATTTTGCTCTATCATGTAGTAGCTTCCTCCTTCTGTTGTACAGTTTATTTATGGCAGGGGTCCACCAGACTGGAAGCCTGCCTTTGGATGATTGGGTCTTGGTTTTGTTTGGGATAGCATGATCCATGCATTCCTGGAGATGTCCGTAGAATGCATTTATATAGGATTCTGCAGTTTGGGCTGTAGTTTCCACTGGCCCTGGGGCCTTGAAGGATTCCACTTCGGTTTTGAGAAGTGAGAAGTTCGCTTTTGAGAAGTTTTTCACTGTGGTTTTCTGGACTGGGGTGGGGTCGGGATGTGGACATCCAGTGAAATTAATTTATGGTCTGATCTTACCAATGAGGGATATGCTTCTGGTGTGGAGCATAGAGTCCCCATGTTGGTAATGATCAGGTCTAGTATGTTGTCCCTCTTGTGGGAGTGGTGACTAGTTGTTCCATAGCATTTGAGTTTATAATTTCCAGGAATCTTTGGGCTAAGGTGCTGGGGCTTGAGTAGTGCTCCCAGTCAATGTTTGGGTAGTTGAAGTTGCCCAATATAATGGTGTTCGGAGAGATCTTCATGTTCTCCAATGTTTTCAGGAAAGCCGAATGGGATTCCTGACTTTGAGAGGGTGGTCTGTAGGATGCTATAAACTGAAAAGCAGTCTTGCCCACTGTTAGTTGCACATGGATGGTCTCCGATACTTTGTGCAATGCCACTAACCTGGAGGTGTGGATATCCTTGATAAATATGGAAACTCCCTCCTTCGTGGTTTGGTCTGGGTTTTGGGGCCGAAAAGCATGATACGAGGTATAGCCTGGTAGTGCTGGGGTGCTCTCTGTAGCCTTGAACCAGGTTTCTGTCACTGCACAGATACCGATGTTCTCCATACTGAGGAGAGCTTCGAGTGCGTGCATCTTGAGGTTAAGACTTTTGGCGTTTAGCAGCATTACCCTTAGTTTCTTGTTCCTTGTGCTGTCTATGGGGGTGGGTTTGACTTTTGAGCCTTGCCTAAAAAAGGCACTATGGGGGTGGCAAGACCCTTTGCCAATATCCAAAAGCCCAGTGGTGACAGGTGCAAGCCATCCCTAGCAAAGCAACATGGCTTGTCGAGCATGTCATCCCAGGCTGACAGACACTGGATCCCCTTTGAATGACACCAAAATTTTAGCCAATTGTTAAAATCGATCATTTTGTCTTTGTACTGTGGCATCATTCTAGGTGAGGGTAAGATGCTGCTCAAGGTCAGGGTCATACCAGCCTGGGCTACATGATCAGAGAGCTCCTCTATGTCTCTTTTCATGTAGTCCAGGGAGGTACGTCTCAGGTCATTCACACCAGCATGTACAATGACTGAGTCATATTTGTATTTGCTTTCATATATATATTAAAATCTTGGACTTGGGATTGACCCTTGAAAGTATTTGTGTTTTGTAAATCATCAGGATTGGTTACTTAATTGACTTACAAAAAGTGATTTCTAAGGCAGTAATCTAACAGTAGATGTATATTATGAAATTTATTGGCATTTTGCACATTTTTGCACATTTTGCACACAGATACATTACTCTCTAAATGACTAGTATGTTCTTTTTTGTGATGTTTACTTCTCTATTTTTCTTTACTTCACCAACATAGAGTAGAGAGCATCATAAGGTAAAAGTAGATAAAGACCTAAAATATCCATTTTGAATAATTGAACTACTACAAGTGGTGAAATGAGCTCATAACCCTCAACCTCTTAGGGCAAGAAATTTGGACAAAGCCTGACAAAATGGGGGCACAAAGGTCCAAAAAATGGGTACAAATTTTAAATATTGTTCTTATCAACTTGGAATGTTGCTAAAGTAACATGATTTGTATTAACATACATTTTCTGAAGGTTTTGAAGTCCAAAACTCCATCGTATGTCATTATTTGTTGACTTCAGTCCTCAGATCATCCCAGCAATTTGCTGGAAAACCACAAATTTTATGAGGAACAGACCAAAAATACAAGGCAAAATCTGGACATTCGGTGAAAATCTGGACAGTTGAGAGGTATGAACACGCTATAAATACAAATAAATTATGGGTGGCTTTAGTACCATATTTCTTAGATATTTTAGCATTGCTGGTTGTCGATATTTATTAATTTGCTCATTAGATATTTGGCTTTTCCTAACTTAGCAGATTTTAGTCAGTAACTTTTTTTCCCCTGATCTGTCCCTCAGTTTCACTTGTATGATCTGGTGCCATTTATAAAATAATCAACAACCTGTTACCTCCGACACCATTGTGTCATTCTGGTGATCGGTAGCATCTGTGGTTTGGGATCAGATTATTAGGTTGAACACAATCCATATGAATTGCCATACTGGACAAAAAAGCTAAATGCAAAATCCTTAAAAAGAGTCAGAAATGGGGAGGTTTGACCCCCCCCCCCCCGAGAAAACCAGGCTCAGCAGTTTAATAGTTTACCAATTTTTTTGGGCTTGTATGTATATATATATATATATATATATATATATATATATATATATATATATATATATATACACACACATATATATATATATATATATATATATATACACCCCACCTAAGTACCATGTTTAGTCATAGCCTTACCTCAGGCTTTGTGCCCACTGAATGGTGCATAACAATGGTCATCCCACTCCACAAAGGGGGAGTCACCATGGACCCCGGGAACTACTGCCCCATTAGCTTGACGAGCCTGGTCTGCAAGGCTATGGAACGTATCATCATGGAACTTATAAACAATGACATTGGTAATCTCCAAACTTTGGATCCCATGCATTTCCGATTTAAAAAGCAGATCATGTCTCCTAAACCTGATAGACTTCTTTGAAGCAGTCACCAAAGTCGTAGATAAGGGTAAGGTGGTTCACACAGCCCATCTAGAGCTCACCAAGGCTTTCAACATCATCCCCCACTCTGGAATTATAGATAAACTCACTAAACTAGGTATAAATCCCTGTGTCACAAGATGGGTTGCCAACTGGCTCACTGACAGAACCCACACTGTGAAAGTAGTAGACTCCAAATCCGACTTCAAACCAGTGACAAGTGGAGTATCACAGGGTTCAGTCTTGGATCCTCTCCTGTTTGGTATCTACTTCTCTGAAGTACAGGCTAACACAGAAGGTCTTTGGCTAAAGAAGTTTGCAGATGACTGTAAACTAGGAGCCATAATCGAAACTCCTAACGATGTGGACATCCTACAAAAGGGCCTCACTGAGACAGATTCCTGGTGTCAAAGCCATGGTCTCAAGCTCAATGCCGAAAAGTGCATTGTCACCCCTTTTGGTCAAAACTATGTACCCATGAACTACGATATAGGCAGTAGTCTACTTAGCACCGAAAGTATGATAAGAGACCTTGGGACACAGGTGGACAGTAGTCTCCCCTTTAATAATCACATCGCCACAGTAGTCAGGAAATCCTTCTACGTGGCACACCTCATCACAAAAGGTTTCTCATCCAGGAAAAAAGAGGTCATTGTTCCCCTCTACTCGTAACTCATTAGACCAATTATAGAATGCAGCGCCCCTTTTGGTATGTACCTCACAAGACAGCTACAACAACTGGAAAGGCCACAGAAACACCTCACAAAGAGGATTACTGGCTTCAAACAGATGCCCTGCGCAGACCGTCTCAAAAAACTCCAGCTTTACTCCGTCACATATCGCCTACTCAGAGGTGATCTCTGCCTAACATAGAAAGCTATGTCAAACCCAGAGCTGTTGGACATGCCCCACTTAAAGAAATCCCAATCCCTCCAAGCTACACACTCTGGGGACCTAAACCTTGTCACAACAATAAACAGAACATGCTGGAGGGATAGATTCCTATCCCAGAGAGTTCCCATACTCGGGAACAAACTACCTATCTATATCAAACAAAGCTCCTCATTAGCACTCTTCAAGAAAAATCTTGATGATTGGATGGGAGATAGAAAATTCACCCCAGGGATCACTTCTGTGGCTCTGGCTCTGCTCGACAGGGGCACAAGACAATAATTTTCTTGGGTGGCAAAAGCCAGAGTACCTTTTTGGCTAGGCTTATATAGGCCTTAGGGCCAATATATATATATATATATATATATATATATATATATATATATATATATATATATATATATACTTAGCAACTGTATATCCAGTCATTTAAGCCAGACCTCTCATGCTGCAGGTGAAAGGAATCAGTAATACTCTATTTTCTTTAGCTGCAGGTGAAAGGAATCAGTAATACTCTATTTTCTTTATCAGGGAGGAATATTCAATTTTCAGTTTTCTTTTTTTTCTAGTATTAGTATCAAGGCTGCCAATTAAATTACTGTGATGACTAGTTATACTGATCCCATGGCACCAGATAATGTACTTGAACAGGAAGAGTTATCAGATATGTCCATAGTATGTTTAGCAGCTCCTATATCCCTTTCTTATCCTTTTTGAGCTTAAAATGTGACCAAAAGCTGTACATTCAGGGGTCCTTCCTTCTGACACCTCCAACATCACAGCAGAGATCCTGGAGACATCTTAGTCAGGCTAGCTTGGTCATGTTTTTTGTAAACATGGCTTTGTGGAAATTATTCATAATTTACAATGGCTAAATCATGATGTCTTTAAAAGGGATTAGAGAAATTCAGAAAATAGATAACGAAGTAAATAAAAAAAAAATTGCGTAATCAAACAGGTATGCTGTGTTGTGCTGTGATACAAAACAACATTTCTGTACATCAGGTTATATTGTGTGGGATGATCCAGTCAAACATAATCTTTCATAGGTTCATAAGTAAGTGCTATACATACTATCCTTGTGGACTGTTTTAAGCCTAGCCAGTTTCCCTTGGTGAGAATCAAACCATGTATCTTTTGTTTGTGAGGTAAACACTTCAACCATTATGCCAACCCCCAAAGAAATTGTTGTGCTATTTGCATATACACTTACTTTTCATAGTTAAATATATACGTTATTATAGAGTAGATTCTTAGATATTCCAAGGCCACTGAGTCTCATAACCATTCTCACCTTGCAAGTAACCACCCTCAGGTAGCGCCTCCTTTCTCCAAAAGGGCTGTACTGGTCAATCTTGGAGTAAATTTATGACTACCCAACTAGTCATCTACTTTAAAGGAAGACACTAAGTTGTACTGCTTAATATGTAGGGGAAGTTTATTCTAGAGACTTGGAAGCTGCTGGATTATAAAGCTATCCTTCCATCATATTTTATTTCTCTGTTGGTGAAGATTTATGTCCCTAATTCTAGTATTAGTGGAGGTATTGGGCTTGCAGAGAAACAGGAGTTACAGGACAACTGAATCTCTAATGATGAGGTAACCAAGACAGAGATCTCCCCTCAAAAGCATATAAGACACTGAATAAAGGGATAGAGCTTCCAGCCTCTCTTGGTAGCTCAAGAACTTTAGGCATGAGATCTTTTGGTTAGGAACTTTTGGGGTCTTTCTAATTGTTTAACATGTTTAGTGGGATACATTCTAAAGGTAGCATTGTACTCAGTAAGTGGCCTGATCAATTATGAGTACAAGGGACTGGTTACCTCCTTGATGACTACTTTTGACAATTAGCTGGGTTAAATAAACGGATTTTCTAATAACTATTGCTTCATTATGGTTAAAAGAGAGGGAGCTATCAACCCAAGTACCCAGGTCCCTAATTACATTTTCATTTTTGTAGACGTATGTTGCATAGATAGCATAATGAGAAGATGGGTTGTATACCACAAGTGATAATAATACACTTCTTAGCATGTAATTTAAGGCCATTTTCAGTACACCAAAAGTTTACTAGGGCAATCTCATTCTGCAGGCTTTGAGTGTCACGGGATGACTTGACAACAGCCCCCAATTTGCAATCAGCTGCTAACCTTACCTCTCTGCTTGGAGATCTGAGAAGTAAATACCAAAAATGAGAGGTCCCAGCACCAAACCTTGAGGGACATCACTGGTCATTTTCAAACTGTCTGATAAATCGTCTGTAAGTCATACTGTGTGGGTTCTGTCTTTCAGCCTGGTTGCTATCTATCCTACTGCATATGGGTTAATATTTAAACTACTTTGATTTAGTTTGATGTCTGCATAGTGGATGGTGTCAAAGGTCTTGGCCAGGTCAAGATATGCTGCATGCATTGCATGGCTGCTATCCACAACCTCTATAACCCTTTTAAAGAAATTTACTGTACTTAATAGACATGATCTACCCTTTACAAAAACAAATTACTGGGGGTCAAGTCTAACAATATTCTTGATATGACAGTTTATGAGGTCAGTTATGATGCATTTCATGGCTTTACAAATGTCTGTAGCTACCTTGGTCATTTGTAAGGCCATCTGTATGGAGGGATATCACTACTGCACTGCACCACTCATCAGGGACAAAACTCGTATGTAAACTTAAGTTAACAATTTAAGGAGTGTGTCTGCAAGGACATGCTTAGCACTATTAATTATGCAACCAGGTATACTAACAGGTCCCAAGGAGGGAGTATTTTTGGTTTTGGTTAGCATTTTCAGAAAATGATCTTTACACATAATTGAGGGAGTAAGGTATTCAGATATTTTGGAGCTTTGACCAGAAGCTTCAGAAGTGAAAATTGGCACTAAATTTGCTCATAAGTATATTGACGATGTCATTTGGATCAGAATAGGAAGCCCCCTTAAGAAAAAGGTCTGAGCAAAGCAAGTATTACTTTTTTAGCTTATTAAAGAAGGATTTATATTTATCTTTGGTTTCAGAGGCCATCCTAAATCTAATGTTCTAATGTTTTTTAGTTATCTAAAATGCAACAAAAAATAAAGGAAAGCAGTATATTATTAAACATTCATAAGGTGCTAGTGCTTCTAAACATGTCCAATCTTTCAGTAGTAGTTACAGAGAAAAACATGTTTTAATATGGTAATATTGGTATTTATAGAACTTACTTGTGTTATTTAGAATACCTTAGCTGACTAGTAACACTGCTGATATTTTAATATGAGAAATAAATTATATAAATGAAGAAAATATTTGCTCTTAGTCATTATCAGTCACATTTGTTTATGTAAATATTTAAATATTTTTTACTTTGTCTCAAAATCCCCCTGCCCTGAAGATCACCCCCCCCATCACTTATAGGCCCATTTGTGCTTTTCAGCCTCCAGCATCTAAGGACTCCAGGAGAGACAGCTGAGAGTTGCTGGTCATGGCAGTCATCCAGTAAAGGTTAAGAGATTTTTTGTATGTTCCCAACACACCCCATTGTTCAGAAAGCAGGAAACAATGAGTTCTGTAAAGGACAAATTTTACTAAATGCATCTGCACACCCATAATTCCCAGCTAGAGTACATGCACAGTCCTTGATGGGCTGGATTTCCTAAGTCCCAATTTGTAAGAGCTATAGTACCTGACTTTTCCCAGGTGGAGCTGTTGCAGTAGCACTTTGCCAAGTCTTTCACCTGGAATGGCCAGGCTGGAATTAACAAATGACTCCCATTCCACCATGGTCAATTCACAAGCATCTGGTTTTCTAATTGAACCTGGGTCATCTGATCATCATTAGGAGCCAGACCTCTGTATTGTAAAGCTGATGACCATTAATACCCGCATTACGTTTAGTAATGCATAGACAAAGTCACCCACCCACTCTCATCATGCTCATGTTTCTGGGCCTTGCTAGGGATTCAGAAGTGAATGAAAAATCAGGAAGAAAGAAAGAAAGAAAGAAAGAAAGAAAGAAAGAAAGAAAAAGACGCATAGTGCTCTGTGTGCATGTGTTTGGGGGAAGGGCATGTATAATTCAGGAGATTACTCAGGTATGATTGAAATACATGTTATCCAAACGTCATTCCGGAAACAGAACAGAACTGAGAAGTATTAATAACATCACCTTTCTTTGTGTTTACAGATAATTTCTGATAGGTGCATTTATTTCTTGTCTTTTCCCCATGTAGAATAAATTATATTCACAGCTGCATGATTGCTGTGTTTTACCAGAATGTAGTCACATATTATGATATTGCTGTTTAACACATCCATAAATTAACTTTATGAGACATTATGCATAGTTTAAATAGCATAATTTCACAAAGTAACACCTGTCTGCCCAGTGACATTTCTATAATCTGCCAGTACAGATGTTCTGTATCTTAACTGTGCCTTAGATAAATGTCTGGACAAAATTTTGCATATGTCAGCCTAATTAAAAATTAATTGCTCTGTAATATTCTATGTGTTTGACTCACCTTTTTGATTTCTCTTATTTTATTCTCCCGAATGCTGTTGGAACAGAACGATTTTCTCTCGCCTGTCAAATCTTGATATGAGTGGAGACATACTTCTGAACTGTCATTCACCTTTAAAATCTGTAACTAAGCAATTCTTCTCACATTGCAAGAACTTCACATCTCAAATATGCACTGTACCTCTGGGGAGAGAATGGAGAGTAAACTTTACCTACAAAAGCTGGTGTCAAACATAAAAACATTCTATGTTCACAAGGCTTTGTTCTCCATTTCTATTGGTCTGCAAATCTAAATCCTTTATTTACACTATTACTCAGCAAAATTGCTATTATCAGCTGAGAATTTTAATGATTCATTCTCAGACAAGATTTTGTTCTGGTGACCACTGTAGGTCTGGGTGGAATACTTCTTCTAGGAAAAGTGAGTTGAATGCTGAAATTCTGTATTCATATATGCAGAGGCCAAATGAAAAAAGCAATAGCTTTATTCCGTCTGAAACTATTCTTAATGGCCCACTGCACATAGTTCTCTCTTCAGGATAATCTTCTGTCCCTGCAGTCTTAATTCTATCTCAGATACCTTTAAATCACTTTGCTAATCAATTTTTCATCTCTCTGGCAATGCAGTTCAAGGTACAACCACCCTCTCTGTAAAATAAAGTGTTCTTAAGTGAGTCTTAAATTATCATTCTTTTAGTTCCCATTCATACTTTCTTCATTTCCTGTGATCACACTGCTTTTGTGATACACAAAGTGCCACATCTGCACTTTCCCTTAACTTTTTAACTTTTCCCTTAACTCAGGGAAAGCAAGAGCCAGACGGTCCATTTGTTCTCACCCAGGAATCTTCCATCACCTCATCTGCTCTATACTGAGAACTGGATAGTGTGGAGCTGGTCCTGAAGGGGCAGTGTACCCTCTTCTCCAAAAGAGCAGTCCTGGCAGTGACTCTTCTTAGCTCTACTATAGCAGGTCTCTTCATGTTAATTCATCTTGGATTACTGTGTGACTTGCACATAGCTGCACAGGCTCGTTAGACTACTGCTCTATTGCATGACTACCTAGTACTCCCACTAGGTGTCACCCATGTGATGAGCCACATCCTCCCCCCAGGGTGGGTCAGCCAGTAGCAACTACTCACTCCCATCCTCCCCACCAATTCTTACTGGTGCCCAAGCCATTATTCGAAATTATGTCACATTAAACCTGGTCAAGGTTTTATCCTTTTCGACCATGTAGATGGTTATCTTGCTGTTATCTCTGTTATAATGCCTACACGTATAGAACTACAAGCCTTTCATCGCATTTGAGCCTCTGCATTTAAATTATCAATGAGAAAGTTCTCTTGTTATCACTGTCCATATCATTAAAACTTATTAATTCAAGCTAAATAGTCTAGATCGGTCAATTCTGAAGCAATTATACTTATTATTAATTGATAGTTTGCTGCTTAATTTTGGCTAAGGGTGGTTATAACCTCAAGATGCACTGCCTTATCACCCTGCCTAGGCTAACCTACACTAAGGCACTGCACGAGCATATCCACTTGTGCATGAATCGTGCCATCCCTAATAGAACCAAGATGCTCTTCACCAAAAAAAGAAAGCCAATCTGCTGGTTCTGTGCCATAAACAAACTTTACAACAAAAGAAAGAAACTTTTGCAGAAAAGAGGAAAATCCCATGATGCAAAAAATTCCCTTACCAGCCTCAGTAAGAAGCTGAGATCCCTCATAAAATCCTCCAAAGCTAGTTACAAAAATAAAATTGCCAAAGATTCCAAAGACAAACACAAGGCATTTTATAGCTATGTCAAGAATCTAAATGGCAATGCTCAGATCTGCTCTGAGCTACAACAGAATGGCATTAAATATACTGATCCCAAGGATATTGACAATATCCTTGCAGATTGATTCAGTGCAAACTTCACCCCCCTCTCACCCCCTAAGGGGCCCATCTCAATACTGAAAGATTGCCAAATTCCGGTAATAACAGCCACACAGGTAAAAAACGCACTCTCCAAAGCTAAGGGTACAGCATCCATGGGACCAGATGACATCCCAGGCTGTGTACTACATGGACTACAAAATGAACTGGCACCTCACCTAAGTGTCATGTTTAATCATAGCCTCACCTCAGGCTTCGTGCCCACTGAGTGGCGCACAACTACAGTTATCCTACTCCACAAGGGGGGGATCCACCTTGGATCCCGGGAACTACCCCCCCCATCAGTCTGATGAGCCTGATCTGCAAGGTCATGGAACGTATTATCGTGGAACTTATAAACAAAGACATTGGCAACCTTCAAACACTGGACCCCATGCAGTTTGAGTTTGTGAAGGGACGATCTTGTCTCCTGAACCTGATTGACTTCTTCGAATCAGTCTCCAGAGCCGTGGACGAGGGTAAAGCAGTCCACACAGCCTATCTGGACCTCACCAAGATCTTTGACACCATCCCGCACTCTGGAATCATAGATAAACGTACTAAGCTAGGCATTAATCCCTACATCACTCGATGGGTTGCCAACTGGCTTACTGACAGAACCCACACTGTAAAAGTAGCTGACTCCAAATCCATCTCCAGACAAGTGACAAGTGGAGTACCTCAGGGTTCAGTCCTGGGACTGCTCTTGTTTGGCATTTACTTCTCTGAAGTACAGGCCAACACTAAGGGACTCTGGCTAACAAAGTTTGCAGATGACTGCAAACTGAGAGCCACTATTGAATCCCCAAATGATGTGGATATTTTGCAAAAGGGCCTTACAGAAACAGATGCTTGGTGCCAGAGCCATGGGCTCAAGCTCAATGCCAAGAAATGTATAGTTATCCCCTTTGGGAAAAAACATGTACCTGTGAATTACCACATAGGTGGCAGTACACTAAACACCAAAAGTGTGATAAGAGACTTAGGGACACAGGTGGACAGTGGTCTCAGCTTTGATAATCACATCACCACAACAGTCAGGAAATCCTTCTATGTGGCACACCTCATCACTAAGGGCTTTTCATCCAGAAAAAAAGGAGGTCATTGTCCCACTGTACTCATCTCTCATTAGACTCATTATAGAATACAACGCCCCATTTGGTATGTTCCTCAGAAAACATCTGCAACAACTGGAAAGGCCACAGAAATACCTCACTAAAAGAATCACAGGCCTAAAGCAGATGCTGTATGCTGACCATCTAAAAAAACTCCACCTACGCCCTATCACATATCGTCTACTCAGAGGCGATCTCTGCTTAACATACAAGGCCATGTCAAACCCAGAGCTGTTGGACATGCTACACTTAAAGAAATCCCAATCCCTCAGAGACACATGCTCCAGGGATCTAAACCTTGCCATCACAATGAACAAAACATGCTGGAAGGATAGGTTCCTGACCCAGAGACTCCCTGGACTCTGGAATAGACTGCTTATTCATGTCAAGCAGACCGCCTCTTTGGCTCTCTTCAAAAGGAACCTTGATGATTGGATGGAAGATAGGAAATTCACCCTGGGGATCATGCTAGACAGGGATCCAAGGAAGTAAATACTGTGGGAAGAAATAGCCAGGGAATTATTATGGTTAGGCTTGTATAGGCCCTAGGGTCGATAGCCTAGTACTAACCTATGAACCTATGAACCTAACTATTAATATAATTTAAGAATTCAACCAGCTGAATTGCAAAACCATGACCTTTCCTTTTTTGTAATTAATTCCCCAAAGGATAGAAATCTATTCACTGTACAAGTCATACCAGGTCTTGTTGGACACACACAACCCCGCATTTTTTGTGACACACATTTTGTGGCATTAGCAAGCAGTTTAATGTTGTTGACAGATATACCTCTTATTGCAAGAATTCTATACAAAGCCAAAAATAATTAGGAGACAGGGACAGATTTTAAATATTACTCTTATAAATTTAGAAAGCTGCTAGGATAACAGGTGTTGTATTAGCCTGCATTTTCTGAAGGATATGAAGCCTGAAACTCAAATATCTGTCATTACTTTGTATCTTCAGTCCTCAATGGCTTGCTAGAAAAGCACACATCTTATGAGGAACAGACCAAAAATATGAGACAAAAATCTGGAGAGTCTGTAAAAATTTGAACTGTTGAGAGGTATGCTGACTGATGTTAGTGTGAGATATAACACACTGAGTTGAGCAGCTCTAGCCGTAAAAGCAAACAGCCTAACTTTCCACTTTGTAATTAATGACTACAAGTTATTTTCTAGAATATTTCTCATAACAATCACCTCCTGCTTTCTTTTAATCTTACCACTTTCTTGCCTTCTTTGCCATTTATATCCTACACTGTCCCTAACATTCTGCTGCAATTTCTGCTAAAAAAGCTTTGGTGAAGTCCACCATACCATTTTTTCTGGGTTAATGTTATTCACTCTACCAGTAACTTGGTCACAGAAATGAAATAAGGTTAATTAGCAATGTGTTTATTTTCTAAAGTCAGAGTAATTCCCATCAGCAGTGCAAGTACCATTGTGCAATTCTGCTAGAGAGAACTGAAAAGTTCCCTTCATTATCTTCCCTCTGGGATGAACTTGACACCAGCAAGACAGTAATTTATAAACTTCTTTCTGAACCCACCCTTTTTATAAGAACACTGTTGTCACCCCCAATCCTATACATTGCACTTTCCAAAGAGAGGATGTACTCCCACAAGTGAATTGTAGTGCTTCTACTGTAAGAAACATCTCTGAATGCAGACTGGCTGGTAAAAAACTACTTGTGAAATATGTGATTTTCAGCCAGTGCAGTCAATCTTTCTATCATGTATCACATCCCTGAGGTGCTAGGACCCCATGGCTTACTGTATCAGTAATAAAAATGCAAAACATGGGCACAGTCAGGCATACACCATATATGCCTCATTGTACTCTCTTTAAAAACAATTTATTTTGGCAATGAGATGTGGCTGTAAAAACAATTTACATTTACAATGAGTGAGATATGGTATCATTTAAATTTTAAAAAGCAACTAGCTTATTTATTATGGTTTTGTTTAGTCATTTCATTGATTTTGTGATTGTGCTTATCATTTCAGGAATTGTGTCTCTTCTTTTGCAGTAGTGAAAAACTATACTGTCCAGTACTGTCCAGGGTTGGGACTATACTTTTAAAGAAAGGAGTTAAATTCCAGAAGCTGGCATGCAATTAAATAAAACATCCTGGCTATGTCTTTGACTTGTTAAAAAAATAAATTACTGAGCTGAAAGACAAGATCTTCAGCAAACAATCAATGCTGAAGTTGTTCAGTCAGGATCCCTACAATCAAATAAAGATTAAAAATGTACTTTATGTCATACCTGGAGTATGTCTGACTTTATCCTTTAGGAGAATCACATTCCTCAGATTCTTATGGAAAAGCCTATACTGAAGTGCCAGACATGAGAGTCTAAGTGATAACTGTGTCTTAGATTTTATTGGTATAACGAATAGCCTCTCCAGACCATGAAAAGCTGACCAACTCTTTAACCTTGTGCAGTTTTGTGAGGAGTTGTGCAAACCTGCTAATCCATTTTATAGCTGTTGGAGAAGGATCATGACCACACATCCAAGCATGTGATGTGGGAAGTTGTGCAGATGTATAGGGAAACATCTGGGTATTATTCAGTACTAATGTCAAGAGGGGCCATGAGTCCATGAAGTGGATCAGGGCAGCAGTCAGAATATAAGGGTGTTCAGCCAACTTGTAACAGTGAAACAGTAGCCGTGGGCTTTGACAAAGGCCAGTCTCCATCCCCTTTCTCACTTATGGTCATGAGCTATAGGTAGTGACTGACGGAGCAAAATCATGGTTACAAAGAATGAAAGGTTTCTTCACAAGGTCACTGGTTATATACACTAACTCACCCTGAGGGCCTAAGTGACCAAAGTGAGCTCTGGAGTACAACTATTGTTTATTTTGATTTAAAGGAGTCAATTACAGAGGTTCAGATAACTTAACCGGATGTTACCTGAGTGACTTCCACTGGAGTTTCTTTGGCTATGGCTCACAGAGAAGACACGTTGGTTCAGATGCAGGCTGTATTGGATAGATTATATCTCTCCTGGATGTTTTCAGAACACTTGGGAATTTCTGAGGATAAGCTGAAGTTTGTGAGTAGAGAAAGGGAAGTTTGGTCTGTCCTGCATAGTATTCTGTCATGATGCTCCCCAAAAGAAGTGAAAGAAAAGTGAGGAAGACTTCAGTTAAACTATTGCTGGTAATATATATTTCTAGTGACATTTTATGAAGAGATTATGAATATGGCCTTCCAAAATAAACCCCAGGATTCATGAAGCTTGCGGCAAATATGGCCGTTGAGCGATTCAGGTAAGAGCTGTATCCATGTGCACTACCAGCGTACACCAGAGCTGCGCAGCTCCCGGTGCATGTATGCTAATTACCCCATGTGCAGCAGTGTAGCATGCAAATGAAGGTATATAGTGATTCATGAAGTTGTGCAGGCATAGCGTAAGCATGTAGAAATGTAAACCAAAAAAAAAAAACAGTTTACATGTTGTCAAACATAAAATCGAAGCCATGAAGGCAGACCAAACTTACGTATTATAATGTTAATATATGCCAATGGCTAAATATATAGCCTATGGCATAAAACAACATGCACAACATATAAAAAATAACATTTAATTTCATGGCCACACCAACGCAAAGTAAAACTGCAGTGCATCGGTGAGAAAATGGGATCATAAGGAAAATATATTTAGATGTCATAAAACTGTAATGTAATGCAATTCATGATATCCCCATAATAGTCAATGGCACGCATGCTACACCACACCATGGTGCAAGCGTTGCTAAGGGTCTGTGACAGTGTTCCATGCAGTAACTAGGAATTAGCAGTCAATGCCATGCAAATGAGTCAAGTAATACTGAATCGCAAACGTCCCGCCGGTGTAAGGATGTACCACATGGTGTAGCATTACAACACCGAGGAGTGGCCTGGAGGTAAACATGACATCAAGAGAGGGGCGCGCCACCGTAGCTGTAAGCACATTGGATCATAGCTAATCCATGTTGCGTGTTGCTAAGCAAAGTCGCAGGATAGGGGTGTGGAAGTAGCCATAGCTTTGCTTGGCAGAGAGCATACAAGGTAACTGAAAGTTCATGTGAACGTGGATGAAAACGAGCACGAAACCCGGTAAACGGATGTGCACGGTGTGCACCACAGCTGAAACAGGAAGGATATGGGAAGACAATAAGGAAATGCTGCAGCATGGTAATTGGAGTACAAATGAGTAATTAACACCTAGAAACTCACAGTGGGCCATAGACAACAGCTAACAAGGCTGCTAGCAGCTACCTGCAGAACAGGAAAGGGGAGGTGCCGTACAGCAAAGAAAAGAGAACTGTCACAGCAGAACAAAGCAAACTTGCTGTAGATCAGCTACATAACACATCTCCCAACACAATCCTGGGTTGTGGAAGCACAAAACAAGAAAGGCGGCAGCTGGATGCATGCCTGACAAAGGGAGGAGAATCGGGTTGAAACTAGAAGTAAAGGGCAATAGATGAATCATGGCAGACAAGCGTAAGTCAACACCAAAGGCCCCACAATAGCTGTACCTGCTGTAAAACCAATAATTAAGATACCCCGCAGCTGGAATAGCACAAACACACCCAATTACACCAGAATCAACCATTGCACAATAGTATAAGATGTGAAAGCTCCACACACACACACTTGTGTATTCCCAGACACTCTGCACCATTGGTGTATACAGACGGGGAACTTTTAATATGTATATGTTAGGGGCTGCCATAGCTTTGATTCACCAGCATGTGTTGGAGACTGACGGTGGTGTGGAGGATGATGCTGACAACCATCTCAGGCAATGGAGGAGGAGAAGAGTGTTCAGACCCAGGGTAACCTACCAGGGGCTACATGATCTAGAGATAGTAGAGCATTACAGGGTGGATAGGGACATCATACGGCAACTTGTTGAGCTGTGCCGGCCACGCCTCAGAGCCAGAAGTAACAGAGGGGAACTCATCCCAGTGGACATGAAGGTATGTGTAAGCTTGAGAATACTAGCCACAGGTACCTTCCAAAGGCCAAATGGGGATATCATGGGGATCTCACAGGCATCAGCATCCAGGGTACTCCACCAGTTCCTGGATGCCATGTTACCACATGCCAATGAGCACATATACTTCCCCCGAATGCAGGAGGAGTTGGCCAGCAATATGCGTCTCTTCCACCGTGTGGCGGACTACCTGGAGGTACTGGGTGCAATAGACTGCATGCACATACACATCAAGTCACCACCCGGTGAGCAGGGTAGGTGCTACATAAACTGCAAGGGATTCCCCTCCATCAACTGCCAGGTTGTGTGCAATGCCCAGGGCATTATCATGGATGTGTGTGCTGGCAGTCCTGGAAGCTATCACGACTCCCACATCTGGCATGCCTCACAGCTGTATCAGGTATTTGCTGGGGAGATATCCCATATGGCCACCTTGTGAGGGATGCTGGCTATGCACTGGAACCATGGATGATGACTCCCATCAGAAATGCACACACAGCCATGCAAGAACGCCATAATGAGGCACATGCAGAAACCAGAATCATCATAGAGCGTGTGTTTGGGATGCTGACATCATGGTTCAATTGCTTGGACATATCTGGTGGAGCCTTGCAGTACTCTCCAGGAACGTGTGTCCACATCTTCATAGTATGTGCCATGCTACACAATATGATCCTGCGGAAACAGCTGCAGCAGGGACAGAATGGTGAAGGCCCTCACAGCCCACCACCATTGCCAAGGGACCCACAGGCACAGGGAGACTCAGACCACGAACACCCTGTGCTAGCCCCAGTAGGCAGATGGAGGCATGCCCAGTATGCCCATGCCTTGGCAAAGAAAGAACGTATAGCACACACACTGACAGTGTAGGCACTCATGGACTGATGCCCTTCTCCACCTGCACACACAGCAAACATGGATGGCACACACACAGGACCACCTGTAAATTGTCATGTATAGGTGGTCTACTGTGTGCATCCTACATAGGTAGCCCTCAACTATTGTACACACAACCACCAATGGCACAAGGTAAGTCAATACCTGAAAAGTAAATTAAGCTATCAGCATGTGTCCATACTGTATGTACAGGTTCATAGATACATAGGTAGGTATATGCCCAACCTCCGAGGCCACTCATAAGCATAGGCAAAATGTGTCTGCTGTCGCCACCCCATCGATCAACTAACTGTCCCTCTGTGGAGCAGAGCCACTTGTGGGATCCCTGGGGTGTAGCTACTGTTCACCACCCACTCTGCAAGGATTCCCCGGAGTGTCAGTGAGGGGTTTTATATAATGTAATCAGGGATGTAGTTCCAAATAATGGGGAGTATCCCTGACAGGAATCTTCACAGATGTGTACATGTTACATAGTATACCTTAAACATAGCTTGCATATATAGGTAGTTCTCCACAGAATAATAAACATGTGGAACACACAACCGCTGAAATGTGCGTTAATCACCATTGCACTACCAGTGCCTGCTCTGAGAGGTAAGATATCACTGCCAGGATTGGAACACACAACCATGTACACATTCATCACAATAACATACCACTAAGCTACCTGAGATGTACCAATGGCAGTCGTGTATACTGACAGGATAAAACACAAAATGTAGGATTGTGTTGAAATAGGACAAACCGGCATGTACACAATGAAAGGTGTATGTTATATATATATACATATATATATATATATATATATATATATATATACATCATCATATATATATATATATATATCTATCACCATATATATAGAGTGAGAGAGAAAGGGAGAGAGAGAGAGAGATATGTCGATATATGGGGATATACATATATATATGTAGACTGCAAATACCTATGACAGAAATACACAGCTATCATGTAGCAACACATTATTACAATCAGATGCATTACCGAAGGGATTCAAGGACTAACATCACCTGCATGCTATACAGGAACCACATAACAGTGTCTTAATGAATCAACCTGTAATTACCATTGTATTAGTCCACAAAAGGATAGGTGTTCAAATAGGGAAGGAACCCTCACGCACATAGCGATTATGTATAAAAGCAGTTCCTACACACCTGCATCGGCTAAGCACACCCACCAACATCACCCCCACACCCAAACATATTACAAGACAAACTAATAACATCACAAATCATTCACACACTGTATGACATCTGCAGAAGCCTTAACATACCTTGTCAAAGACACACTAACATGGCCCTATGTGAAATAGCTGCTGTTATACAATGGAACAGCTGCTGATGTAATAGGGTTTGTTTGCACTAATACCGTTTCAGAGGGCTGTGCGTACACCGGGATGTGTTAGAAATTAGTGAGTAACAGCACAGTATGCTACACTTGTACACCAAATCAAGGATGTCTGGTGAGCACACTGTTCACCACATAACAGTTCATGCATAGCCATACGGCCTTGAGCTGGCCAAACATCCTTGCCAGACTTAAACATCTGCAGAAGTATCAGATACAAACAAACCCTGCATAAGTAACACTGTTCCGAAATATAACAGCTGTGCTCACATGTAGAACTAAATCGTCTAGCCATTACACACAGTCCACGGGAGTCATGAAGCTAATATATCTCTGTGTGTCTCCATATAGCTGTTGAAATATATCGCAATAACACATCTAGGCCATCTCCCTCGAAAGTAAGGCAAACAGACAAAGCTGAAAAGGAGTACTCACTTATACACCACTGTTGCCATGGTATCAGCTAATGGAGTAGCTGCACAGCTGATGTGCATCCAATTAACTACTTTGGAACAGCAATTGGTGGACAGGATACCACATGTTACCGATATGTAACTAGTAAAGGATGTGTTATCACACATTCAAACCATCTGTATATGCCAGCGGAACATTACAAAGAACATTGAAACACAAACGGAAAAGGATTGAACCAACAGTTAACGACACCTCGGGTTACTAATAAGGTATGTAGAACAGTCAGTATGTCTGTGTATGTAGTACTATTCTGTAGTATTTAAAGTGCACGCAATCCATATAGTGGAAACAGTTATCTTGTAGTGATGTATTGTTGAGCATAGTAATGTTTGTAGTATTTGTGTGTACTGCTGTAGGTCACAAGGCAAACACCGCATACACCACAAGGGATGCTGTATAAGGGCTTTGAAAAGAAATACTCCTCACCAGCTGACGTCAGTAGCAGGGCTGGTCCAACAAGTATGTGCTATAACAGGGGATAGTATATGTTGATATATTGTAACTGTAGCCATATGTATGGGTGTAATAAAGAGAATAACATTTGGAAGGTTGGGCCACTGTGCAAGTATGTTTTGCATTGTGGGATATTGTGCCAATAACTGTGTAATGTACAGTATTGTAGGCAGATATGTAATACAAGCTACATAGCATTACTGTAATGGTAGGTAAACATTATTTTTTTATTTTTATTTATTTAACATTTTGTTGACCGGGAAAGTCCGACTAGGTTCCACAGAGCCTGTTTTCAGCGGAGGCCCGGGGAGAAATGCTCCAGATGCATGTCTTTGGAAAGATTAGTTATGTCAATTGGCATTTACAATAGACAATAACAGGATACATATGTCTTTTAGTGAGCCGACAGTTTATCAGCATGATAGCAAAGTAAAATGGAAGAGCTATTTAAATATCCATGCACATAAGACATGTAATATGTGCAAAGGTAGGTACTAGGCTGTCTTACCAAGGGTATCTGTAAGCCTAGCTAGCGTGTGTTGTCTTTCGCCACCCCCATAGGTTGGTTCCCTGTGCCTCTGTCCAGCAGAGCCACTGCAGTGATCCCCGGGGTACATGTCTGTCTCCCATCCACACATCAAGGTTTCTCTTGAAGAGTGCTTGTGAAGGGCCCTGCCTGATGTACATTGGAATCATGTTCCAAAGCATAGGGAATGTCTGGGTCAGGAGTTTATCCATCCAGCACATCCTACTCATCGTTGTGGTTAGGTGCATATCCCTAGAGCATGTGGCTCTCAGGGGCTTCTGTTTAGGTGGAGCATATTCAGCAATACAGGATTGGACATGGGCCTTGTATGTCAAGCAGAGATCACCTGTGAGTATGCGGTATGCAACTGAGTACAGCTGGAGTTTTGTAGGTTGGGCTGCATAGGTCATCTGTTTGAGGTTAGTAATCCTCTTGGTGTGGTACTGGTGTGGTCTTCCAAGCTGTTGCAGTTGTCTTGTAAGGTATATCCCAAATGGGGTGTTGTATCCTTTAATGGGTCTAATATGACATGTGTAGAGTCACAATGGCCCCTCTGATCTGGATGCAAACCCGTTAGAGATTAGGGGGGCCATGTAGAAGGATATTCTAACCACCTAGTCATTATGGGTATCGAAGGAGAGATTGCTATCTACTGGTGTTTCCGGATCCCGTATTACCGTTTCTGTATGTAGGGGACTAGCACCTATGTGGTAGTCCGTGGGTAATTAGTTATATCCAAAGGGGATATTAACAGCAGGTATCCATCTCAGTGCGACCCTTCCAGAAGGTGTCTGTAACAGCTGGGAAACAATTATGTCCCTTAGTTTGCAGTCGTCTGCAAACCTTTTCAGCCAAAGCCCTCCTGTGCTTGTCTGTATGTCAGAGAAGTATATACCGAACATGAGGGGTCCTAGGACTGAGCCCTAGGGGATGCCAGTTGTAACTGGTATACAGTCAGACCTAGGGTATGCAACTTCCACTGTGTGGGTTCTGTCTGTGAGCCACTTTGCAAACCATCACATGACGTAGGGGTTAATGTTCAGGCGGATGGGTATGTTGATAATACCAGAAGGAGGATGTGTTGAAAGCCTATGAGAGATCTAGGTAGGCTATGTGGACCTCCTTACCCTCATCTAATGCCTTGGTAACTGTCTCTAAGAAGTCCACCAGGTTTAGAAGGGATGGTCTGGCCTTAACAATTCCAAACAGGGAGGGGTCAAAGGTTGGGAGGTACCCAATGTCTCTGTGACAGTGATCCATAATGTGCACCATAGCCTTGCAGACCAAGCTAGTCTGGCCTATAGGGAAATAGGTTCCATGGTCCATTGTGGTGCCACCTTTGTGGAGTGGGATAGCTGTTGCTGTGTGCCATTCAGGGGGCACTATGCCCGATGTAAAGCTATTATTGAACATGGTGCGTAGGTGAAGAGACAGTACGATCCGAAGTTCGTGTAAAATGCAGCCTGGGATGTTGTCCGGTCCCATGGATGCTGTGATATTGCCTTTAGAGTGGGCAGCTTTGAGAGTGATCTGTCAGGATATTGCCAATATCAACTGTTTCTGTAATGTTCGTGCCTTTGTGCTGTAACTCAGAGCAGATCTGATTGTTGACATCGAGATATGTGACATAGCTATAGAATGCTTTGTGGTTGTTGTTGGTATTAGTTGCGTTATAGTTTTCGAAGCTAGCTTTGGAAGATCTTATAAAGGATCTCACCTTCTTACTGAGGCTGGCCAGGGATCTCCTCCATGCATAGTATTGTACTCTCATTTGCAACAGTGTCTTCCTCCTGTAGTACAATATGTTTATGGCAGGGGACCACCAGATTGGTTTAGTTAATTATGAGTATAGCGTCCTGGTTCTGTTTGGGATAGCACAAGCCATGCACTCCTGTAAGTGCTTATAGAGTGCATTTGTGTAGGGTTCAGCAGTTGTAACAGCACTGTCCATCTGCATGGGTGTCCTGACGTCCACCACGTCTGTCTTAAGAAGCATGTAGTTGGCCTTGTAGATATATTATACTGTGGTTCCCTTAATGGAGGGTAGTTGTGGGATGTGGATATCAGCGGTGTTCAGCACATAGTCTGATCAGACCAACGAGGAGTTGGCTTCATGTGTGGAGCACCAGTCACTCATGTTGGTAATGACTAGGTCTAGGATATTGTTGCCCCTGGTGGGTGTGTGGATATGTTGAGTCAGGGCATTGGTGTTTATGAATTCCAGAAACCGTTGAGCTAATGTGTTGGTACACGAGTAGTTTTCCCAGTTAATGGTGGGGTAGATTCAGTGAGACTTATGTGATGAGTGTGGTGTTGTGCGACTGTGCACCTTCTCCACATGACAGTCAGGGTCAGGCTTGTTTGGAGAGACCTTTACCTCCAGTTTGGCTAGATGAGTGCATCTCTCACAGGTTGTAGTGTTGGGTAGTAGGTGGAGAGGCTTGTCTGTGTACATTGCCTCAAGATGCCCAGATTCATCAGATAGACAGGTGAGAACACTGGCAGTTAACTCTTGAACATGCCTGAATACAGAACTACATTCACCTAGATAAGTGAGGAAAGTGAGTATAAGAGCTACATTACTCTACACAAGTGAGAAAAGTATGTACAAACCTGTTCACCCTTACCTGTAGGTGATGTGGAAGATTGAGTGCTATAGTAATTATTAGCTTACGTAGTGTTTACAAGTCCTGAACAAGTGCTTAGCATGAATAAGCAATCCAGATAAGGTCTTGGATAATATAAACACACGGCCCCCTCCCCCCAACAGGTACACAAGCATATATCCATGTACACAACAGGGCCCCTGTACCCACAATTATGCAGGTACAAGCTGCACTCAATATGCATGGGACCTGCTCACATCACAGGTTGTATCATACACATATGGCAAAACAAGATGCTCTCCACGTACACATCATGTAAAACATAGCTCCATGTCAGGTTGTGTACACACTGAATGGTGCACACCAACAGGTATCACAACTCACAAAGGGGGAGACACCACTGATAATGGGAAGTACTGCACTACTACCCTGCTGAGTCTGGTCTGGAAGGCCATGAACTTTGATCACTTAAGTGATGTCAGCAGTACAGATGTAGATAACAGTATGGTTCATGTCACGCTGCATACCATAACCTTGCCAGGTCATAGGGCATCATCATCCATACTGTGTACCACCTACTCTCGGTAAACTAGATGTACATTCCTATGTCACAGGACTGTTTTGCAACAGGACTGCTGGCAGAACCAGCACTACAGAAGGTGTCTGAATAATACATGATCATCACACCAGTGGTAGCTACAGTATGTCAGGGTTAATGAATTCTATTCCCCCTCATTGTAGTCCATACCTCACATACAAACAGAAGGCATCTGCCTATTGAAGTATGTGAATGACTATGACCTAGGAGCAATAGCTGACTTGCATTGTCACCCCTATGTTAATAACCCTGTACCCATGAACTACCACCTAGGCAGCGGTCAACATAATGGACACTTGTGTGTGAGGGATGCAGCTGGGCAGTTGTCTTTCCTGTGATAGCTACATCACCACACCTGTCAGGGAGTCATATGTGGCAACCCTAATAATGATAGGGTGAGATTCATGAATATAGAAATCATTGTCCAGCCATACAGAACACTCAAGTGACCCATATCAGGTCACATATTTTCTTTAAGGGGTATTGGCCATGTGCGGATGGCCTACACCAGCCTTCCCATTCCCCATCTCCACTATCTAGCATGATGCATACCCTGAATAAATCCATGTCCAACCCAGTTATGTTGGACATGCTACACATACTCATCCTGATCTCGAACATATACTTCATGGACAGCCACCTACCACATGCTGGACAGATCCTTGTCCCATACACTAGACATAGTCCTGCCATATTATGCATTCCTGTCCATCAAAGCTGCACATCACTTCCCTTTCAGACATGGTGTGATGACCGCATGGTAATGCATGGTATATGTATCATTAACCCCGTGGATCAGTAATGTGGCACTGCTCCACCTGGCCCCACAGACCCACCTGTCGGCTACTGCCAGGTAACCTTTCATACTAGATGCATACATGGCCCATGGCATATAGCCCACTAGTTGACTTTGACTGTACATGCTATAGTTGATATCTATCCCTGCAAATACCATCTGGCTAGCCAGTGTCCCATGTGTATCACATATGCAACACAGGTGATACATGGCAGGATGTTGAATCACTGTACTGTGCCATGTAGATGTATATGGCAGAACACATACATGTAAAAACTTATGTGAGCATGTCTACAGGGTGACAGGTCATGTCTGTTAAGGCAGTGTAAGTCCTTATATGTGACATATACACTGCATCAAGGTCGACTGCATTAATGTGGACACATCCAGCCATGTGCTGATAGGTAGGAACACCAGTACAGGCAAACAGACATGCCCACATTAAGACAACAACCACATGGAGTGTGAGCAATGTAATCAGGTGACACACACACACACACACATATATGATGATAATATCCACTCAACATTGAGTGTCACATGTGTGTGACACAAATACATCAATGTCATGTAGGTTTGCAAATACAACTATTTAAACTGAATTAATGCGATACACATGTCTGTTCAGCTGTAGCTCTGTATGTCTCTGAGGTACTGTGACCTGTCTCCATCACTATGTCTTCCAGGTATGCTGCGTGCAAGGCTTCCCCCTTTTACACGCTTGGAGGATGAGGCCCTCATCCCATACCTACTCGACAATCATGACATCCTGTTCAGCCATGTGCCACAGGATGCACAGCAGTGGGATGCCCTGTGGATGGAACTTCGCAGAAGGGTTAATGATGTGGGTGGCCACAACCGCACATACCAGCAGGTGCGTAGACACTGTACAGACCTCATTAGATGGGCGAACTAGCGTGCAAATGCAATTGCCAGGGAACAAGGTGCAACAGGTGGTGGACCACCAACCCAGCCCCCACTCACATGTACCAAGGAGCTACTGGCCAACCTGGGGACACCTGCAGAACCACATCCATAAGCCTTAGCCGATATTGTGGAGGTGGGTGTCTCTCAACCACTGAGCCTGGATTTGCTTGGTAAGTCAGTACTGCACCTATAACAACTATATTCCATATAGCTGCATGTGTCACTGTACAATATATAATGTAACATCATATACAAGGCATGTATACACACATGCCGCATACTATAGTATGCTACTCTGTGTATGCACACATGTGCATACAGCATAGTATAGTCTAATGTACTGGTGTATGTGTTATGCACATTGCTCCCTGTAGCCTTTATACAGGGGTAGATTATGCTCATACTGTTGTGTTACTCCTATTTAGGTACCTCTGGTGTTCCGCTGTGACAGCAGCCCATTGCAGGTGAGAGTGTTATTATTTATCAGGAACCATAATGCACAAATCTATCTGCCATGTGGCCATTCACAATATGTATACATAATGTATGGTCTTGTCACAATATACAGGTCGGACCTGCAATGCATCACAATGACTATCCATGTGCAACACTTGCAAACTATGTGAATCATCTCACTGATATGAATCCTCACAAACTTTATTGCGAGATGTGTTGACAGCTGTGCATACAATGGTGGAGGTGCTGTTCACTTTAGGAATGTACAACAGATCTGATCTACACATGTGGTGAATACAAACAGTACTTCACAGTGGGCTCCAGTATGGCCAGCACACAGGTTTCACTGGTGTGGATCATAACCCTGCTATGAATGTCACACAATGTGATGTGCTATCTCGACATGTCCATGACATCTATTGGCCTGGCTGCTACACTGCCTACCTAACCTGAAAACATATCCCACATACCACCCTTTATCTGCATAACCCTGTTGTCAGTGGAGCATATATGTCATATGGGACAACACAGACACGTGAAATAGATGCCCATCACAATAATTTGGACAACACATGTACACACATGGCCATGGAGGATGGCCAGAGACATGGAGCAACACACACAGTAGATGTGTTGTGCTTGTGTGTACCCTGTCGTACAATGGCTACACATGGTTCGGCAATGGCCTTTGTATAATGGTCATAATGTAGATGCGGAACACTAGACATCCTACAGGCCTGTGCACATCTTGTGTAGGCGTAACATCAATCCATCACATAAGATGTGTTGAACATCTTTTGGGTGTTGCAACATGACAGCAGTCACCTGTGCAGTATCCACATCAGGCCACAGATACAGTATATTCCCATTGCTGGTGATGGACATAAATGCCATACTAGCTCCTCGTGTGTGTGTGTGTGTGTGTGTGTGTGTGTGTGTGTGTGTGTGTGTGTGTGTGTGTGTGCGTGTGTGTGTGTGTGTGTGGTACACAGATGTCATGTGGGACATGGTATACTGATGTGTTTGCCATGTCTGGCCATAGTTGCCAGGCTGCAGCAATATGGTTGCAGATGTGCAGGGGTGTCATCCGTTTACCCATCAGTGATCTGTGTCACAACTTCCACATCATGGTTTAGTGTGTACACACCTCAGTGACGTGGGTCACATTCCACAGTATATATGTATTGTATCTGAACACAGTCATGGCTATGAACCCTGTCTCTAACTCACACTGTATAGCCTCATGATTCCCTGCAATGGCCATGCACATCAGCTAAATTTGCAGTATATCTGTAGGGTGGACCGACAACACTGAATTGGTACACCATTGTCCCACTATATATTTGACAGGACACCATTGTGTTAAACATGCATGCATGTCATTGTACACATCAGCAGATCACATGTCATACTACATGTGATTATCAAGGTCATATGCCACACATCAGGCAGGTGTACTGTTAACCTGTGCTGGTCCACATGGTGTAACACAGGAATGTATGCTAACCACAACTATGATTGTGTAATTTGCATGCCGTCTGCTATGACACATACATGCTGTTGTGTGCAACCTAGGGATGTATGATAACTACCACTATTATTGTCTGCGCTGCATGCCATCTGCCGTATCACATGCATGTTGCATGCCTTCTGTCATATCACATGCGTGTGCGTGTGTCTATTGTATAGATTGTAATGTACAGTTCTTGTCTGCCCTCACAGGTGATGTAGGTGCATTGCCCTCCTGCGGTACATCAGATATTAGTTTCCCCACAGACTCTAGCAGTGATGATGAACGTATGATTGGGACACAGGCAGAGTTGTCAGGGACTGAAACTGTGCCATTGGTTGCCATTCCATCTATATCCACCTCATCCCCTCACACAGATCCCATACATGCACATACCCCATCACCAGTGGCCAAAGGGGAAGGACAGTTGGCGCATGGTAGCTTCTAACAGGAAAGTGTGGGGGCTATGGAAGATGTGCCTGCACACCATGGTGTCAGCCAAACTACTGATGGTGCCCCACACAGGCATGTGGCCAGTGCTGCTCGTAGGAGGACCACTGGCCAACATGCTCCTGCACAACAGAGCACAGCAGCTGGTGTCACCAGATGCCTGTTTCATGGAGGCACAGGCAAGTGCTGAATGGTGCAACAGAGAAGATCAGAGGCGACAGAGGGCTGCTGTCCGTTCTTTAAACAACAGCATCCAGGCAATGGTAAATGCTCAACAGCAGATTGCTAGATGCTTTGGATAGATGGTTGGGTGACATGGTTGGAGTCCTTGACCATGGCATGACAATCCACGAGCGTGAGCTGTCTGTGTTGGAACATCTGCTAGGAGTGAGGCATCAGGCAAGTGGACGTAGGCCTGCTACATCACCTGTGTCAGGCCTACATGTACAAGCTACCTCACATGCCCGCTCCCACAGTGGCGGTATCAGCAGCAGTGCATCTGGTGCTGTGAAGTCCACACCATGACACAGCAGGTCTTGTGCACATGGCCCAGGATGGTCCCAACAGGGACATGGTTCCAGTGGACTAGTGACATCAGACAGTACCCAATCTGCACCTCTGTCTGGTAGTGCCCGTGCAACCTCTGGCAGGCACAGGTCACATGTCCGTGGCCAGACACCGTGAACTGTAAAACCTCACCTGCACAGTCTGCAGCTGTCAATACCCCTGTGTAGGCCAGACACATGGGAGAACTGTGTACAGACATACATGCACACACTGGACACATATGTAGGACACTGCAACACACACATGCATAACATCCACACGCTCCCAGTTAGATCAAAGGCCCAAACCCACACACATGATGTCATCCAATGGTGCAGCCTAGGCCTCTGGCAAACATTAACACCCTGTGCATATGATGATGCCTGTGCCGCATCCCTGACATCCACACCATCAGTGCAGGGACATGCTCATATGGTCTGATGCACAGGGTGAACAGACTAGGATGATATGTGTAGTTTACAAATGTTGAGGACTGTTGACAGTCAGCAGATATACCATGTAGTACAGGTGTACAATACTGTTAACAGTATGTGTCTTGTGTAACAACAGTGCAGCCTAGGCCTCCAGCAAACATTAACACCCTGTGCATATGACAATGCCTGTGCTGCATCCCTGACATCCACACCATCAGTGCAGGGACATGCTCATATTGTCTGATGCACAGGGTGAACAGACTAGGATGATATGTGTAGTTTACAAATGTTGAGGACTGTTGACAGGCAGCAGGTATACCATGTAGTACAGGTGTACAATACTGTTAACAGTATTTGTCTTGTGTAACAACAGTAAATGCATGTTGGTCATGATGTTCTGCTGTCCTTCTTCAGGTATAATTGCACGTGCCAGTGGATGTCAGTGTTTGCAGTTAAGTGTCCCATATGTCAATGTCTACCGTTCCAAGAGCACGATAGCTGTGTATTAAGCTACTGTGGCCACAGACGTGACATCCATAAAGGGTGACATCACAGGTACAGTTACATGGAGTGGTGAGGTAAGAGAGTGGTCTAGCTGATTACAAGGGTAGAGGCCAGTGGGAAGTGTGATGCCTCAATGGGAATCAGTAATCCACATTCCCATGACAGGATGCCAACACACAACTGCACCTACACACTCAGGTGTTGACACACATGTATTCATTGACATTGTAACACACACACACACACACACACACACACACACACACACACACACACACACACACACACACACACACACACACACTCACGGCTTTACTGACACAGTAACACACACTCGCACACAGTTGCTACTGGTGGGATGAGGACCCCTGCCTATGTGCAAATCATTACAGTACTGTGCACCTACATGACGTGCCACAGAGAATACACATGTACAGGTAGTCAGTACGGCCTAAGATCGGGGACATCAACGCGGATAGTTGAATGCATCGCCTGGATGGTGAGAGGGGTCTTATCAGTTCAGTATGGTAACATACATCCTCACCCCAGGGACCAGTCAGCCCTATATACACACACTATGGCATTCAGTAATTAATACACCTATGTCATGCACATACAGATACCTCACATGTGTGAGATACATGCCCCTGCCTATGTCCTGCTTTCTACATTGCAGTCTGTACAGATGTGTACACTAGTGTACAGGAGAGGGAGTAACAATTGAGATGTATTCCCCACAATACATGACATATATGGACACACACGCAACCACACATGCCAGTACTGTGAATCTCAGACCTGCCTAGCTCATGTTATGTATGTCAGATGTACAGCAGTATTGCATGCGTTACAAACTGTACTGATGCTTCCTGTGCCAACAGTGCTGATATACGCACTAGGGACATCATATCTATTAACAGGTGTCAAGTGATTTACCTTCGCTATCACCCTGACCGCTGTCTAAGTTGTGTGTTATGTCCTTCAGTTAACAAAACCATTGCTTACTGGTTGCAAAGGGTATTGTAGGACCACTTGTGACACACCTGTGAGCTGTCCACAGCAAACATCCATCTGCAAAGATGCCCCACCACTTAGTTATTTCAACACATCTGTTCATACCTGTGGTACATCTTTCTGTGCTTTCAGCATATCACCATATACAGTTGGCAATGTTGAGGCTGCATTGCAGCTGCATGATGTACTAGGATACACGCCACCTGCATACATCAGCAACTGCACACGCATGTTATCTGAATGCACAACGCTACGTGTACAGGTGTGTAGGTCCTACAATCCTGACATTTGGTCATGTTTGTAGGCATTGCAATTGGTGGATATGTGTAATGACATACATGACACATGGACTGTTGTATGATATGCTGGGTAACCAGTACAGAGGGGATGTTACCTCTGTCTATATTGATATCACCCCTTATGTACTGTTAGCATTCAGCAGCCTTGGACCTACA
This sequence comes from Protopterus annectens, assembly GCF_019279795.1. Classification (NCBI taxonomy): domain Eukaryota; kingdom Metazoa; phylum Chordata; order Ceratodontiformes; family Protopteridae; genus Protopterus; species Protopterus annectens. Next base: position 1,857,890,153 of record NC_056735.1, on the reverse strand, counting down.
TTCCATATGCATGTGTGTAATGGCTGTAGCCACCTGTTTGCACAAAGAACTACAACAGTTATGCTATTTACAGGTATGTTGTGTGTGTGGCATGTACATACCCAGGGCAGATACATGTATGTCATATCCATACATGAGGGTGTGTACTGGTGTACAGCAACAGACATCTGCTAATGGTGGAAAGTACTGAGGGCCCTTGGAATATGCACAGCTCACCTGGTCACAGACAGTGGTATCATTGCATTGCATAACACATGATGCAATTGTGTCAGTACATGTGTACTGTCTACAGTTGATGTAGAGCTTAGTACAGTACACAGGTCAAGGGTCACATGGTGCTGTACTCGTCTGTCATACAACATGTATGGTTGCGTGTTGGTGGTCCGAGGGCATGGTGGTGTCTGCAGTTTACATCCTAGAATGCAGCATGTGACACTGTCTCCTACACACATGACTCATCTGTGATGCCTTTCATGGGGGGACCGGTCAGTACATGTCAGTGGCCTTTATATGTGGGTACACCACCTGGAGTGGTCCGTACCTGTGTTATGGCCCACATGTCTGGTTCTGAGGTATATGGTGGTAGTGCTAGGTTCTGAGGTATATGGTGGTAGTGCTATTGTGCACTACAGAGACATCAGCCAGGTGTTCCTCACTGCACAGATGTCAGTATTCCCCATTGTTGGATCTACAGTGGCCAGCTGTGAATATGGATGCTACACATCTAGCACTGGTTAGCATAAGAAAACAATGCAGTTGTCCTGTAGGTGTATGGGAGTTAACCTGTGTTTAGGACATTTGCCTTGGAATGGCACTGTGTGGGCAGATGCAACTTGGGTAAAATCCACACTCCCTTGTATCATGGATGCATGTGATATGTGACAAAGGCCTGCCTACTGTCAGCCATGTCATCCCAGAATGACAGCTGATGTGTAAAAGACCAGTGGCAAATATATGTAGAGCAGCGTTCCCTCTAACAATGACAATTACTTACACCAAAGCCCATTACAATGTGTTCTTTACGTCTACCTGTAATAGCATGGCCACTGTGGCCCTCCGTGTTTAGCATCAGAGTGCATCCCAGTCAGCCCTGTGCTACTAGGAGTATGAGCATGCCCAGTATATCCTTGTGTAGATGGACACATAGTAGTGCATTCTGACCAGCCCTGTGCTACTAAGTGTGTGAGCATGCCCCCTGTGCTACTAAGTGTATGAGCATGCCCAGTATATCCTTGTGTAGATGGACACATAGTGCATTCCGAACAGCCCTGTGCTACTAAGTGTGTGAGCATGCCCAGTGACACCTTGTGTTGATTATGTGCCTCTGTGTATGGGCATGGCCATTGTAACCCTGTATAGTGGTAGTAGTCATCCATTCCACAGATGGGCATACTCCAGGTCAGGATGGATTCATACTTTAAACACACAAGTTCATAGGTATGTACATCTTAACTGCCAGCATCCCTGTTGATGTCCGCATTTCCAGACAGTCATAATGACAGCCTTGACATGTATAGTCTGTGTGGCATGATTTGTATGCATGTAGTATTGTAATAGTAATCTGTAAATAGGCAGGTGTTCCGTACCCGACAGTGGCGTGTGTGTATGTCTGTCCCCATTTGCTGGTGGACTCTAAATTGCTTTTAGACTGCACACACTCCATGCATTTCTTATACCCACTGTTAGCAAGGCCGATGATGTCACCCATCTAGAAATACACCTCTGGGAGGGCTGTGTCCCAATAATCTCAGTAGCGCATTTTGTAACTGCGTAATGCTGTAGTATAATAAAGTAGTTAGGTCGGTGTTCTAGTCCCACACTTGCCGTGTGTGTGTGTGTGTGTGTGTGTGTGTGTGTGTGTGTGTGTGTGTGTGTGTGTGTATGTCTCCCCGTTTGCTTGAGGACTAAGTAATACCTTTATGCTGCTCACACTCCATACATTTCTTATACCCACCGTTAGCAAGGCCGATGATTTCACCCATCTACAAATACACCTTTGGGAGTGCTGTGCCCCAGTAATCTCAGTAGCGCGTTCTGTAACTGCGTAATGCTGTAGTGTAATAAAGTAGTTAGGTCGGTGTTCTAGTCCCACACTTGCTGTGTGTGTGTGTGTGTGTGTGTGTGTGTATGTCTCTCTGTTTGCTTAAGGACTAAGTAATACCTTTATGCTGCTCACACTCCATACATTTCTTATACCCACCGTTAGCAAGGCCGATGATGTCACCCATCTACAAATACACCTTTGGGAGTGCTGTGCCCCAGTAATCTCAGTAGCGCGTTCTGTAACTGTGTAATGCTGTAGTGTAATAAAGTAGTTAGGTTGGCGTTCTAGTCCCACACTTGCCGTGTGTGTGTGTGTATTTCCCCGTTTGCCTGAGGACTGAGTAATGCCTTTATACTGCTCATACTCCATACATTTTTTATACCCACCGTTAGCAAGGCCGATGATGTCACCCATCTACAAATACACCTCTGGGAGTGCTGTGTCCCAGCAATCTTGGTAGCGTGTTCTGTAACTGCGTAATGCTGCAGTGTAGTAAAGTAGTTAGGTCAGTGTTCTAATCTCAGACATGCCAAGTGTGTGTGTGTGTGTCTGCCTGCATGAGACAAGTACATTGCTTTGAAGTATTCGCTATAGTGCATGCCCTAAATGAGTGTTGCTGCAGTGTGATATGGTAGGGGTTTGTATACAGGACAGGGCAAGTGTGTGTTTGTCTGTCAGAGCCTGTGTAGAGGTGGCCATGATTGTTTTACCATTGGACATGTTTGGAAGCAGGTTTTGTAGTTTTCCTATATAGTATCCGTCTTATGACACATTGGCCACCTCACGAGGAGTACAGCTGTCAGTCAGCCACGGTACTGTGTTGGCAAGCCATACCCATACATCTGGCAAAAGAGCTGGTGAACTAAGTATGCAGCCACACTAGTACCCGGTATATGTCCCACACCCATGTGTCATGCACATACAACCTTGCCTAGGATATCCCACTATGTTGCTAGTAACATGCACATTGAGGACAGATAGTAGGCATGGTGTGACCGCAGTGGTCTGCAGAGTACATGGCACACTGTACAGCGGTACAATAGGCACATATATGCAGACATTGTGTCTTCACAATGTTCCACACTGAATGGCTTCAACATATGTGGTGCCATCATATGTGATCCACTAAGGCTAGACAATGCTGTACACATGTGCCCTGTATGGACCCATGCCACTGACACCACAGAATACCTGTCCATTCTATCCATGCAGGTGCAGGGCCACCCAAACCCAGGTCCAAACACCTCCTCTACCACTCTACCCTTCAAACCAAACCCCACTGCCAACCTCCTACTTAAAAAAACAGCCAACTCACTCCTAATAGCTCACCTAAACATACGCAGCATTAACAACAAAATAACACAACTTCATGCTCTCTTGGAACTCTATTCCTTTGATATTATCTGTCTAACAGAAACCTGGCTAAAACCTTCAACCAAAGACAACAAAGTCATCCCACCTGGCTACAATATCTTACATTTTGACCGGATATCTAAAAAAGGCGGTGTCTTATTCAAATCTGTATTTCAAATAACCACTTTCCACCAGAAACCACCTCAGGACTCTAATGCTGAGATTCTGATTACCAAACTTCAGCTGAACTCAGTCAAATCTATCTATATTATCTGCATCTATGTCCCTCCAGGAAATAACATCTCTACCATTGAAAACATCCTCTGTTGGCTATCTCTAAACTTACCCCAAGAAACCATTATCCTGGGTGATTTTAACATTGATTGGCAATCCTGCAGCAACATACACCCTACTACCCATATTAATCTCTATGGGTTTCACTATTACCTCCCCACTAGAATTAACAAATCTAATAAAAAAGAAAGCACCTTAGATTGGATACTCGTCAATAATCAACCCCACACTTATGAAACAGGAATCCTCCCTGACGATGTAAGTGATCACTTACTAACCTATATTATCAGGCTCAAAGCAAATTCACCCACTCATACCATTACTAGAACAATTAGAACCAAGAAAAACTTCAACTTGGATCTATTTCAAAATGAACTGAAAGCATGCAATTGGTCACCCTTAAAACACCTTTCTCTTGATGAAGCTGTAGATTACTTTAATACTAACTTTCTAGACATACTCAACCACCATGCCTCCACTCAGTCTATTAGAATAAGAACTAAATCTGCTCCTTGGCTCTCTAAAGAAACTAAGCAAAAAATCCATCTCAGAAATAAAATCTGGAACAAATCTCGCTTAACTAAAAACCCTGCTGATCTCCAGCACTTCAAACAATTGAGAAATGAGACTAAAAAAGCAATATTAACCGACAAAAAAACCTATTACCTACATTCTCAGAAAACTCACCAGAAAAACCCACAAAAGTTCTGGGCAAACATTAAACAGTTACTTCAGCCCGGTCAATCTATCACACCCAACCCACAAGGTACAGACAAAGAGAACCCCAAGCAAACTGCCAATGACTTTAATACCTTTTTCACCGAAACAATGCAAACTCTTGCCAGTCACCTCTCTAGTCAAAATGCAACTATATCTAATTCTAACTCAAACCCACCACCCCCATTTCTTTTCCAACCTGTCCCAACAGCTTATATTCTCTCCCTCATCAAAAAACTCAAACCATGTACTCCCTCTGCTGACTTGCTACCTGCAGAATACCTACAACTAGCAGCCAAATCCATTGCCTACCCTATCTCCGTACTAATCAATAGAACCATCACTGAAGGATACGTCCCTAAACTTTGGAAAGTCTCTCATATTATTCCCCTTCATAAGGGAGGAAATTCTACTGAACTCTCCAACTATCGCCCCATAGCCCTACTCTCCCCCTTATCTAAGATCATGGAAAGGTGTATCCACAAGCAACTGCTTGACCACCTTCTCCAAAATAACTTGCTTTCAAATACCCAACATGGTTTCAGACCTTGCCACAGTACCACCACTGCCCTCCTTTCCTTTACAAACACCATCAACAACAAACGTAACCTTAACACCCTTTCCTCTGCACTTTTCTTAGACCTGTCCAAGGCTTTTGACATGGTCAACCACCAAATACTCATACAAATTCTTCAATCTCTTACACTTGACATTCTACCTATTAAATGGTTCAAGTCCTACTTAACTTACAGACATCAAGCTGTACTCTGGAACTCCACTCTATCTACCCATCTACCAGTTAACATCGGTGTCCCTCAAGGGTCCATACTGGGTCCACTCCTGTTTTCTTTATTCATAAATGACCTCCACCAAGCAGTTCCCCTAGCCACATGCATACAATACATGAGCATTCCACACTTATTTGCTCAGCCACAACTGTATCAGAACTTCACTCTCTGACACAACACATATTTAACTCTGTTGAACAGTGGTTTACACAACGTTGTCTCCTACTTAACCCAAAGAAAACTAAACTCCTCCTATTCACACCTACTAACAAATCCCCCCAAATAGACTTTACAATTTTATCTAAAAATGGCACACCTATATCCCAAGATCTTACTACCAAACTGCTAGGCATCACCATCGACAACAACCTTAGCTTCGACACACATATCAGCAACACCGTGAAAACTATTAATAAAAGAATAGGCTCTTTTCAGAATAAACCCCCACCTCACTCCAGCAACTAGAATAACCATTGCCCACTCCCATCTAATCTCTTCCCTTCTCTATGCCTCACCCATTTTTACTAACCTGTCAAAACATAATCTTATGAAATTAGAAAACACCTACAATAGCATAGCCAGGTTTGCTAAAGGTAACCCTTTCAGAACCCACCACTGTATTAATCTAAAGCAACTAGGCTGGTTTGAACTTCAGCAGCAACTGAAAATTAATCAACTAGCCATCACCCATAAAATACTGTATCAACCTACCAAAACACCTATTCTATCTACTCTAATTTACCCTTACCAAAACCTAAAGTCTCTAAGATCTGCACACAAACCTCTTGTAAACATTGACAAAGCAAATAACAAGGCTGGAGATTCCCTCTTCTCCAATAATGCTGGAAAATACTGGAACCTACTTCCCTCTGAACTATCTGCAATTCCCTCCACAACTCTATTTAAAAAGAAACTTAAGCTCTTCCTCAAAACACAGTGGTTGTGCCCCTGTACTAATCCTGACTGACTATCTAGCTCCTGATATATGACTCAAACTTTACCTTTAGAACCCTGCATATACTTCATCCTAACATCTAACAATCTATTTCTCCATCATAGTATTAATTACTTTGTAAAAAAAAAAAAAAAAATATCACTTTACTACTAGATGTATTACATGTACATTCTGCTTTTATTCTATTTGAATATCAACTTGTAACTGTACTTGTACTAATCAATGTCAAATGTACTGCAATTATATACTTTAATAATATGTAAACAGATATTATCTTTATCTCTTTTTCTCTTTTACTATACATGTATTCAGCTTTTTAAGCATGTATTACTTTGATGTGAATTTTTTTTATCTGCTTTTTAAGCATATATTACTTTGATGTGAATATATTTTAACTGTTTGGAGCTTATCTCCCCGGGCCTCTACTGAAAATGGACATATATCCAGTTAGACTAGCCCGGTCAACAAATGTAAAATAAAATAAAAATAAAAATAAATAAGCAGGTTTCACCACACCAGGCCAGTATTGGCATATCGGGGTATAACAGTTTATGTACACTACATGTGTCTGCCAAACCAGGTACACCTGTACATGTCCTTGTACAGTATTGTGGGACATGCACATCCCAGGCAATGTCCATGTGAAGGACTATCAAACACAAATATGCCGTGCAATGGCAAGAATTACCCCTCACCCAGCCTTGTACAGCCATCTTGCACAGCCAACCACTACACACCCATGGAGCAATGCATACCTGCATGACAGTACTGGCACCCTCTGTCTGCATGTGGGTTGTGATGCTCCCAACCACAGTCACTCCCAGTATAAACCTCGTTGGCATACCAACAGTTGTCAAGCACTTTCACATGGCCTAGCCCACAGAACCTCCAGATATCCCCTGTGGTGCATGTGGTCCTTTGCATTACTGCGGTGTGGCAAACTAAGTAGTTACATTGTGTATTTTCCACCCTGGCAAAGGTGTCAATGCGTGTCCATTAGAGTGTGGTTGTGGGACAATGGCATCCGTTCACGTGGACTGACATGTGTGCCACACCTAATGTATGTCTACTATATCTGTTGCAGATGGCACTCACTCACCTACACACATGTTCTTACAGCACTGCAACATGCCGCCTCTGTGGCACATGTAGTAACATCACGCACATGTAATAGTAATGAGTAGTCAGGGGTTTGCCCCTGTACTATTCAGTGTGTCGCAGATTATGGTTAAGTCTCCAAGCCCTTCCCTGGTGTACATTGCCTGTCCCGCACACATACTCTCTGGTGGATGTGAAGGTGTACATCTGCACAGCAGCAGTATGTGTATTGTAACAGATTTAAATGGTCACTTGATGGCCTCTGCACCTATTGCAGTCCTCCTCTAGCTGATTGCATGTGGTACAGCTGTGATAGTGTTCTCATAGCCATCCACATGATAAACACAGTACACTATCTAGGGAAACATGTTATTATCTGGCCATGACAGTAACTGTGAGTGGTACCTGGATGTGGTGTTCTGACATGGCATCGCAGATGATATCTGGATGTACCTCAATCATTTTCAACACTGGGAAATAGCCTAATGACAGGAGGGTGATGTGCCACACAACTACAGCATGTAAGTGTAGCTATGCTGCATTGAGACTACTGCCTGTTTAACATGTGTGTGGTAATGGCTATTCTGCATGTTAAAATACAGACATGACAGTACTCTGTTCATGAGGGAACCCCCATCTGTAGGGCCATCTGTGAACAGGTCAGTGTGTGCAAGCATTTGTTTCCTGTGTTACACACTGAGCACACTTCTGTGCACAGCAGAAGCATGGTGTGGGGATTGCAGACAGTACATGATGATAGGGATGTGTTACTGCCATCAAATCCCTGACTGGACATGTGTCACATGAGACAATGGTATGACTGACACTGTGTGGGATTCCCAATGAGAAGCCAATGATATGCAACTGTTCATAGCTGCGGTCACACGTCTACTACACATTGTACAGTTGCCATGCGGTATATATGCATGTGTTGTGCTCCCTCAACAAATGTATACCATCTGTCGTGTTGGATTGCTTGTGATATCTATGCATACTGTCGTAGGTAATCCTGTATGCTGTTGTCTATCACTAAGCCATATGTGGGTTTAAAACGCAACACCATAGGCTGAATGGGTTGGTAGGTCCCGGCAGATCCTCCTGTTCCACTTCAGCTGACTATGGCACCGGGCTCTAGCACACCTGGGGCCCAGCCATTAACATCAACCTCTGTTGGCTCTGCACCACCTTCTGGTGGTACCACCACTGAGGATGGAGCATGTCCCCCTTGGGAGCGGGACCAGACAGGTACATATCTGCTGTTGTGCGGTCCCGAACATGTTGCGTAGGTGACTCCCTAAGGGGTTACGAAGCCAGATATGCCAGTTCAAGGGCGGAGTGTCACATTTACAGGGTGATGCTGCCCCTCCTGGACAGCCACTAGCACTGCCTCCTTTGCAGCTGTGTAGGTGCAGTGGCAGTTGCCCAAGGCTGGAGACCTCCATCCCACTGTTCCCATGGGCTTTTGAATGCCGAAGACCCATCCCCATCCAGGTGTATCTCCCCCCACATGTGTCATATACCAACCCCTATATGCTGTAATTTCTGTGCTCCTACCTATCCTCCATGGCCATACCTACACTCCTTCACCAACATCTGACCCTCACCTATGGACACATAAGGCCATTCGGCTCCTTGGACACCATCTGCTCTATACATAGCTGTCCATTACACACACGTGCCCACTGGACACATGAAACCCTTGTAATATGCATCATAACCTACTACTGTTATCCTCACCACTGTCCCTCAGGCGCACGGTCCTGGTATGCACATCACTCCTACATGGTTCAAGTACACGTGAGGAGGATGACCCCTCTGTACACAAAACACTACCGGTCCCTTTATGGTTACCCCATTTACCTTTATCATGATGATGATGTTGCACACAGCACATTTCAGGAGTACTGTTCACACATAGTGATTGGACAGATACTGTTGTGTTAATGTACATTACATGCACAGAGTGATGTATATGGCCAATGTACAACTATTGTTTGTCTGAGGGAGTCTTGTGATCACATAGAGCAACGCCACTACATAATACAGGCGTCGCTGGTGTTTCCCGTTTCATTCATTTGTAACACTTTGTTGCCACATGACATGTCCCAGATACATCTCTATATATGTATGTACCTATATGCTGGACATAAACACTCACATGTACATCTACATGATGGGATACATTCCTATACTGTTGAATGACTGCGCTGTATGATATCCTCTGGTTACAGCCTGTTACACTCGATTAGCCTCTACATTGCTTAACCAATGCAATACTCGCATACTGGTAGCCAAACACGCTTACACCCGCTCGATTCCGCACTTGCAAATGCACCGGCATTGGTGATTGCATCTGTCACTCACACCCCTGGGTGTGATCGAGGACCACAATATTACCTTGTGATGCCTATTACATTGTACTACATGACTCCAGTATTGGGATTGGCCACCCATTAGGCAACAGCATTGCGTTCGACTGTACGGAATCACTGGCCTGTCCAGCGACACAATCATATTTGTGTGTACCTCATACAATGTGCTCCCACCTTGTCATGCCTATTACATTGGAATACATGAATACAGTATCGGAAATGGCTGCGTATTAGGCAACGGCATGGCGTTCGTCTATACGTAATCAGCAGCCTGTCCGGAGAATCATTCATATTCGTGTGTTCCTCTTAGGCATACTTTGTGATGCCTATCACATCGGACTACATGATTACAGTCATAGCCGGCCTTAGGCATAGGCCAACTAAGCGGCCGCCTAGGGCACTGCTTTAGTGGGTGCACTTTACCAGTATTTATTTGGTGTAGGTAGACCAGGATGGGGGTGCTGGGTGGTGCGGTGGGGGGTGCCGTTTTGCCCTCTGCCTAGGGCACCAGTTGACCTAAGGCCGCTCCTGACTACAGTATCGGGAATGGCTGCCCATAAGGCGACCGCATGGTGTTTGACTGTACAGAATCAGTGGCCTGTCCAGTGAATCATTCATAATTGTGTGTTCCTCTTACAATCAGCTCCCACCTTGTAATGCCTATCACATCGGACTACATGACTACAGTACCGGGAATGGCTGCCCATTAGGCGACGGCATGGTGTTTGACTGTACAGAATCAGCAGCCTGTCCAGTGAATTAATCATATTTGTGTGTTCCGCATACACTCTGCTCCCATCTGGCTGATACATGGGAACCGAGACCCTGCATTATAAACGAGTAGTTGGGTTGTGGTAGCCACATCCATCGGACGGGTCATGCTACCGCATACCTATTAGAGGTTTGCCACCATTTCAACTGGCCAAGGTAGGACTAGGGTTACCACCTGTCCCACTTTGCGAGGAACAGTGCGAAAAAAATCAAGACATAGCACATGTCCAGATTACAGGACATTATTATATTCTACGTTTCATTAATAATTGCATACAACAGTTATTTTATATATGACACTTCTATATGTTATGTGAAGTAGATTAAGCTTTTATTTGTGCAAATAAGTGTAATCCTGTGCTATGCATGGCTGTAGGTATGTTTAGTCCTGGAATGTCTGATATTTCTACAGAATATGTCCCACTCTGGCCATTTGGAAAGGTGGCAACCCTATAGGACCTGTATGTAGAGACGTCAGACTTTGCAGGGCAACACATCCACAGCCAGTAGAAAGGGGTGTACTTCACTGTTTCACCTAAATAAAAGGTTACTCTTATAGCATTATAGTTGCTTATACTGTTACCTATAACATTTAGGTGTTTCAGAGGAACATAATTGTTTTATGCTACTACTACAGACAATATAGGTAGTCTTTGCCCTAAATCACAGGACATTTGCCTTAATTACAGTTATTATGCAGGACACAACTGCCAACAGGGGAGTGTCCCTCGCAAAGGTGGACAGGTGGTAACCCCAAACCTATTATTCTATCAATCTTCTAAGGTAGTCGGCGGAACATGCACTTTCTCTCACTATCAGACCTCTCATACGAATGGGGAAGAATAAACACTGAATCAGGGACACTGCATTACGACCTCAGGGACACATTTAGAAGGTTGGTGCTATTAACCTGACACATTGACAGACACAGAGCACATATGTATTTATACACATTTTCTGAGGTGCATGCAGTTTATGACTCTTACATGTTGTCATTATTCATTATGTGTATTCCGCCACCTTTCCTCGTAATATCACTAGTTCTAGGATGGTTTAGTTGAGACTGTGTTAAGATTCTGATTTGTAATCACGGACGTCCCTGGTAATCGGGGACAGTTCAATGATATGGTCCCTATGTATTCCCCCAATGGTTTACGGACTATCCAATAGATGTGCTCTTACAGTTTGGGAGGTATGGGCGTATGCTATACCCACATCGGAATATTACTTACACCCATGGGGCAGTCCTAATACATGTCTGCCAGCCAACACCTGCATGCCTAGCCCCATAATTGCATACCCATAGTTCCCCCACCTGCCACTACTCTACAGCACTCATCCTTACTGTGGGTGCAGGTGGACGCAGGTTTGATATGAACACACCCCTACACACTGCCCACTCTCCCTGTGTTGGGACATATGTCGTACATTGTGTCAACCCATGTGTTATCAGGCTTGCACAACCTACTGTTCCATGTACAGCTACATCCTGGTCGTAATGGTGTTCCCCCATTGGTTGAAGGTACCAAAGTTTTGGTGTCCCGCAAGGGACGTTGCTGTCCATGTTTAAAGTGTAGACCTTGTAGATCTCTCCCACTGGTAGTTTCCTGCTGGTGGTCTGGGAAGCAGTGCTGTATTTACCTTTATTGCGTGTCTGTATATCTCACCAGCCTAGCTGAGGGGGTTGATAAGTAGACGTTTGTTGAGTGGACCTCCCACCAACATATGCCCGGTCTAAACATGTTACCCATAACTGCTGTAACATAACCTAGGTATATACATGTGTATATTTACTGTAACATATATATATATATATATATATATATATATATATATTTACATGAATATATACAGACACATCTGCATATGTATTCATACATGTATATTCATATCTTGCTGTCATATATATATATATATATATATATATATATATATATATATATATATATATATATATATATATATATATATATATATATATATATATATATATATATGTATATGTGTGTATATGTATGTATATATATATATATATATATATATATATATATATATATATATATATATATATATGATTATATATATGTACATCAGTGTGTCAATGCATTCCCCGATCATACGCACTTAGACATACGTAATGGTGTTTATAAGCTTCACCAGCATACTAGCGCCTTATTCATTATAACGTCGACACACTCCAATTATCTTGTAATCGGTATGTATACAGCAGACAGATGTTGCTATATGTTCATGTATGGATTACCGATGGTAATTGGAATGTGATAGTGTGATTCAACCCGTCCCTATTCTGCACAACCTATTATTCCATGTACTGTTGATGCTTGTATGGGCACATTCCTATTATTTATGTCAACAAATGGAATGCATGTGTTACAGAATTTGTACTTCAACATATATTGTTGTCTGCATGTGAGTATGCATATATACCTATTACGACCTAGCTGACCTCCACGGGGCAGTCCATTAGAACTGGCACATGCAACCCTGTCACACCTGGATCCATAATTGCAAACTCATAGTTCCCCCACCTGCCACTACTCTACAGCACTCATCCTTACTGTGGACGCAGGTGGATGCAGGTGGGATATGAACACACCCCTACACACTGCCACTCTCCCCATGTCGGGACACATGTCGTACGTTGTGTCAATCAATGTGTTATCAGGCTTGCACAACCTACTGTTCCATGTACAGCTACATCCTGTTCTTAACTGTGTTACTCTCATTGACTGAAGGCACCGAATTTTTGGTGTCCCGCAAGGGACGTCGCTGTCCATGTTTAAAGTGTAGACCTTGTAGATCTCTCCCACTGGTAATTTCTTGCCAGTGGTCTGGGAACCAGTTATGTATTTACCTTTATTGCATGTCTGTATGTCTCACCGGCCTAGCTGGGGGGGTGGTAAGTAGACGTTTGTTGAGTGGACCTCTCACCAACATATGCCCAGTCTAAACATGTTACCCGTAACTGCTGTAACATAACCTAGGTATATACATGTGTCTGTAACACATATAGATATATATATATATATATATATATATATATATATATATATATATATATATATCTATTTACATTAATATATACAGACATATCTGCATATGTATTCATACATATATTCATATCTTGCTGTTTTATATATATATATATATATATATATATATATATATATATATATGCGTATGCATGTGTGTGTATATATATATATATATATATATACATATATATATATATATATATATATATATATAGATATATATATGATTTTATATATATGTACATCAGTGTGTCAATACATTCCTCGCTCATAAGCACTTACACATGCGTAATGATGTTTATAAGCTTCACCAGCATACTAGTGCCTTATTCATTATAGCACCGACACACTCCAGTCATCTTGTAATCGGTATGTAGCATGTTATACAGCAGACAGATGTCGCTATATGTTCATGTACGGATTACCAATGGTAATTGGAATGTGATAGTGTGATTCGACCTGTCCCTCTTCTGCACAGCCTATTATTCCATGTACTGTCGATGTTTGTATGGGCACATTCCTATTATTTATGTCAACAAATGGAATGCATGTGTTACAGAATTTGTACGTCAACATATATTGTTGTCTGCATGTGAGTATGCATATATACCTATTATGACCTAGCTGACCTCCACGGGGCTGTCCATTAGAACTGGCCCATCCAACCCTGGCACACCTGGATCCATAATTGCATACCCATAGTTCCTCCACCCCACCCATGTTAAATTTACACGCGTAACATCCATTATCCACTTATTATCACAGCCGTGACACACCTTTACACATTTCCCTCTCCAGAGCTTTTGGGGCCCTACACACATTCTGTCCCATCTCGTGTATTCACAGGGTCTCCCGCCATGTATATTTGTACATACGTGCCTTTCCTGGGGTTATGGAATACGGCCATTTGCGCTTTCCAATTTTTGGAGGTCCCAGTATGGGACTACATTTCGTCTGTGTGTAAAGTAGGCATAGCATTTCATCGATGTTACTCTCACTGGTAATACCCTGCCTGTAGTGTGAGTAGCGGTGCTCTGCTCAGTCCTGGGCAGCTTTTTATGACATAGCTTTGAAAGCACTTTATAATACCAGCATTGATCTTGATTCCCTTCACATCCCTTGTGTATGCTTTACTGTTACAATGTCCATTCTTATATAAATATATATATATATATATATATATATATATATATATGCATATATTTCTCATGTATGTAGATATATATCTATACACACATATATATGTGTGTGTGTGTGTGTGTGTGTGTGTGTGTGTGTGTGTGTGTGTGTGTGTGTGTGTGTGTGTGTGTGTATATATATATATATATATATATATATATATATATATATGTGTATATATATATATATATATATATATATATATATATATATATATATATATATATATATATATATAGATCCCTATCACAACAGTGACACGGCACAAACCCGACACTCAAAGCGACACCAAAACACCGGAAACGCACACAACCGACTACTCACAAGCCCAAACACCATAACACCGACACTCAAGACACCGACACAACGTAAACTACACATAACACACAACTATACATGCACTAACCTAACCCAAACCCTAGCCCTAAGGTCCGACACTACCGCACACTTACCCTACCGCAACCTAACCCTAACTCACATAACCCGCCACTAATCCTACATTCTGTCACTATCGCACACTTACACTACCCGCACCCTAACCTTAACTCACTTAACCCGCCACTACACCTAAAGTCCGTCACTACTGCACACTCACCTTTCCCACACCCTAACCCTAAATCCCACACTATCTCACACTTACCTGTCCGCTCCCTAACGCTAAATCCCTCACTATCGCACACTTACCTGTCCGCTCCCTAATGCTAAATCCCTCAGTATCGCACACTTACCGACTCGCACACGTTGCCCATGTCGGTGTTTCGCTGTCGGATTTCACATTGTCGATCATCTGTCTCGTCGGTCTTCTCGTGTCGGTCTTCTTAGCGTCGGTGTTTGGCGTGTCGATGAAGTCAAGGGGACCCATATATATATATATATATATATATATATATATATATATATATATATATATATATATATGTGTGTGTATATATATATATATATATATTACATCTGTACATACTAACATACATTTCCTATGCTGGGAGCTGCTTACACCCACGCAGGTGCACTCGCCTATGCTTACTGTGCATTACATATGTTTACTGTTGCTTATTTATGCTTATTTGTGCCTTATACATTATGACAGTACCACTTTGATTGAAAGGATCTGGTTAATAGTCCCATGCGATACACACGTTCACCTTTACATGTTTAAATGTCGGCTTTACAGCAGAGCAACATTCATTCCACAAGGAAAATGATATGTGCTATTGTCGACCTTGAACCGTGAATGCCTTTTCATTAGGCGGATGCTCTAACCACTACACTATTGGTATTCTCCCTCATTTATATGTATACCCATGGTCCATAGTTACCCGAAGACATGCCTCATCACTTCACTTACACAGCTGCATCCATTTACATGTTGGGAAAAACGCAGTACTACACATGTGTCATTCCCTATTCCCTACTGCTCTGGACTCATGCTGCATGTTGACTCATTCCGAGGATATTCAGACCTCTACAGCCTATAGTCCTGGCACATACACGTGTTCGATTGTCAGGGTGTTCATATGGTCTTCTGGGTTTAGGCTTGTCTAACTGGGTACTGGGACTGCCCTGTACCTAGTTGAAAGTCAGACTTAGCAAGGGGAGATCATTCGTTCCACTTTTAGCGTCCTACCTGTGGTTGAGGATGCAGAGGTGTGCTCACCTATGGCCATCCTGATATATAAAAGAACTAATTATTATGGGGATTTCCTATATTGTGACCATGTTCATTCTTCATATCTATATATATCTATATATATATATATATATATATATATATATATATATATGTGTGTGTGTGTGTGTGTGTGTGTGTGTGTGTGTGTGTGTGTGTGTATATATATATATATATATATATATATATATATATATATATATATATATATATATATATATATATATCGGTCTGTACATACACATGCATATATACCTACATGCTCATTTACATTTCCCATACTGTTGAATCACTGCCACCTACCTTCGCGCATACACGCTTGCATACCCGCTTACGTCTCAGGTTGCCACCTTTTCATATGGCCAAAGCGGAGTATTTCCGGGACACACATCAGACTTTACACACCAACACATACCCCCGGTCAGTACAAAGGTTAGAACTTTACTCATTTGCCTAAATGAACGCTTATTCTTGTAGCAGTTTGTTTGCTTCATCTGTTTCTTGTAACTTTGAGTATTTTACATAAATAACTGTTTTATGCAACTATTACATGAAATATGGGACATTTACCATTGCATTATATTTGGTCTGGACACAACTACCCAAAAAGGGACTGTCCCTCACAAGGTGGGGCAGGTGGTAACCCTACTTACATCTGCTTTACAGCGCCTTAAGCACCCTATACCCGACTGCCACTATGCGAATGTGTAAGGTATATATTCCCGATAATGCACATGGGGAGAAGTGCATCACAGTCAGGTGTTTAATCCCTCACAAGGTGGGGCAGGTGGTAACCCTACTTACGTCTGCTTTAAAGCACCTTAAGCACCCTATATCCGACTGCCACTATGCAATTGTGTAAGGTATGTATTCCTAATAATGCACGTGGGAAGATGTGCATCACGGTCAGGTGTTTAATCCCACGTCATAGGTTCTGCAGGACTGACTGGAGGCTGAGCAGTCTTGTGGACAACTACTGCTCATACAACTTGTGTCCAGATGTATACAGGACTGGACATCATGTTGTGACACCAAGTCTAATGTTTAGAACAGATACATATCCCTTGAGGGATATCCAAAAATTGTGGGGACCGATGACCATCTTTGCTTTACGGCTGTAAGGTAGGGTTATACATGCAAGGGATACATAGTTTGCAATCCTGAGAATGCCTAGGGTGAGACTGCCTACTAGATATGGGTAGGGGTCACTATGTGCAGATATGGCTTCACCTATCTAGCAGCCAGAGTATGGCTGGTTTTGGTGGACGTTGGGGAAGGGGGGGTGGTGTGCTGTGAAGGGGATGATGGTTATTCAATTATGTATCCAGGTGTGTTGGGGTTGGATGGCTCAGTTCAGGCCAGACCATTATGTGGGTATGTGCCGGTAACATTTCTGTACATGTGTATTGCACATTTTAATGTTCACATGTTTGTGGGATTGTATTGCGGATGTGTATATTTGTTCTTTGGCTATCTTCCTAATTTACCCACCGCTCCCTCGTAGACCTCCAGTTCACCTATTGTGCATCCAACCCAGTCTCTCTTTGGTGAATTATTATATTACCCATCACCCCCCCACCCCCATATTCCACAATCAACATTCATCCCTTCTCTAGTTGATGGCTCATGGCACAGTCAGCAGAACACATTGCATACGCTACATATCTCTGGGACCAATATAGTTGTGAGGTCTACACTAACATTTCAGATCATCCACATGCTGTACTTCACACATATAGGTACTTGCAAATACTTATCTTTCATGACATGGTAGGTAGACCCGGGTAATACCCGTTCATCTATGGGCCGTCCTGGCAAGGGCGACTTGGACCACGAATGGTGAGATATTGGGCAACCATTGGTAGGGTTGCCACCTTTTCATATGACCTGGATGGGACATTTTCATGGCACACATCTGAGTTTACAGGCCAACACTTACCCACGGTCATTACAAAGGATAGTACTTTAGTTTCATGCCTACATATAAGCTTTTATTGTTGTAGCGATGTAGTTGCTTATTCTGTTTCATTTACTTGCTTATTCTGTTTCTTGTAACATATAGGTATTTTATATATGGACATACATACTGTATGGGACTATTTCATAACATATGGGACATAATTATGTCCTACTATCACAGGACATTTCACATTTTATGAATTTGGTATGGACACACCTGCCTAGAGGGGGACTGTCCCTCACAATGTGGGACAGGTTGTAACCCAAACCGTTGGGCTAGGCTTGCAATTGGCGGCACGCTAACACGATGTGTTTCGCTTCCACTTGGTATAACTAGTGGCACTACAATGGAATACGGGCACGGGGTTTTAAATATCTTTGTTCGAGGGACGAGGACTCAATATTCAGCTATGTGCCTTTGTGTTTACTTCTTATTGTGGTGTTCTCAATGATGTCTTGTATGCTTTGCATACATTTCAGCATCCATGGACACTGACAGGAGTGATTACTATTAGAGGCAGGCTGTACTAGTCAGCATTTTAGGTTGCGCGTATGCAGCCGACAAGATCACGCCTCCATGCAGTGCTTGGACACACCCCCTGCACTCGTGCACGTTCCCTATGCACGTGGCCATTACGGCAGAGTGCCTTCATTAATATGCATGTGGTGCTGCTGCGCCATCTCTACGCCGCACGGTCGGCGCAAGGCTAACGCCGTCCTTGCGCTGAGCTTCATGAATCCCAGGGAAAGTTTTTATACAACACAGTGATAAATGCTGGTTAAAGCTTAATGTTATTTTTTATTATTTTTGAAAATGATAAACCATGATATTAAATTGCTTGGTCAATATATAAACTTTCAACTAGAATATGTATTTTTATTATTTTGAGGAAACATTTTAAATTTAGGTTGTAGCTCTTGTTCCAGGTAATAATATGATTATAATTACAGTTGCACTGATATCATACCATCTAACAGCATAATATTCAATTTTTAGCATTACACCATAGAACATGTTTTTTTAAATAATCATATTACATTGTTGTTTTTGCATACTTAAGTTTCAGCTGAGTGCATCTTAGTTGCTTGCACATGAGCACTTATCTGTGCATTTGAGTACAAGATACTCATGTACACAAACTTGATTTCTAAATATACTTTCTCTGAGTAGATATAACCTTGAAGGCAGTTTATTTAGACATTTATTATTTTTGTATTTACGTACCATTTTTGACAAGGTTGAGCACATTGCTCCAGATGGTCTGTCTAAAGGCTCAGCCTGAGAAAAGTGAGTACAAAGTAATAGTAGAAAAAGAAGTCATTTATAGTACAGATAAAGAATTCAAAAACAATAGTAGACATGAAAAAGCATTATGACAACATTGTAGAAATCTTGCAAGCATAATGGGAGGCTATCAAACACAATATCCAGCTTGCAATCCATTATAACAACATAACAAACATCTGTGTAACAAAGCAGTCATTTATCTGATATCAAGGTATGTAGAATTCTGTCTACAGAGATCAAGATTATGGGTATGGGTACATGTGGCCCATCTAAACACAATTCTGTCTACAGAGATCAAGATCGGAGTATGGGTACATGGGGCCCATCTAAACACAATTCTGTCTACAGAGATCAAGATCGGAGTATGGGTACATGGGCAACATTTATACACAATTCTGTCTACAGACATCGAGATTGGAGTATGGGTACATGGGCCCCATTTATACACAATTCTGTCTACAGAGATTGAGATCGGAGTATGGGTACATAGGCAACTTTTATACACAATTCTGTCTACAGAGATTAAGATCGGAGTATGGGTATATGGCACAATTTATACACAAATCTGTGTACAGAGATTGAGATCATGGGTATGGGTACATAAGCACCATTTATACACAAATCTGTGACCTGAGATCGAGATCACGGGCATGGGTACATGAGCGCCATTTATACACAATTCTGTGACCTGAGATTGAGATCACGGGCATGGGTACATGAGCGCCATTTATACACAATTCTGTGTACAGAGATCGAGATCACGGGCATGGGTACATGAGCGCCATTTATACACAATTCTGTGGCCTGAGACTGAGATCACGGGCATGGGTACACGGGAACCATTTATACACAATTCTGTGTACAGAGATCGAGATCACGGGCATGGGTACATGAGCGCCATTTATACACAATTCTGTGGCCTGAGACTGAGATCACGGGCATGGGTACACGGGAACCATTTATACACAATTCTGTGTACAGAGATCGAGATCATGGGCATGGGTACATGAGCGCCATTTATACACAATTCTGTGGCCTGAGACTGAGATCACGGGCATGGGTACACGGGAACCATTTATACACAATTCTGTCTACAGTGATCAAGATCATCAGTATGGGTACATTGGCATCATTTTAGGGTGTACAGGCAAAAACACTGCCAGTCATGAGTTAAAACGGTTTAGAGCAATTGACAGTGAGTTACTGGGAGATGAGTGAGCTGTATTTGACTAACTTTAACATTTCTGTCTACATATGTATCCACTGACTGATTAATATTTGATTTTTTATTGCTAATTTACTATTTATGCTGTGCATTGATACATTTTAATATTATACTTTTGATCATATTTTGATGACTATTATTTTATTTTATTTTGGATCTATACTGCTATAACAATATTCAAACAGAGAACTGACACTTTTTAGTATTGTGTTTTTGATTACATTCTGTGATAGGCAATTTTATTTTGCTTAATAAGTCTACACTTTTATTTGTTAGTCCGCTTGCTGGATAACTTTACTACTGATATAATTTTTCTTTAACGATGTCATCATCGCCTCTCCAAACTGGAATAGCAGAATGAAAAAGTATTTGATCACCCTTTTATGCCTATTTCACCTGGGTCCAGCATGCTGCATGAAATTTTAAATATCGTTCTCATAAACTTAAAAGTTATGAGAATTACAGGATTTGTGTTAGCATGCATTTTCTGAAGGATATGAAGCCTAAAACTCAAATGTATGTTATTATTTAGTGACTTCAATCCTGAGTGATTTGCCAGAAAATCACAAATTTTACAAGGAACATATCAAAAATATGAGGCAAAAATATGTACATTCTGCAAAAATTGGGACAATTGTAAGGTATACACCACATTCACACACTGAGCCTCTGTTAATATATAGGGAAAGATCGCCACACTATCTTAGAAGTGCAAAAATGCCTACTACTGTTCCCATCCTTAGACATCCATCTTTTTTTAACTTGCTTCATATCACTTGGAAAGTAATGCAGCATAAGTATGCTAATTTTGGATAAAATAATATCTAGATTACTTTTCAAGCAGGCGTGTGGACTGAAAACCTATTTTAGCACTTGCAATCTCATATTGCTACTTCTACTCTTGCTTTGCATTTAAAAATGTACATATTTTCCACAGATGTTGCCCTCTACCTGCTTAATAAATGTATGTATAATTTTCCTCTGTTGTGTCCTGAGAAGCTTTCCCGTCTCTTAGCAAATTATGTATCGATCTCTGTTGCTCACATTAGCTCAGACAGCTGTAGATGTATTCAAGCATTAGTATAGCCATTGTTTAGCTGTTTTCCCAGGCAATACCTCTGTTTACATGTATTTTAAAGACTAAGCAAAAAAAAAAAAAAAACTTCTTCTAACATTTGGCTCTATGTTATAGTTGGATGAAGCATGACCCATGTTTGGCTAGTAACTATGGCACTGGTGGAACTGAATGGGGGGATGGAAAGAAGTGGCTGACACCATACCTCTCAATCTCTTACTGCAAGAAATCTAGACAAAGCCTTAAATAATGGGGGCACAAAGGCCCCAAAACAGGAACACATTTTAGATAGTGCTCTTACAAATTTAAAACGTTGCCAGAATTACATGATTTGTGTTAGCATGCATTTTCTGAAGGATATGAAGTTGGAAACTCGAATATATGTTATTATTTAGTGACTTCGATCCTCAGTGATTTGCCTGAAAACCACAGATTTTTATGAGGGACAGATGAAAATGCTAGGCACAAATCTGGACATTCTGCAAAAATCTGGACAGTTGAGAGGTATGAACAGCTCGTTCACATGTACAGTAGTCTGGTTTGCTGTTGCACTGACTTCTGTTGAGAAGTCCTGCACACAACATATAGGTAAGGGACACATACTTGGTTCTGTGCAGCTGCCAAAGGGGGCATGTACAAGAGTGTGCACAGTACTGTGTTGGAGTGTTGGGGCATGGTAGGTCCTTGCATAAGAGACCATGCATGTCTGCTGCCTGGGAGATGGGACTTAGGCTATGAAAGGGAAAAGCCTGATAACTGTGGGATGACAGTTTTCCATTGGCAGCTCACACTCTACTAGGAAACAAATAAGCTGGTTGATCATCGGAAGACTAATTATTAGCAGTTGTGGATTAAAAGTACATAAAAAAGTACCTCCAAACATCCCTTTTGGATTTTCCTAACAACAATGTACATACTTATAGTCCATCACTACTTGATATCAAGTCATCACATGAAATTTTTGCATTACTTATACAATCAGCTGGAACAATGCCTTTATCTCACAACAACATCTTGACCATGAGATAGATAAGTACATCTTTTCAAGAATCCTGTTTAGGTGTCAATGTGAAAAGCAATTTAAGAACATACTCTTGGAAATTATTTGAATACAATTTATAATTCAGTGTATCAATCTGCAAAGACAACATAAATTTATCATCATTGTCACTATCTAAAGTGCCTGTCCTGGTGAGGATTACAGTGGTAGCAAGCTAAGCAGGGAGGACCAGACTTTCCTATCTCTGACAACAGTGTCCAGCACATTTTGCAGAATCCCCAGGCATTCGCAGGCCGGTGGAGAGAGATTATTCTTCCAATGTATTCTGGGTCAGTCTTGGAGTCTCTTACCAGTAGGATGTAATTGGTACAGCTCCTGTGGGAGGCACCCAGGGGTCATCCGCACAAAATGCCCAGATACTTACACCGACGTCTCTGAACATGTCGGAATAGAGCCTGTACCCTGAGCTTCTCCCAAGTTCCCTTGCTCTCTTATGAGCTTATAAACTGACTTCCAGCTGACGTACAAAGGAGCCTTATTTTTACTTCCTGTATCCATGATTTCATCTTTGCAGTCACTAGTCATTGTTTTGCAATAGGTGGGGATGGGAATATAGACTGATAGATTAAAAGGCTTACCCTATGATTCATCTCTTACTTCCCCACCACAGTCCAGTACAATGTGTGCAGTACAGTTGTCCCCACAACAATCTCCTGGTCAGTCTCCTAATCCTGTCTAGCCTCACTCATGAATAAGATACTTAAGCTCCTTCACTTGAATTAACTGTTCCTTCCTTAGTTGAAGAAATCAATCTACTCTTTTCCATAATGAAACATAGCAATATATTTATTCATTTAAAGTTATCAGTGTCATGAAATATACAAGTTACATGCTAATGCAGGTCAAGAAGGAAAGGAAATAAATTTGTCTTTAACAAAGGATAAAACAAAATTTCTAGCTTCATATTGTTATGTATGTATGTGTGTGTATGTACATATGGATGTATTTATTTGGATCTAGGACTATTGAACGAAAGTTCAATAGTTCGAATCCACAATCACCGAATACACTTAACGAAAGCGCTTTCATCAAAAAAGCGCTTTCGTTAAAGTGCGTTAAAAAAACCAATAAATCTACTTTTATGCATGGGGTAAAACCCCCCTGCACCCCCCCATGTGTGGGGCTGTGCCCCTCACACCCCCCTACTTTAATATTCTCACTCTGAGATCGCACTACAATGAGGAAAAGGGAATATTCCCTTATCCACACTGTAGTACGATCTCCGCAACAGTCATTCCCCCACGACTCCCTCTAGCTGCAGGCATACTTCCGCGAAAGTGCTTTTTTGGTAAAAAGCACTTTCGTGGAAGTATGCTCAGCTGTTTGTGCTTTGGTGAAAAGTTCCTTCGGGGATCAATACCAATCCCATTTATTTATGTAAGTATAAATATATTAATGTATGTATATTGTTTGCTATCTGAATAGAGTGGTGCATGACCCATTTCAGGCACCACCCAAACTATTTGGCAAGGACAACAACAAATAAGGTAGGAAAGTACAAAAGTAGATGTACAGCAAATCAGCACTACAAATTAAGGCAAAACAAAAGATAGAAGTATCAACTTAAAATACAATACACATTGTAATGGAATACATACAGAACATACATGAACGTAAATTTGTACAATGCAAGGGAAGCCATGATTGCTAAAGAGCAGCAACTGCTATCAGTATTACAACTGGAGAGTATCGCAGGAGGCATATGAGATATCTTGTCAACCTGGGGGAAAGTGACATTTATGTTGAATCTAACCACTGCATCTGAGACAAGTATACTAACTTGTTTGTGAAAGGTATTCTTTCAGTTTCTTTTTGAATTGCAAAATATTGTCTGATGCACTTAATTCCTGAGATAATTTATTCCAAGTGTCTGGGACCAGTTTTTAGAAGGATTCCCCCAAATAACCAAAGGAAAAGCATGTCTGATGAGTTTATGTCTTCACTGTTTCGGAGTGAGTAGGACGAGTAATATGCTTTCAATTTGTTAGCAAGGGAAAGACAAAAGCTATCTTTAAGTAGTTTAAAAAAAGGAGAGTATTTAGTAAGAACTGTGCTCTGGCAGGAATAAGTAGCCACTATACTTTGGGATTAGTTAGGCAGTGATGTGTACTGCCAGGTAGAAGGCTGATAAGCCATAATAATTTTATTTTCATTGGTTTGAAGTATAGCTGTTCTGTGCCCAGGCTGCATTGAGTATCTTATACTTAATCCGAGAGACCCAGCACTTAGCCCTCACTTTCTCTTAATAACAGCAAAAGCATTTTAGTAGATTGTATAAATTTAGCAGACTGAAAATATTCTGGGCAAGTCTTAATATAGTGCCTTTGTATGCAGATTGAAACCATTCTGGTGAGGCTTACTGTAATGATTTTGCATGTTTCAGCTTTATTGTTTCTGATTATGCTCCCCCCCTTCTCCCCATATCTTTTTGTCAGGGAAAACTGCTATCACTATGTAAACTAAATGCACATTTAGGTCTTTATCTAAGTGTTAATTAACCCTTAGCTTTTCAGCGACATTTGCATAAACTTTACTTTCACCATTCTCAGAAAAATAATATAATAATTTTCCTACAACAGGTGAACTTATATTTACAAATCAATGAAATGCTATTTATAAATCTAATGTCAAATACCATGATTTACCTAATTCATGTATTTTAAGGCTGTGTCACATTGAACCTTTCTCAGACCACAGAAAACTTATTCTGATAGATTAAAAAAAATACTTCTGTCACCCCAAACCAATACAGTACATACTGCACTTCAGAATGTACACACATGCGCACACGCACACACATGCATACATGCACACAGAAATGCATAAAAACACACATGCTCAGAATAATTATACTATGGATCAGCTCAATTATTACTATCAGTTTGCAATGAAATGCATGCATTCATTGGTAATCATAATTTTACAGATTTACCATTGAGCCACATAATAAATAGTTGATATTAAGTGTGGAATATTTCCAAACATTCTTTTAGTCTTTCATGAACAGGCACAACCTACCACAGGGAAGTTGGCATCAACATTTTAGAAATAGTGGTCTAATTAAAGTATGTGTCCCTGAGCAATAGCAAATATAACTGTTTACTGCTTCACTGAGATTCAAAAACTTGGAGGGCACAATCACAGCCATCCTGGTACTGTTTACCTTGTTTGTACAATGAGGGTTGGAGTTCATTAACTATTAACTGTGGGGGGAATCAGTACAAGACTAGGAACTTATTAAATATCCTACTTGTGGCAGCAGCAGGGTCTTCAATAAGAGCATAAACTATTGAAATGTAGCCACAGGGAATGATGAGAAAAAATAGTGAATGTCCATTGTATATTTACCTCAAATAGGCTCAGTGGAATCACATGTGCAAAGAAACAGTAAGAAGGTGAAGTCACATAAAAGCCTTAAATGACCATTATATTGATGTTTGATTTATTTTTGATCAAATTACAGGAAGGAAATGAAAATAAAGGAATGAAATGAAAATAAGGCAGCAGGTAGTAGGTATGATATAAATGTGCCATCCTCACTGCCACTACTAGCTGTGCAGACAACATCTCTGACTTCCAGTGCAGGGTTGGATGGTGTTTCCCCTACAGATGATGTTTGAGGGTGGTGGTGACTCTGTCATGCTGGCCTGAAGACTGGGTGGATGGTGGTGCCACTTGTAGAGGACTAACAGCCCTAATTGGAGTGACCAGCCTAAGTCTAGATACTGCTGCATATAACTGTAAATTAAATTCGGGAAAATAAAATTAGAAAATAAAAGCGATCTGTGTGATACAAAGGACAGTGAGAAAGAAGGTGGAGGGAAAAGTACAGCTGCAATGAAAAATTGCAGTTCATATGTATCTTTTCTTTTACAACATTACAGGTACTGCACTTGAAACTGCAACAAACAATTACCACAAGTTATCGATAATGACATGATATATAACCTAGGGTGGAAATCAAACCCACAAACATCAGCACATGCAGTCTGAAAGTTAACACCATAGCATGTTGAACTACTTGTACAATCCTAATAAACTCTCTTTTCATACACACATACTGTTACCTTAGAAATATGGAACTTAGCACAAAATTGGCATTGTAGCGCTAAACTTATAGGGGCAGACTACAGCTATAAGCAGTCAACAGATTCATAAGTCAGCCTGCAACATGAATTCCTGTTCACATTTGTGACAATACTTAAACCTGTACTGTATGAAGCAGGTGTACTCAGTAGGGTGCCTTGTAAGGCACTCTGTCCTCCTCCTGTTCAGCTGGGTACTCTTTGTTTTGCTTCTAGGACTATAGAGATAGAAATACAAAAAGTGTGTAAGATCTGTGGATACCACACACTGGCAGTATGTATGTGTAGGTGAGACAATTGTTATTTACAGTACATTGGTGGTACTGCAGCTGTAACCTCGGCCTCTCATCTGCCAAGGAGATCAGGATGGCATTGTTTCTGGTCACTGTTGTGACATTGCTGACCCTTGTGTGGCATGCATAATGCACCTGTTACAGGTACTGACATAGCATTCCAGGCCTCTGTTTTATATTGAGAGCCCTCATTCCCACCAGCAGTAGGCATTAAAAGTGGTCATGGTGAAGAATAGTATGTAGAAGAAGATTTTAGTTTCCTCCGGTAGTACTGTGGAGCACAGCAATGTGCATTTTCTTCATTTGACATGATTTCTGTCACAGAAATATATCACTGATATGTTGCAGCCACACTTATAATCCAGTTCACCACCTGGCATGCAGTGTAGGGTAACTTAGTTGCAAGGCCTGTGAAGGGACTGCGAAATCTGTTTACCATTTCCAATATTTGTATACTGAATTGTAAGTAGTGAAACATGGTAGAACGGTCCCTGCTTATAACTTCACTGTAGGACATGCATGCTGCTGCCGGTAGGTTCCTAGGTATATCCACAATGCTCTGTGTTCATGAAGTTTAAGCAGTAAGTGCAACCTGCAAAATTAGTGATTTGGAGAAAATCATCATCAGAGGCCTCACATGCATAATCATAGTGCCTGGTCACTCAAACTTACATGATATAAGTACATGGCAATGCAGTGAGGCTCATCACACTATGGAAGAAATTATAGAGCTGCAAGGTGAAAAATTGCTACATGTGACTCTACTACCTGATCATTAGACTTGCAGGATCACAGCTTTTATGAGGTAAGTGCTATGTTTGCAGCTTCACTTTTGAATGTGAAGCTTAATTTTTCTATTATATTATCTAAGTACATAATGCATTAGTTGTGACATTAGTTTTATAAATTGTTGCACTGGGGAAGGAAGACTAGTATTAGAGGGCTGTGGCAATTGTGCTAAAGGAATGTTAAAACTAATGGTAAACACACCTAAGAGCAAGAATTCAGAATACATTTGCAGTCAGGCCTACCGTGTAGTACAATGTTGTTACAAACCAGTGCAACAACAAATAAAATTAATGTCACAACTAATAATAGACAGAGGCAGCAGTTGTTAAATCATGCCTTAACTATCATACACTCCTTAAAACAACCACTAAGGTAAAATAATCACTGGGTTGCATAGCTAGGCTTATAAAGACCTCAGTGGTCATTCACCTAGTATATACCTATGAATCTGGTGTACAGCTTATAAGTTTAGTGCATGTACCAGTGTTGTTACCTATGGTGACTGGAAATCTTGTGGGTTGTGTGATGAGGGAGATATTTTCTCAGTGGTGTTACTGGCTTGACACTGTATACTCTGTATTGATAGTCATGTATGATACTGTGTACTCTGTACTGATAGTATGTATGATACTGTATACTCTGTATTGATAGTCATGTACGATACTGCATACTCTGTACTGATAGTCATGTATGATACTGTATACTCCATATTGATAGTCATGTATGATACAGTGTACTCTGTATTGATAGTATGTATGATACTGTATACTCTGTAATGATAGTCATGTATGATACTGTCTACTCCGTATTGACAGTCATGTATGACTATCAGACATACCTCCAACAGGGCATACAGACAGGTGGGATGACTGTGAGTGTGGTAGTGCTTGCCTTGGTCAGGCGTTACCACTATGCTAATACCACTGTTTTCAAAGTCTATAGGACAATGCCTAACAAGGGTAAAAAAAAAAGAACAGTGATTCTGCTGAGAAAGCCACACATAAAACCAAACTCTCCAAAGCAGTGAATGAGTTGCTATTCCAATGCTTTCAGCTCCATGGTGAATGGCTCTTTGGGAAGGATGATGTCAACTGGGCCTACTGAAAATGTACCTGGAAAGGAATGGCAAACACTATTGCCGTAGGTGGCCTGGACCATAGTTATGAAATACTCTACTGCAGGGCTACTGATATTACATATGCTGCATTGAAAAAAGCTGTCCACTTGGCATGTAGGTTGAAAGGAAGTGAGCCATCTGTTGATCCACCTCTGACATAGATGGAATAGTTTCTGGCCTCTGTCAGAGATAGTGACAAATCTTTCATGGCTCCACAGCTCAGCTTAATCATGCATCAAGTGTATCCACTGAAGATGCCCTGGGTATATAGCAATACTCCTGTATTATATAACAATACTCCTGTATTACAGCATTCCTAATTTTCCTTCTGAATAAGTCAGCAAACCAACTGTTTAAATAAACACCAGTTTCATGAAGTAGGAAATCTACCCAGTTTAGTAAAGACATTTTTTTCAACACCCTCCAACAGTACAATTATTTTATTTTATTTTATTTATTTAACATTTGTTGACCGGGAAAGTCCGACTAGGTTCCACAGAGCCTGTTTTCAGTGGAGGCCCGGGGAGAAATGCTCCAGATGCATGTCTTTGGAATGTGGGAGGAAACCGGAGTACCCGGAGGAAACCCACACGTACACAGGGAGAACATGCAAACTCCACACAGAAGGCACCCCAGCCAAGAATCGAACCGGAGAACCTCTCGCTGTGAGGTGACAACGTTAACCGCTGCACCACTGTGCCTCTGGGCCACACTAAAAATCCACCCACTAGATGATGATGTTTTACAGTTCAACACAACTTTCTTCAACATACATAACAACTTTGTACTCATAAGAACAAAAAAAGACAGAGCAAACCTTTCACCTTGGCTCTCCAAGAATACCAAGAAATTCATGAAAGTAACAAAGTACTGAAATCTTGGCTACAAAATAGAACACTTTCTAAATTACAACTTAGGCAATTAAAATTAGGTTAAACATCAAATAAGAAAAGATAAAAAAATAGCTTTATGTTACACTACAAAACAAACATCTTCCTAATCTCCAACTCTTCTGGACCTTCATAAATAACCTTCTGAACTGCTGTAAATTCACTCAGTCAACAACATTCAACCCACACCAAAATGTTACCATACCCACTCAATTCATCTCCCATTTTACTCAGTCCATTACCTGGGTTCTCAAACAAAACAACAATAACCCTCTCTTTATATCATCCCAAACATCCAAAAAGGAAAATGTTTTCTCTTTTAAACCAGTTCTCATTTCCACCATAAAAGCACCTCCCATAGGCTTAAACCTACTATCTTAGCCTCTGACAAACTTCCTCCAAAATACATCAAGATCACTGCTGATGTACTAGCATACCCAGTGTCCATCTTAATAAACTGCTCTGTCAGTGAAAACTATGTCTCACAGCTCTGAAAAAAATGTTTTGTTTCATTACATAAAGGCTGACCTACTGAACTCTAATTAGAGGCCTATGACAATACTCATCACTTTCCAAAATTCTAAGAAGTGTATCCACTCGCAACTTCTACACTTTATCATACAACATAAAATTCTCTTCCCTTCCCAACATGTTTTTTGTATAAACATAGTACTGCTACAGCTCTATTACATTTCACCAGTGTACTTAAGCACAACTGAAACTCACCAAAACCAACTGAAACTCAGATAACCTGATACCCACACTATTTCTGGACCGTTCATAAGCTTTTGTCACCATCTGTAATAAAAAATTACTACATAACATTTTGATTCTAGGCCTTTCCAAATCCTCACTGCAATGGTTCCACAGTTATCTTAGAGACAGCAGGCCATAAAGGGGTACAATGACTAGTCCTCATTTATCTCCACATCAATAGGATGTCCCCCGGGTCAGAGATCTATATTAGGTTTTCTGTTGTTCAATCTTCTCATCAATCACCTAAACACCACTTCCATGAATGCCTCAATTATCCAATATGCTGAATATTCTGCACTTATTTAGATACTCAAAAGCTTACCTGTACTGCAACTCACACAAAAATCCTTCTCCTCTAGAGAAAACTTTCAAACAACTCAAACTTATTTCTTAACACTGAGAAACTAAACTAATGCTATTTATAGCTAAACATTATTACTCCCCCCAAATCACTTCACAGTAACTACAGTGAACAATACAACAATTGAAGTAATGCCACATGCCAAACTACTAGGAGTTATCATCCAGTGACAGTGTACCTTCGCAAACCCTTTTATGGTAATGCACCCTAACAACCCCACCACAATCCCTACACACATTTTTCATTGTCCCCAGCACTTACACATTTCCCTGTGAAAGACATTTGCACTTGTGCTTCCACCATCATCTGTGCAAATGAGAATAGCTGTGCCCTACCTATTGTACAAAGTTAATTCAGTTGCCTTTGTGAAATGTATAGTTTGGCCTGCTTATGCATGGTAAGCACAGTCTGGTTTGGGTTTGCGCATATCACTTTTACTGTAGTGTATCTGCTTTATTATGTGCTGAAGCTATATGTGCAAGCCACTGCCTCTTTGCTAGTGCCATGGCCATGGCATTCTGCACTCAGTTCTGCCTTGCATATTCAGCCCCTACTGCAGCCTCCTCATCTGGCTTATGCTACACTGCCTGGTGTGCTGGGGGCTGCCGCTCCTGCTATAATCTGCCTACTAAGTATGGCATTGTGTTATGATATTGGGTAGCATTGCACATACTGAAAATAATTGTGGATAAGTGCCAGGGTCATACTGCAGGACACCCCTCGATGTATCCACACAGCAAAAGCATGTCTTCAGCAACCAAAACATGCTGCAAATGACTCTGGTTTGTGGTAGAGCATAGTTGTATCCCTCAGTTCTTGAAGAACTCTAAGGTAAATTCAGACAGACCCATTACATTTCACATTTCTTTTTAGAATTCTTTATTCTGTGAAAGGACTGAGATCAGCCACCTTTCCTGAACAGATCTAGAAATTATATTTTATAAACTCTCCTTCTGTTGTTGTATGAAAACTGAATCTTTTTCTAAACATATGCCCTATCTCTCTGCAACCTCCCCACAAACTTATTTAAAATGTTATATATTTTGGGCTTTCTTTACTACTTTATATATCTGAGTACAGCTTGTCTACTTTGATAAGAAGCCATTACTATCTAGACAATCCTGCATGGATATCATGAAATGCTTTTAAGCTAAATTGGGCATTATATAAAGAACAATAAAGAACTGACAATAACATTTAAGTAGGCATTTTCATGTAAAATGTGTTCTCTCACTTTTGTTATAAAAAGCATAAAAGATAGATAGAAGAAAGGGACAGCCTGGCATACACATACACAATCACACGTACATTACATTATGGCTGCCTAAATATCTGTTGATAAACTACTATTCAAGTAAAAAAAAATACATTATAAGCAGTCCTTCACTACATACACACAGTGTCAGAGACTATACACGTTACAAACAAGATTAAAGTGATCACACATTATCATATTATTCTGACAACCATTAAAACTTCATGAGTTTTTGATCACTAATACAAACAAAAAATGGAAAACAAAGAAATAAAAATAAAAATTAAACTATAACGGTAAGAGCTGCTGCTTCTGCAGTCCTTCATATCAGTTAATCTGGTTAGCAGCTGATGCAGGGAGCATTTATGCTGAAGTGTACAATTTATTAAAGTTAATAAAGTGTAAGACCATGGAAGTGAAGTGAAAGTCAGAAAACCTACTATAATTACATTAATAAGGTATTCCCATAAGGTATGATACTATACGAGTTAGGGGAAGTGTGCCAGCCAACTATGCATTACTGTGTCACTAATTAGACACCAAGCACTTGATAAAGTTCAACAGGAACAGTTTCAAACCCCCTGGGAATACTTTAGTGCTTGAATGTTTGTCCTGTTTCTTTCTAATAAAATTGTCTATTTCCAATTAATTCTGCTACTGCATTATTCTTCTGGTCTTGAATTAAATGATGATAGCTTGGCCTCATGAGAGATAACAGAGTGCAGCCCCAGAGGTTTAAAAGTGTCAGTCCACATTCTCAGATTGAAAGTTGTGTCACTGCATCTCCCTCCTAACATTAATTGCAGTGACTCCTGTTTTTTCATTTAGTGCAAATTATGCATTAGCAGATGAAGTTTAAATATACACCATCATTCTAGAAGAAGTAGAAGTTTAAATATGCACTATCATTCTAGAAGAAGCATGGTACATTCCAGGAATGCTGGACAGGATATGGTTTGTTTGATTGCATTGCTTTACAGTGGTTATTGAATGAGCCATCACCAAATGTTTTTCTTGAGTGATGGCAAAGCTTCCACAATCCCCATGCAGTGGTGTTCGCATCCTGTGCCCCTTTAACTAATGTTACCTACTTAAAGGTTGCAGATACTTTGGTTAAGTTATAAAAACTGTTGTTGATTGCATGTTCAGTGAGAGCAGCTCAATAGATTAAGGTTTTACTGAAATGCAAATTAATCAATGAAATACATTACGTTGTGAACTATTAATAAGTAGTTATGTTCACAGCAGTAGGGGTCCTTTTGTTCCCAGTTTGAAACTGGTTTAGAAAGATGAGCACATAGTTTTGTAAGTGTTGGTGGCAGTTGTATAGTTTCACCTGCACAATACAGAACTTACTTGCACGTGCATGCCTGAATCCACACACACTCACACATGTACATACACACACACACACACACACACACACACACACACACACACACACACACACACACACACACACACACACACACACACACACACACACGCACATACACACACACACACACACACACACACACACACACACACACACACACACACACACACACACACACACACACACACACACACACAAACACACACACATTGTTTGTGTGAGTGCCATTCAAACTTTTTGTTATGCTCTTCCAGCCTAATAACATAAAGGAGCCAGTTGATTGCTGGAAGATAATTTGTGCGAATAACAGTTGTACAAGTGAAAACTACTGAAAACCACTTTCAGCGATTATTGACTATGTTGTTTTCACTACTTTTGTGTGACTGCAGAGATAGTATATCTATCTATCTATCTATCTATCTATCTATCTATCTATCTATCTATCTATCTATCTATCTATCTATCTATCTGTCTGTCTATCTATCTATCTATCTATCTATCTATCTATCTATCTATCTATCTATCATCTATCTCTCTATCTATATATGCATCCATCTATCTATCTATCTATCTATCTATCTATCTATCTATCTATCTATCTATCTATCTATCTATCTATCTATCTATCTATCTATCTGTCTATCTATCTATCTATCTATCTATCTATCTATCTATCTATCTATCTATTTATCTATCTATCATCCATCTAGCTATCTCTGTTTATCTATCCATACAATATATACATGTCATGAATTAGGTTATTGCCCTCTACATGTGAGGTGGAGGGGGCATTCCCCTGCAAAATAACTTTGTTAAAATATTGTTAAAAGCACTTTTCAGTTCAGAGGTTCATAGGTGCATAGGTTTATACTAGGCTAACAACCAGTGGGGTCTTTACAACCCAGGTTTGTCCCACAGTTCCTTGGACATCTGTATGTTGGAGTATGTTAGTAAGGAGGCAGCGACGGATTATGTGGTGGGGTATGTTAGTTGGGGATTAATTTACTTACTGTCAACCTTTATCCATCACAGATATGGGAGCCAGATGGGGGGTGAATTTGCAATTTCCTATCTGATGATCAAGGTTTCTTTTGAATAGGGTCAGGGATGAACTCTGCTTCATGTAGATGGGGAGCTTATTCCATAGCACTGTGATCCTTTGAGCCACATATCAGTCTCTCCAGCAGGTTCTATTTATGTCACAGACAAAGCTCAGTTCTTTGGATCTAGTGTTTCTGGTGCTGTTTGTTTTGCAGATGTGTGAAAGATCCATCAGTGCTGGATTTGAGGATGCCGTATATTCTAGGCATAGATCATCTCTCAGTAACCTGTAGAAGACTGAGTACAGAGACAGGGCCTTCAGATGATCCTTAAAGAAACTAACACGGTATGCACTTATCTCTCTCTCTCTCTCTCTGTATATATATATATATATATATATATATATATACATATTTATATATATATATATATATATATATATATATATATATATATATATATATATATATATATATATATATATATATATATATATATATATATATATATATATATATATATATATATATATATATAGATCAAGGACTATTGAACTGAAGTTCAATAGTCCGAATCCAAAATAACCGAACGCACTTTAACGTAAGTGCTTTCGCTGAAAAAGCGCTTTCATTAAAGTGCATTAGAAAAAAAAAACACTAAATCTTCTTTTATGCAGGGGGCAAGCCCCCCTGCACCCCCCGTGTGGGGGGCTGTGCCCCCCACACCTCCCCTACTTTTATATTCTCACTCCGAGGTCACACTACAGTGGGGAAAAGGGAAATTTACCTTAACTGCACCGTAGTGTGACCGATACAACGAGCATACTTATCTGAAAGTGCTGCTTCGGTGAACAGCACTTTCGGTTAAGTATGTTCGGTGATTTCTGCTTCAGCAGAAAGTGCCATCGAGGATCTGTACGGATCCCATATATATATATATATATATATATATATATATATACACACATAGAGAGAGAGAGAGAGAGATAAGGTGGTTCAGCTATGAACCATAGAATGTAAAAATCACTAGCATCAGAAATGAAAAAAATATAATGTCTGAAATACAGAATGTTGAAAAAGTAAAGTGTAAGTGTTTTTTGCAGGGGCAAACCTCCTTACACCCTCCAGGGTGCGTTGGACATGCTCCCCACACCCCCTGAACTTATGTAAATCAACTTCACAGTGATACCAACTGTACCCATTGAGATACCTGGTGCCTCATTTCTCTCTCTCTGCTATTCAGGGACAATTGGAAAATTACTCCTGGCATTATATCAAGTCTATAACCCCCACCCAATTCATTCTACCACTTCAGTTCACACATACAAACAGCAAACAGATTGGTCACACTCTACATCTTCCTTTTGTATCCAAAACTATTGCTACCAAAATGTTCTTTTATCATTAGCAGCAAGTGTAAATCTGTTGAATCTCCACATTTCAAAGTAATGCAGACTTTCTAAAATCAGTCCTCATGTCCTGACAACCCACTGGGGGCAAAAAAGAACTATGTCTGCCAAGTGGATCTGGCTCACTCATTGCATTCCTGCCAAGGCAATTGTCTTGCAGCACTGGTAACTCCCACCTTTCTGCTAATAAAACAGCATCATTATGTTAATATGAACTCATTTATCAAAGCTGTCAAACTACAGACTACAAGTACATATTTGATTTACTAACATAAAGGCATATTCTCTTATTTTATTTTATTTTATTATTAATGAGATGACCTCTGCACACAAGTGATGCCAGTTTGTATAGATATCCTTTGGATTGCATTGCATTGAGAAACTTTATCATACAATCATTATAAGATTACATACTTTTTATTTAACTCTGTTTGTTAATTGCTTTGTACTAGCTTTAAACTGATTGCTGTCAGTTATAATTTGACCTGAGGGTGGGATGTTCACTGTAGAAGAATGCATTGCTAAATATCCCGTCAGTGTTGTCTCCTCTTACACTCATTCACTATCTTCCTTCATAGAACAGGTATGTGTCTTATGGTATTACATTTCATTTTGTTCTTAGACTATGTAGAACAGTGAAAAGACTTTGGTAGTGTGTTATATTTGTAACAATTTCATTCAGATTGGATAAGTTTTATGCATGCTAGGTATGTTTCTCCTGCAGCACATATGTATGTAGTGAGAGTTGTAGGTGGTCTAGTATATAAATAACACTGTTTTGACGCACTGGTTAGTCCCATGAAAGTTTAGAAAGTAATAGTTTTATATTACACTGTTTACTTATTTGACATTTGTTAACCGGGTTGGTCTAACTGAGCCAGAAGCCCATTTTCAGTGGAGACCCAAGGAGAAAAGCTCCAGAGTTGTACAGACAATTAGTGGTAACAGATATTAAACAATATTAATAGATACAGAAAAAAAAGCGAAAAAAATGATTCAAAACTTGTAGTGGCTAACACAATTTGAAATAGGAGACAATAGTGATACAAAGTAACAGTGTTAGTTTACAACATATGTTAAGAGGAAAACTAATGTAAGTAATGTCTGAATATTAGAAAAAGATGAATGATTACAGAGGAGCTAGTATATACATATTTACATAAGATGAAGTAGCCTAGCTTGTGGGATTGAAATTTTGCAACCAGTGTGTTTACATAAGAGATAGTAGAGGATTTAAACATTTGTGAGCAGAGTACTAGAGAGAAAAAAAGGGGTGTAGAGGATTAGGTAGGGTCATGACAGAGGCATGACCTTGTGTTGAGTAGGGGTTGTTTTAGCTCCTTTTTGAAGTGTTTGGGATGGGAGATGGCTCCTATGGAAAAGGAAGTTTATTCCAATCTTGGGCTACAGTGTATTTGTTTAGTAGTTTTCCACTGTTTTTCTTGGGCTGGTAGATATCATGGAGCTGTTGGTTGTCAGTACGGAGGAGACGATTTAGGGAGCAATAGGATACAAAGAAGGAGAATGAAGGGCAGGATGTCAGTTTGAAAAGAATGGAGTGTGTCATTTGAAATTCTGATAGAGTTGTTGGGGGATTTCAAGCCATTGCAGTTTGTTGAGAGCAAGGCAGTGGTGAGACTTACATGGTGAGATAGTACCAAACTTAGCTATTTTGTGGTATGTTTGTTCTTGTTTAGATAATGTGTGGTTTGGATGCTAGTAAAGATTGGGGCTGCATATAGAAGGGAGGCATACCTCTCAACCATCCAGAGTTTCGCCCAATGTCCAGATTTTTGGCTCGTATTTTTGGGCTGTTCCTCATAAAATGTGTGGTTTTTTGGCAAATCACTGGGATGATCTGAGGACTGAAGTCACTAAATAGTGACATACATTTGAGTTTTAGACTTCAAATCCTTCAGAAAATGTATATTAAAACAAGCCCTGTTACTATCACAACCTTCTAAGTTTATAAGAGCAATATGTACAATATGTCCTTATTTTGGGTTTTTTTCCCCCATTTTGTTGGGCTTTGTCCATATTTCTTGCACTAAGAGGTTGAGAGGTAGGAAGGGAGGGAAGGAAGAGTGCTTGAGCCAGGGAGAGTTTAGCATCTGGAGTAAGAAATTTATTTTATCTGTATAGTAGACCTAGGTTTTGGTGAGTTTTTTAAAACTAATTTGAGGTTATATTTATAAACTTTCTTACCATCACTCTGCTCTTATACTTACCCCATATTTTCTTGCTCTGACTTACTGAGACCCTTCCTCCATCTCTTTTTTGTATAAGTACTAACTTTATTGATTCTATATAATATTATAGTTTAGTAGAGATTTTCTCTTTTTTTTAATTTCAGAGTCTGAGGTCTCTACATCTGACCTCAATACTGCATGAGCTCTGCCACAAGGTCCTACTCCTACAACTTTACTGAGAATTTTGTTATTGTATAATGTAAGCACAGTTATCATGAAGAACCTTGCTGTGTATTAATATTAATCAGTGAAATACATGCCTGCTCTGTGACTAAAAGTCTATGTGAAATAATCTATGCACTCTAAGGACCTCTTATTAAGCTGGCCACTGTCCCCTTTTCCTTGACCAGTAGACTATACTGCATATGGCAGTTGTTTAGCTCCAGGAAATAACAGAAAACATGTTTCACTTTGCATCTCTTTGTTAATTATTTTGTACTGGCTATAAAGTGATTGCTTTCAGTTATAATTTGACCTCAGGGTGGGATAGTTAGAAGAATAAGAAATAAAACCGCTGAACTACATGCCTGGGTTACCCAACATAAGCCTGATATTCTCGCTGTAACTGAAGCTTGGCTTAAACCCAGCATAAATGACTCCAAAGTTATACCTCCTGGCTATAATATCATCTATAATGACCACATAAAGAGGAAAGGTGATGGTATTGCTTTAAGATTTCCCAACACCGACCACATTTCCCCTTACAGAAAACCAGTACCAAAATGCACTTCGGCAGAGCTTCTTATTGCTTTCCTCAAAACAAACAATTATAAGCAAACACGTACCACTGTCCTTTACATCCCTCCTGGCAACAATGCAGCTATACTGGAAGATATTCTACATTGGATACCCATAACATTTTCAAAAAAATAAATACCACTAGGTGATGTGAGCATTAATTGGTTGGACATAAACTCTAACTACTCTAAATCTAGCATTAACTTATATGGTTTCACACAACTAATTAATAGCCCCACACATTATAGCAAGACATTAAATTCCATATTAGACTGGATGCTACTATCAGACCCTAGCAAATATACTACCACAGGTACAATGTCAGGCTCTCTCAGTGATTATTTCCCAGTCTGTATGACCAGATATCTCACAAATCCAGTTAAACAGCACATTTATAAAGCAACACACAACCTTTCCAAGTTTAACTCAGAAATGTGCATTACTACAGAATCATCTATTAATTAGAACTTCCTAAAAATCCTCACCTTAGAGATGCTGTAAATGAATTCAGGGCAACTTTTCAAAATATCCTAAATAGCCTTGCACCTTCTAAAGGAACAGACTAAAAATAAATAATGCAATTTGGCTATCAAAAAGAACAGAATGCTAATGTAAGACAGAGGAAAAGCAGGGAAAGAATAGCAAAAATATAAAACACCTCAGTTTCCTGAAAACTTTAGAATGTTTTACAATCATACTAAAAAGCAAATAAATGATGACAAGAACTATACTATAATAACTTTTAGAATACTAAACAAAACCCTAAAAACTTTTGGACATCCATTAAGGAAATCTTACATCCCGCCCAAAAATTCAACCCAAACCCCTCTCCTGATAACTCACCCCTTGAAACTTCAGTACAGTTCTACTCTTATTTTATATATCATATAGTATCTCTAAACAAGGATTCCTCAAAATCCAACCCCAACCCTGCCTAACAACCACATATCACCACATCCACTTTCAACGTCAAACCTGTGCCCATATCCTATATAAAACTACTCTTAAACAAACTTAAACTATGCTCTTCTTTAGCTGATGACCTTCCATGCAAGTACCTAAAATAGCCACCAACAGCATTGTCTATCCTGTCTCCATCCTTATAAACAGGTCAGTCCAGAAATCCCATGTTCCCTTTCTCCGGAAAAAGTCACACATTATACCTCTGCACAAAGGAGGAAATTCAACAGACATTAATAACTTTAGACCTATAGCAATCTTATCTCCCCTCACCAAAATACTTTAAAAATGTATTCTGAAACAATTGCTAGACTATCTCTTGCAGAAAGAACTCCTATCCCCTACAC